>NW_028227274.1:58002500-58052500 GCF_978045245.1 Mus caroli | reverse complement strand
GTGAATATTTTATTTTTGTATATATCTGTATTTTTATCACATCAACAGAATAAATCAAGAATGGCTACCTTAACATACTTTCTATTTTATAAATAAGTTTACCTTCTGATACATTTCAGTGTTGGTGTCAGGCAGTTTTCACTTCTTATGCAAATTATGATTTTTCTTTGTGTTTGGTATAATACTTGGGTTTTAAAATTATGTCTTGATTAGTTCATATCGTTGATTCTCCTATAGGTCTGCAGACCCATTCAGCTCCTTGGGTACTTTCTCTAGCTCCTTCATTGGGGATTCTGTGCTCCATCCAATAGATGACTGTAAGCATCCACTTCTGTATTTGCCAGACTCTGGCATAGCCTCAAAGGAGACAACTATATCAGGGTCCTGTCAGCAAAATCTTGTTGGTATATGCAATAGTGTCTGGGTTTGGTGGTTGTTTACAGGATGGATGACTAGGAAGGGCAGTCTCTGGATGGTCCTTCCTTCAGTCTCTGCTCCAAACTTTGTCTCTGTAACCCCTTCCATGGGTATTTTGTTCCCCCTTCTAAGAAGGAACAAAGTATCCACACTTTGGTCTTTCTTTTTCTTGAGTTTCATGAGTTTTGCAAATTGTATCTTGGGTATTCTAAGTTTCTGGGCTAATATCCACTTATCAGTGAGTGCATATCATGTGTGTTCTTTTGTGGCTGGGTTACCTCACTCAGGATGATGCCCTCCAGATACATCCATTTGTCTAAGAATTTCATGAATTCATTTTTTTAATATCTGAGTAGTACTCCATTGTGTAAATGCACCACATTTTCTGCATCTATTCCTCTGTTGAGGGACCTCTGGGTTCTTTCCAGCTTCTGGCTATTATAAGTAAGGCTGCTATGAACATAGTGGAGCATGTGTCCTTCTTACCAGTTGGAATATCTTCTGGATATATGCCCAGGAGAGGTATTGCTGGATCCTCTGATAGTACTATGTCCAATTTTCTGAGGAACTGCCAATCTGATTTCCAGAGTGGTTGTACCAGCTTACAATCCCACCAGCAATGAAGAAGTGTTTCTCTTTCTCCACATCCTAGCCTGCATCTGCTGTCACCTGAATTTTTGATCTTAGCCATTCTGATTGGGACTTTTATTTTGGCAGATGGTCCCCTTATTTAGTTTATGAGAAAGTTTCTGGCTCATTTCGTGCCTGAATCTAGTAACAGGAGAGTTGTGATGACATTTTTACCTGACTGGCTTGTCTTTTGAGATTAGAACCCAGTGATGGGGAAGGCGATCCCCACAGTGAGGTTGCAAGGCTTATTCACAAAGGAGAGGGGTGACTTTGATCCATCAGGACCTAGAATACTTTCTGGGCTTGGCTCTTTTGATTAAATCTCCCACAATGGGGAGAGGTGGGGGTGTGTCCTGTCTTCTGTTGCTGGGTAGATGGTAATGAACATGGATCTCTCTGACATACATGTTTCTAAATGAATGATGTGATACTCCATGAGATCCCTTTAACATTATGAATTGTAAACATGAGCTATGTCAGAGATTTCATCTCTCTCTCTCTCCCTCCCCCTCTCTCCCTCCCCCTCTCCCCCTCCCCCTCTCTCCCCCTACCCCCTCTCTCCCCCTTTTCCCCCTCCCCCCTCCCCCTCCCCCTCCCTCTCCCTCTCCCTCCCCTGTCATTTGACAATTTGAAGTCTGAACAAAGAGCAGCAAGTCTGTGTATGGATATGGGTGTGAATCACCAAGGATTACTTGAGAGGTGTAAAGCAGCTATAATCTGCAATCTAGCAATCTAGGCTGAGCACGACTGACTAGGGTTTGTCAAACCTACCTTTAGAGAGAGAGAGAGAAGAATAGAGATTATTCTCAGAGATTAAAATTAGAGACTAGTCTCAAAGAAGACAATATGGCAGCTTGTTAATTCTTCATAAAAACCAGCTGGATCCTTATGATTCAAAATCACACACACAGAGAGACATACACACACACATGAACACACACAGACATATAGACACACACACACAGACACACACAGACATATAGACACACACACAGAGATACACACACACACACACACACTAAACAAAACGTTATCTATGTTTGTAAGCATTCAAATCCAGTTTTGTTTCTAGACACTGAATTGTCCCAATACTGTGTTTTTCAGAAACTATCTGAATGCTTTTTATTGTGTATTGAATAAAATCTGATGAGACATTCTTTGCATCTAAAACTTCATTTCCCATTGTTCCTATGGGAAAATTTGTCTTTGAATCATAAAAATCACTATTTAGTGTAAAACCCAAGCTCTAAATAGGAAAATTTCTGCATGTTAGCTTTTTATTTCTTTCGTTTTCCTCTTTAAAAAAGTCAAACTTGTTTTATCTCTCTGTTAAGTTGTGTGCCACAGAGGATGGGAGTGGACAGGAACCACTGTGTGATCCCATATGAACCCTTTGTGGTTCACTATCAAGTTTCTACCTTGGTCATCAATATATCCCATCAAACATAGTGACTCTTTCAGTAAGAGCTTTTGAAGGTAGAATTTAATATGGGTTACAAATCTGCAAGGCAAATGTGGAGATGGTAGGGCAATGCTGAAGGAGGAATTTTCTTTTCAGCATTTTCTTGTCATAAAAGAAGAAAGCTACTGGCTTAGAGATCTTGTTTGATACCAAGGTTTTGAGAGATAAAATCAAAGCAAAAGATTAAAACTATACCCTTCAAACTACATTGGTTCTATTAATCAATAACCTCTGAACAGTCAACTATGGTTTCGTGTAACTGAGTTTTGTGGGGTGTGTACATTTGTACATTTGAATCTATAAAAGTCTTTGAAGTGCAAGGAAAGATTTTTTAAGGCAGAAGAGGGAAAATGGACAAACACGCCTCGTTAATTGCTGAGAAGACATCCAAGGAACATCGATTAAAACTAAAAGCTTTGAAATCAAGGAAAAAATAATTTAAAGAAGATCATTGTTTTTCTTGATTACAGAGTAAGAAGAAAGCTAATTTTCTGCCTTCCCTGCTCCCATCTCCAAAGAGCTTTTCCACCCCATCATCCCTCAATTATCTATTATTCAGCATGAGACTTTAAGATCAGTTTTATTCACCATCAAAACCAAGGAAACAATTGTGAAATATTCCCCATTATTCAGCATGGAGTCCCTTTATCATTTCACACTCTTGCCTAACACTTCTCTTTTAGACCTTTAACTATTTGGCTTTTAGTCATATCACACAGGCCCACATGGTTCAGTGCCCATGGGCCTATGTTATATTGCCTAGAGGCTTGCTGCAGTGTTAGATCTCTACATAAGACACTCGGTCCACATGGAATAAGAGGTTGAGGGTAGTGGACTTCTGGCATGTTGACTACCACTGGGAGCAAAATAAATAATTGATTATACAAGAAGCCATTCAGAGAATGAATTTCTTGATAGACTATTTGATCCCATTATTTATTTCATCTTTAAAAAATCAATACAATCTTATTATACTCCATGGTGACAAAGTATTAATAGTGACATTTTCCTCCCTAGTTTATGTCTCTGGAGATCAAGGTGAGCACAGTTTTGGGGGAGGGGTTGTGCAGGTACATCTTTTGTGTATTAGTTGACTTTTCTGTGTAGTGACAAAAAACAACTAACAGAAGGCCTGTTGTCTTTTTCTAAATCATTGTCATTTCAGAGCATAGACCATTTATTCACTTAGTGATGATAATCATGAGAGTAGCCAGGTTTGTCCACGATGACTTGCCATTTATAAGGGAGATTGAAAATTATATGTTTGGATGCTTCCTTTTTTACTATTATCCCATAACCACAGGATAAGCCCCATTCCATGTGTCCTCCCAATCCATTTTCTGACTTGTGCCTTGGAAATGTTTCTGGAAGAGTTTGCTCTGAAGGTGAGTGTTGAATCCCAGATCATGTTTGGCAGCATACTCCCTCTACCTAAGACTTCTCATTGTCATGTCTTTAAGACAGTATAAGGCATCACTCTTTCCTGTGAGGCCTAGGAGATGTGTAATGGTTTTCAGTTATGGAGTATTTTTCATGTAAACCAGGTATATTTGGATCAGTGAGTTCCTCATAGTCTTAGATTTCCCTTATCTTTAATATTCGAAGGATTAATTATAGACACAGTAGAGCTCAACTTTGGTTTTTAAATATGCCCCTTCAGATAATGACTTTATATTTCATTTATTTTCTTTTGCCATCTTGTGTTTTGTTTTATGTCCTGTGGTTGACTTCTCTCTCTTTCCAACAATGGGTAGTCATCTACAGGTTTCTGTTTGTGTGACTTCTAGTTTAAAATTTACACAATACATTTGTATAGTTTTCATCTTGGAATATTGGGATAGCATTGGAAATGTAATTGAGGAAAATACGTAATAAAAATATTAAAAAATTTTTAAAAAAAGAAAATTTGCTTATATATTATTCATTATAAATTTTGGCCCTGTCTAATACTATTCCTAAAAATATCTTATTTTATTTTTACTTACATGTGTATGTATAAGTTCATGTGTGGGTATCTCATGTGAGTGCAGATGCCTTTGGAGGACAGAAGACAGAGTCTGATGATCCTCTGGAGTTACAGGCATTTATGATTATCTGAAGTGGGTGCTAGGAATTCAGTGCAGATGCTCTATAAGAGCACTGTACTCTCAACTGCTAACATGCCTCTCTATCCCAACTACCCAAATAATTTTCCTATTTCTCTCTTTAAAGTAAAAATACAGCTTTCTTCTGACTATAATTAATAACATTGTTGGGTATATATGCAAAGGAATTGAAATTGGTATATTGGTGAGAAAGCTACAGTCACATGCATGTTCTTTGAGTCACTATTTTCGGCATCCAAGATATAGGCTCAACCCAAGTATTTACTGATAGATAAGGGAAATGCGGTATATATTTACAATGGACCATCCTTTGGCCAGAAAAGGATGAAAGTATGCAGAAAAACAGATAGAAGAAAGAACACCAGGCAACTAAGCCTGGCACAGGAGCATAGCTACTTCATGGCCTCACTTATACATGAAAGATAAAAAGTGAATTTCAAAAATGTAGAGAATAAAACAGAGCAAAGAACAGAGTGGGGAGAAGAGAAGAATGGGGGAATGATGTTAATAAGTAGGGTGATGTAATTAGATAGAAAGAGAATTTTGTACATTTACTTAGATGTTGGTAGTTGTGATGTGCATGTGTGTGTGTGTGTGTGTGTGTGTGTGCATGTGTGAATGTGTGCACATGTTCCATGGCATATGTGCAGAGTCCCAGGGCAACTTGCAGGCATGAGTTTTCTTTTTCTAACATGTGCATTCCAGGAACTGGACTTACTGGCTTGCTTCCCCTGCCTTGCTCAGCCTGCTCTCTACCAGCCCAGAGATAGCACCACCCACAAGGGGACCTCCCACCTTGATCACTAATTGAGAAAATGCCTTATGGATCTCATGGAGGCACTTCCCCAAATGAAGCTCCTTTCTCTATGATAACTCCAGCTGTGTTAAATTGACACAAAACTAGCCAGTACAGTCATATTTCAGACTTCTTAAAAGTTATAGTCATTTTTAATTTTTTATTTATTTATAAATGTGGGTATTCTTTGATTTGATCTTCCTGAAACTTAATTTCCTTCGTGAATTTCTCTTCCATGTGACTGAATTTCTTATCCATGTTGTTGTCTTCTTCAAGCACTGAGTTGACTTTCTAATTTCATTCATCTGTATATTTTATCCCCTTTGAGGTCACTGATAATCTCTGTAAGTGGGCTCTTGAGTTCTTTGCTGTGTTTCAACTGTTTCAGTATCATGAGGTCTAGTTATTTAGGAGTCACATTGTTGCAGGGGTCATATTATCTTGTATCTCATTTCTTTCTTTTTTATTGATTTTTTAACATTTTATTTTATTTTTAATTCATTTTTTACACTCCATATTCCATTCCTTGACCCCCCTCCCCCAACCCTACTCACCCTCTGACTGCTCCATGTCCCACACCTCCTCCCCACCCCATCTCCATGTTGATGCCACCATCCTCAACCCCTCCTGACTTCTAAGCTCCCTGGGGTCTCCAGTCTCTTGAGGGTTAGGTGCATCATCTCTGAATGAACATAAACCCAGAAGTCCTCTACTGTATGTGTGTTGGAGGGCTTCATATCAGCTGGTGTATGGTGTCTGTTTGGAGGTCCAGTGTTTGTAAGATTCGAGGGTCGAGATAAATTAAGACTGCTGGTCCTCCTACAGGGTTGCCCTTCTTCTTAGCTTCTTGATGACAGGACATCAAGTGAGGGATGGGGTTGACATGCCACAGTTACACCTCACCCATAATTGTTCCTGTCTGAAAGAATTACAGGGATGGAAATGGAGAGGAGCCTGAGCAAAAGAAGGTCCAGTGACAGGCCCAATGTAGGATCCAGCCCAAGGGGTGGTCCCAAGGCCTGATACTATTACTGAGGGTATGGCGCACTCACAAAAAAGGACCTACCATGACTGCCCTCCAAAAGACCCTACAAGCAATTGAAAGAATCAGATGCAGATATTTGCACCCAACCAATGGATAGAAGCAGCTAACCCTCTTGTTGAATTAGGGAAGGCTGTATCACATTTTTTATGCTTCTTTGATGAGTTTTGCACATCTTTTAGTATGTGCATATCTCTTACAATTTTGTTTGAAGGGTCTTCTTGGTCTGCCTCAAGGATGAGTCTCCAGTACCACTCAGAAAGAAGAAAACTGATCCTTATAACATTAGCAACTCCATACCGAGCCTAATGTCAATTTAGTATGATTTCTTCATCACCAATAACCATTGAATTGTTTTATGGTTTGAATATGAAACATGCCTTACTGATTCATGTATCTGAACACTTGGCCTCCATATATTCACTATCTTAGGAAATAATAATAATAACAACAACAGCAATAATGGGGACATGAAGCATGTCCCTATTGCAAGTGGGCCACTGGTAGTTGGTTCCTGAGGGTTATACCACAGTCTCAGTGCTTCCCTGAGCACTTGCATCTTTTGGATACACCAAGATATGAAGAAGCTTTGTGGTAAGTGCTCCTCACTAAGGACAGAGCCTCTCCAGCTACCATCCTTTCCCTGCCGTAATGCATCTTGCCCTATGACATACCAGTCAACAGAAATCCTTCCTCTCTTAGGTTGCTTCATGTTAGGTATTGTGCCATATTAAGAAAAAAAATTATCCAGAAAATTGGTACTCAGATGTAATACGTAACAAATCGACTATGTGATTCATAGCCTCTTGAAACGGGTTTGTGGAGGCACAACCTAAGATGCAAGCTAGAGGAGAGCCAGAACACTTTCAGCAGGTGCCATTTTGGAAGGAGTACAGAAGCCAAGACTGTTGAGAAAAATGTGGATAGTAGAGCCTGTGTTATTGAGGCTGAAGAAGGAAACAAAGACTTTATTGGGAATTGGGCCTGGAAATCATTCCTGTATCATTCTGGTAAAGAATACAGCTATATGCTGCATTTCATAGTATATGCATATACTACGAAAATATATGTGAGACTGAGTTCAAAACTAATAGAATATTTCCTTGATAGAGGAAACTGCAACATAGCATGTTCGTTGCTGGGTATTTTTAGTGACTTATATAGTGATAATTTGAAACAAAAAACACAGCAGAAAAAAAGCGAAGGCTGTCCAATGTGGTAAGTAAAGTAGCAAGAGTACAGACATATCACGCTGTGGGAAAGAAGATGCTGTCAGAAGAAATTGTTTCCATTAAAACTGAGGAAATTATCACCATTACAAAGATGGCAGCAAACCTTCACTGGGATAATAAGGAAGATGTTTTGAGGTCAAGTGCTCTAATCTACAAATATTCCTTTAAAAGGAGCATGTTTATATATCTAAAAAATGAGTTCCTGAGCTTAGAGTGCTACTAGAGGGGTGCCCTGCTCAGATATCACTTAGGAAAACATCTTCTCAGGTTTACCCATGAAGGCACATCGTTGCTGTAGCAACTTGGATGCCATTGTAGCTGCGGTCTGATTGTGCCTAGCTACATTTCAACCTGGCATCGGAATTTCATGTCATGAATGTAGTGATAATTTTGTAGGCTTATAGAATGTGAGAGTTTTCAGGTCACTGATTTATGTATCAAGGTTGTCTATATAAAAGATAATTATGCCAAGCAGTGTGCAGGCAAGTCAGATCTCTTGAGAGAGGTCCTAGGAGGTCAGTGTGTGAAATCAGAGAAAGTGAAGTCAAAGTTGCCCTTAGAGATCCTTGGTGTTGGAGATCTCAAGAATACTGGATGTCTGCCAAAGAAGACTGCAGGCAATGCATGGATCCAAGAGAGAGCCCATATGTGTTGCAGGCACAATGCTGAATGGCTAGGCTCCCAAAGCTTATTTGAACTCAGATAATGACATCACCAATCCTATATGATAGACATCAAGCTACAGGCCATGCTGTTTGCTGTTTGATTTGGTTCCATTGTTCCTTGCTATGATCCAATTTCTCCAGTTAAAAATAAGGATTCTTGTTGGATATGGAAGACTGGCTGTATATTTAAAAAAAATCATTGCATAATTTTGCCTTCAATTGCGTATTATATACTCTGAGAGGTAAAAATAAAAATTAAACTACCCCCCCCCAAAAAAATAAGGATTCTTTCTCCATTTCTATTCTACATCAGAATAATATAACTGCTTTTATTTTTATTTTATTTTATTTTATTTTACTTTATTTTATTTTACAGCATCTCACAGCTAAGAGTTGTCTCAAGGTTCAGAAGGGACTGAAGACTTGAACACTGTTGAGGGTTAGGGTTGTTAGGACAGTGGGGACTTTAAAGTTTCATTGAATATATTTTGCATCATTAGATGGCCATGAATCCAGGGAAAACAGGAAGGAATGTTAGGAAATATATATAACATGGTCTCAGTGACTCATGTGTTGAACAATTGATCCCAAAATGGTAGTACTATTTAGGAAGATTACAGAACCTTTGGAAAGAAGTATGGTTAAGTTGAGCTACTGGGAATAGCCTTCAGGGTTATAGCTTGGCCTCACTCCTGCCCTGAGCATTCTTTATCTCTGACCCACCAAGAAATGAACAATCTGTGTCCCAATCATATGCTGCCATAGATGGAGCTGTCCTAACTACCATACTATCCTCACTATGATTGACTGTTATTAGAATAACCAAAATAAGTTAATTTCCACAGATTGGCCTCAGATGGCCCCCCTCAATCTGCGGGAGAAATCAGGGTTCTGGTACAGGTGGGCAGGAGTTGGTGAAAAGGGTGACAAACAGACATGGATACAAGGGAGGGTGGTATCTGAATGTAATTTCTCAGAGCAAAAATACAGAAGAAAATAAGGAAGTTAGATGATGCATCGGCAAGTTACCAGATGCTTAATGACTCTTACACAAAACAGAGGAATCCAAACATAAAGACTGGCAGGAACTGGGCAATAAAACAACTGAGACAAAGTCAGCTCTATCTAAGGTCAACTATATTCTTAGAATCCAGGTGTGAGGTCTTTACACTCCCAGGGCAAGGGTTTTCAGGCCCAAGTCATGGTTCTAATTAGGGAGTTCCACTCTAGCTAACCTTCTCATGAATAATGCAATACTCTAGTAATCCAATACTCCTTAAATCACAGCCGGACCTACTTCCTAAACCATTGTAAATTCCTTCATATGGGAGTGACTCGGCTTTAATTCTAAGTGATTGTGTGTGGGGAAGTTCTATTAATAAGTAATGTAGTCTGCCATACATAACTATAATAAGAATTCTAAACTTACTTTTCTAAGCTTGCCCTGAGATTTCTAACTCTATGTAGTAGATAACAATGCCTGATTTCTTTCACCATCTCTCTTACAATACTAGAGGCAATTCTGAATGTCACTGAATAGGCAACATTCTTACTGAATTCCTAGGGCATTGGTGAAGGCCACAAAGCAAATTTCAATTTTGCTTAGGTATTTGGCAAGTCATTGCTTGGAGACATCTATAATAACACAACACTGAAAGAAAGCACACAGATCCATTCGCAAGGACAAGTTTGGAGCATTCGTTATACAGGATGCCATGGTTCTAGGAGACTAAGTTTCCATGAACTTTCACTTCAGGACTGCATCCAAGCTTTTGGGCCTGTCACTCAGGTCACTACTGGAGTGGGTGTGGCAGTTAATCCTGTCGGTTGTATGACAATCGTGTTGCTGGATTATGGGAGAGGTGGGTATTGTCTTCTTGGTTGTTCAAGTCCCAAAACCCACTGGGATCGAGGCATCTGAAGTTATCTGTGGTAGTTCTTGATGTAAATATTTGGCCTTGCTTTTGTTGGATGGAGTTGCTCCTTTGGTTTCTCTCTCTCTCTCTCTCTCTCTCTCTCTCTCTCTCTCTCTCTCTTTTTTTTTGAATATATTTTTTATTACATATTTTCCTCAATTACATTTCCAATGCTATCCCAAAAGTTCCCCTCTCCCCACTTCCCTACCCACCCATTCCCATTTTTTTGGCCCTGGCATTCCCCTGTACTGGGGCATATAAAGTTTGTGTGTCCAATGGGCCTCTCTTTCCAGTGATGGCCGACTAGGCCATCTTTTGATACATATGCAGCTAGAATCAAGAGCTCCGGGATACTGGTTAGTTCATAATGTTGCACCTACAGGGTTGCAGGTCTCTTTAGCTCCTTGGATACTTTCTCTAGCTCCTCCATTGGGGACCCTGTGATCCATCCAATAGCTGACTGTGAGCATCCACTTATGTGTTTGCTAGGCCCCAGCCTAGTCTCACAAGACACAGCTATATCAGGGTCCTTGCAGCAAACGCTTGCTAGTGTATGCAATGATGTCATCGTTTGGAGGCTAATTATGGGATGGATCTCTGGACATGGCAGTCTCTAGATGGTCCATCCTTTTGTCTCAGCTCCAAACTTTGTCTCTGTAATCCTTCCATGGGTGATTGTTTCCAATTCTAAGAAGGGGCAAAGTGTCCACACTTTGGTCTTCGTTCTTCTTGAGTTTCATGCGTTTAACAAATTGTATCTTATATCTTGGGTATCCTAAGTTTTTGGGATAATATCCACTTATCAGTGAGTACATATTGTGTGAGTTCCTTTGTGAATATGTTACCTCACTCAGGATGATGCCCTCCAGATCCATCCATTTGCCTAGGAATTTCATAAATTCATTCCTTTTAATAGCTGAGTACTACTCCATTGTGTAAATGTACCACATTTTCTGTATCCATTCCTCTGTTGAGGGGCATCTGGGTTCTTTCCAGCTTCTGGCTATTATAAATAAGGCTGCTATGAACATAGTGGAGCATGTGTCCTTCTTACCGGTTGGGACATCTTCTGGATATATGCTCCTTTGGTTTCTCTTGATCCACCTGATAGGTTGTGGACCGGAAGGATGATGCTTGGTTTTTGGTCTTGGCGGTCACTCTGTGTTTTAGGATTCAGATTCTGATGACTGCCAGATCTGAAGTTCTGGTTGGAGTTCTGAATTCACCCTATGAGTAGTCCCAGATTGGTACCTGTGGTGTGGTAGGTAATACCTAGCAGGTAGGGAAGAGGACTGACTTTGGAGTTTCTTAAGCATAACTTCAAGTCTGGTTCTATGAAGTGGGGAAGAAGTAGAGATGATGGTATAATGGCTCTGGGCATGGATGACAGTGAGTCCACAGGGAATGGAGGTGGGCTGGGAGGAGGGGCTGAGGTTGGCCGTCAGAGGTAGATTGAAAAGGACTCTGGAGAGTCCAGAGTAGAGGAGAGAAAGGAAGGCACAAGTAGCCTATCTGGTTTCCTCTAAGTATTGGGGTCCCTGGTAGAAAGTAATTCTTCAGGTCTATGAGTACTCCATTTACATGGAGGGGTGGCTGAAGGGGATGGTGAGGAGTAACTAGGGAGATACTTTGTTTACACCACAAAAACCTATTCTTTTTTATTGTTACATTAAGAAACTAAAGAAAAGCAAGGATTGGTAGGTTCATAAAGCTTTGTTTTCATTTTATTTATTTAAAAAGCTTAAACTTTTAATTAAAATATAACAACACCTTTTCTCCCTTCTCTTTAAGCTTCTGTCTCTTTTTGTTTGTTTTAGAAATTTATTTCGCCTAGAATTTTTTTAATATAAAATGTAGTGTGCTTATAATTCGAAAGTTTTCTTGAATCTGTTTTCTCTGGCTAGAACAATCTTATAAACCCAGGTGTCGTAAAGTGGTTTCAGCTTTGTATACTTGCAGCCCAGCATTTTCTAAGGATTGTAATCACCAGTCACTTTGATTAGAATAAAAGCCATATGTGTGGGGTGACTCTGGAGAACAAGGTTGTGTTATTCCTGTACCTGATTTGTGTGTTTATGGCTTAAGGGACTTGTTGGCTGTTAGCTGTTCTAATGTGGTTATTGTGTTTTATTATTTAAGTCCATGTTTAAATAGACGCTTAGAATGGACATTTGGCCACTGATGTCCTGTAGCTAGTAGTGCCATGGTAACCATCCCTGAATTTTACCCTTTAGAACTGATTGGAGCTTCCAAGTCCTAGGATCTGGTTTGTTCATGTGCATAGTATGTGGCTCATTAGTCATAGAATCATGTTCCAACTTACAGTGTTGTTTAATTGTCTATAATCATTAAAATGGCAGAGATAAAGAAGTAATATGCTTACTTGATTTCCTAAACTCTCTCTCTTTCAAACACACACACCACACACACACAAGCAGATACATACATAAACACACACACACATACACACACACACACACACACACACACACACACACACACACACTGATAATGGGCTGGAATATAGCTCTGTCAGTAACTTGGTTGCTGCACAAGACTGAGGACTTAGGTGTAGATCACTAGCACCCATGTAAAACCTGGCTATGGTGCCACATTTCTGTAATCCTCTGATTAAGGGGATGGAGACAGGAGGATCCCTGCAGCTCATTCTTCCTAGCTGCATATATGAGCTCTAAGTTCAATAAGAGACCCTGTTTCAAAAAATAATGTGGAGAGTGATAGAGGAAGATACCTAATGTTGACCTCTGGGCTCCATATACATGTATATTTACATGTACTTGTATATACATGTGCAGATTCATACATAGAAAAGAATTATTATTTTTCCTTTTTCATTCTTAATTTTCAATTGTATCCTCATGCACATTAACTGGTTAATTAAGAAGGGAATATTTGATTTCACTATTTTCTTTCCTCTCATAGCATGAAACCGAGTCATCCAACGTATCTAATTTTCTCCTTCATTATAAACTAAAACAAGATCAGCTAGAAAAAGGGAAGAACTCATCACACCTCTTCCCAGGTGTTCGCACTTATTAGAAGGGATTATTTCTTGCAGAGACAAAACCACATATTTTAGGATGATTTGGTGCAAGCTTTGGAGATAGCATGGCCATCCCTTGCCAGGGAGTATATTTCAGATTGTACCTATTTGTTAGTGGCCAGTTCAGAACAACTAAGAGATAGTTTGAAAATGGAACAGTCACTTTAGTAAAATTTATTTATTTATTTAGCTAAGGAAAGGGGCAGTGCCACTTTAAAAGGTACAGTCACGGAACCTGGTAGTGTTTGAAGTAAGTGATGTCAATTGTAGGTTGAATGTTTGCATATGCAGGAGGCTGATCAACATCCCAAAGTGCCCATTAGAAAACAGGTTGTGTGAAGTAAAAGTGTGTGGTCGAGTGTGTTGGGAATTGGGGAAGCCATGTCTTTACTGGAGTTGGAAAAGATCAGATGGGCATGGTGACAGGGATCTAGGCACTAGCAAGTGCCTGGAAGTAAGTGTGCACCACTGAGGGATGGATAGGCAAGGAGGTTGGAGTGGATTGTCTCCCCCAAGGAGTGAAATGATTTTGCCAGGCTTCCTCTTACCACCCCCATGTGAGAGGCAGCATTTGGGTATCTCTGACAGTGTTGATGGTTAATGAGAAGCAGCAGCTACATCAATGACACCAGAGATGGTCTGTTCTTCTCCAAGGTTCTAAACCAAAGAGGAGAAGGTAAAACCCAGGAAACGGGGGCAGAGGAGATGAAGATGAAGAGCTGACCCCAGCTGCTGGGCAGCCTTCACCGAAGAGCAGAGATTTGAGCTCCATCAAGAAATTAAGTCTTAGACTCCATTTCACTTTACTGGACCCACTAATGTGATATCTGAACTCAATTGTAATGCCGTAAGTTTTGCCTGAAATGCCATCAAAGGGCTGGCAAGGGATATTTGATATAATTCACTTAGTAGCCAAGATCAGAGAGAAACAAAATCCCTTCCTCCATAGTGTATACATTGTTGAGTCTGATTGGTCAACACTGCAGGGCTGGCATTTCCTGTTCCTGTCCCTTGTTTTTTATCTTTTACCATGGTCTGCATTCGGATGCTAGGGTAGATGATTAGACTTGCTGTGTCCTCTGTTGGAAAGTCCCTTTCCCATATATGCAAAGACCTGTCTTCCTTCAGGATATAAATCAAATGTCCCTCCCTCAGAGCCATTTCTGTGCTCATTCTGTTCATTACTTTTACAAATTATTTTAGCACCTATTTGCTCATTTCTTTATTGGCATTGAAGAAATCTCCCTGTATCTAAGTACCGCTCAAGAAACACTTACTAATAAATAAGCAAAACAAACCTCAATCATTCAAGACAACACTGAGATTACTAGTAAAGAGTCAGAAAAAAAATCTATCTTACTGTGTTTCATTATAAGCTGGTAGCTATGATAGATTTAACTAGGGTTTTACCTCCTTGGAGCAATATGCCCTTTGATCAACTCTGTTTTCTTTGTGATGAAATAATTTCTTCTAGACAGAAAGATGCAATAATGGTTTGCATTAAATATGTATCAGGTGCTTTAGACATTGTTCCTTTACTTATATATAAACCTCTTTGAAACCTATGTTGTTAGTTTTTCCCTTTTGACTCAGAATCAAAAATTGGGGTATCTGGATGGAATTTGTTATGATATATTGCATCTGTCTGCTTAATCTCTGGGTCCATATTTTCTCCCTAGTTCTGGAACTACTTTTCATCTGAAAGGCTGTGTGCTGTTTATGACATCATGTATGGCATCATTGATGGCAGTAGAACTTTAAAATGCTTCCAACTCAGACTAAATTTGGTTATAGAATCAAGGGCTCAGGGTAAAAAGTCTTGGATTTGTTCAACCTGTATTGATTGTTTGGACAGATCCAGCCTTAAAGATCATAAATGGCTAGGCGATGGTGGCACACGCCTTTAATCCCAGCACTTGGGAGGCAGAGGCAGGCAGATTTCTGAGTTCAAGGCCAGCCTGGTCTACAAAGTGAGTTCCAGGACAGCCAGGGCCATACACAGAAGCCCTGTTTCAAGAACAAAACAAAACAAAACAAAACCATAAGTGGTGGAGCCTTTTACTGGTTGTCTGAGATAATGATCTGTGCAGCAACTTCCTGAGAAATGTTCCCAGGAGAGGTTGCTAATGGAAGCAGGGCAGAAGTCAGGCAAGGGGCTAGCCTTAGATGGTCTCTGTGAGGCTATTGCCAGTTCCCCAACAATTGCTATGTGTGATCCATACCTGAGTTGTCTTAATCAGAGGCGATGACATGGGCTTCTCCAATACCCTTCCAGATAAATGCTAGGAAGGCTATGGAAGGTAAATGCAAACTTACCGATGCCTCTGACTCTTGGCTCCTGAATCCTGAGTCATGTCAGAATTCCAGCAAATCCTTTGAAAGGAATCTACCTATAGGCCTTCCAGGCACACCAATACCAGAGGAAGGAAGTATGGGGACTGTAGAAAACATCTCAATAAATATGGGTGACAGACTGCCTGGTTTCCACTCTATTGACTCAAACTCTCTTATTGTAAAGGAAAATTAAATAAATTTCTCTGGCAAAGAAAAGCTTGAAAGCTTATTTCTGGTCATGACTTGTTTATTTAATTTCTGCTCCAGATGTAATTCTTCTCAGCTGGGTAACTTGGAATGAAGATGCAAGTGACAAGGTGACTGCTAAATTGTCTTTTGGTACAAACAGCATGTGGTTCTAGCTGAGGCTTTGGGTTACAGGAGCAAAGAGTCTGGAAGAGGCATTGTTACGGATTTACACATACAGGCTGCACTCTGACCTCACCTTTATCTTCTCCTTCTTTCTGAGCCTCTGGACATCATTGCCAGGGGTCAGATGTTGGTAAGGCATTCCACAGATGCTTCTCTCTCTAGCCGCTTCTCTGCACAGAGACCATTTATAGTCCTTTCATCTTTCCCAGAGCGACATCAATTCTATTCTGCAGCTTTCTGATCCTCCCTACCAATTCCTTCCTTTAACACCCTGACAGAGTCTTTTACTATCCTGTGCTTTAGATTTTCCTGTCTCATCTCTGTGTCTTCCCATTACTATTGTGCTCATTTTCAGAGAAAGAGGTTAAATAGGCGACATGCACAGCACAACAATTGAATTTTGTTTCTTTGTATCTCTTCCCAGGTCTAATGTGTTCATTTTCCTTTTGAGTGTAAACTGCTCTCTAATAACCCCAGCCCATTCTATTTCCATTTTTATTGCAGCTCAAATTGACTTAACAGACAGTGGGATAAATTTAAGTAACTTTAAGTACAGTGGAATCCAATTCATAGTTATTTCCCAGAGTTGAGTTCAATTTATAGTTATTTTTCAGAAATGATTCCTTATCTCAAAAAAGGTAAGCATAACATTTGAGATAATTTTCACATACCTCTTACCAATTGGTAGTTAAGCAGTACATGCTGAAGTTCGTGTGGTGCTGGGTTTTATGTGTCAACCTGTAGCTGAGTCTTCAGGTCTAGTTATTTAGTCAAGCATTCTAGATGTTCCTGTGAAAGCAGTTTTTACATTTATTGATTTTTATCATGGTTTGTGTGGGGGCATGTCCATGTATATTTGCATGTGTGCATGTGTGTGTGTGTGTGTGTGTAATGACACTTGCATATAGTCTATCAGGCTTGGCAGTAAGTGTTTTTGTTTATTGAGCCATCTGCCAGCCATGGAACTTTTTTTGTGTTTTGTTTTTGGTTTTTAATTTTTATTTTTATTCCAGTGAGATCAATGTTTAAATTGGTAGACTTTGAGCAAATCAGATTTTCCTCCTATAAAGTGGTTGGGTATCATCCAATCAGTTAAAGGTTACTGAAAAGAAAAAGGCTTCTCTTTGCCAGGGAATTGCATTTGGACAATGACTCTTCACTGGGAAGGTGACTTTGGTTCTTTGCTGGGGTCCAGCTTGTCAGCCTACCCTGTTGTATTTGGACTTGTTGAGCCTGTACAACAGCATGAGCCAGTTACACACACACACACACACACACACACACACACACACACACACACCAGTGGTTCTGTTCTATGGTGAACTCTGACAATGCACCTAGCTATGTGATCTCTCAGTGGCCTCTTTCTCCATGTGGATACATCCCACTACTCCCAGTAGATGCCTGAAACCATAGCATAGTACTTGTGCTATGGTGTTTCTTATATGACTTAAAACATTGCTATGCAGTGTCAGAGTTAACCTGCCCTTTTGTGTTTTAGAACACTACTTTCTTGTTCTGGCAATAACTAAGTAAAATTGGGTTAATTATACATTAATGCCACAACACTGTAACTATCTGATGCAGGAATTCTCAACCTTCCTAATGTTTTGTGACCCTTTAATATAGTTCTTCATATTTTGGTGATCACAACCATACAATTATTTTGTTGCTACTTCATAATTGTAATGTTGCTAATATTATGAGTTATGATGTAAATGTTCTTTTAGGTAAGAGATTTGTCAAAGGGTTTGTGACCCTTAGGTTGAGACACGTTGACCTGAGAACTGAAATAGCTACTGTACTGCCTGGTTTTGTGTGTCAACTTTCACAGGCTAGAGTTATCACAAAGAAAGCAGCTTCAGTTGGGGAAGTGTCTCCATGAGATTCAGCTATGGGGCATTTTCTCAGTTGGTGATCAAGGTGGAAAGGTCCATTGTGGGCAATGCCATCCCTGGGCTGGTATCTTGGGTTCTATAAGAGAGAACACTGAGCAAGCCAAGGGAAGCAAGCCAGTAAGTAACATCCCTCCATGACCTCTCCATCAGCTCTTGCTTCCTGGCCTGCTTGAGTACCAGTCCTGACTTCCTTTGATGATCAACAGCAATGTGGAAACTGTAAGTTGAATAAGCCCTTTCCTTCCCAACCTGCTTCTTGGTCATGTTTGTGCAGGAATAGAAACCCTGACTAAGACAGCTACTAAGACAATAATAGGAAAGCAGCAGGTCTAGAACAGATATGTTGGATAAAGGGATAACTTACATTTTAGAGGAATTGGTCAAAAATATATACCTAGAGATTTTTGACAAATTCAAATTGCTAAGTTAAATTTAATCAGTGACAAGGCAGAGTCATAAAATGTATGTTTTGTTGTTGTTGTTTCTGTTTTTATTTTTATTTTTTGCTTTTGAACCCTGTCTGCATGGCTGTTTCTTACAGTTTATCCTTCACCTGCTATGGGGACTTCCTTACTTAGTAAAAAAAAAAAACAAAAACTCTCTTGTCCTTTTGCTTAATAGATGTTTTCATTTTAGTCCTTGCCATCCTATTTTATCTCTACCTTCTTCCTTGTCTCATGTTCTGCATATGATATATACAAGCACATTTTTATAAGGAATCATGTTAAAGAATAAATAAATATCAGTTTAGAGATTTTTGTTTTTCACTAAGGAATGTAACTTGAATATATGTCACATTTGGACACAAAAAACAAATCTTTGTCTTCTTACCTTCTGTTTTCTTCCCAAGATAGGTTAGCTATAAGTATTTAGTTATTATATTATGGGTTGAGTTTTGTGCTTGGTTTCTTGCTGTCAAGAAAACAAAAACTTGGGCCAGGTGGTTGGGGTGTGCCTTTAATCCCAGCCTTTGGGAAGCAGAGGCAGACGGATCTCTATGAGTTTGAGGCCACCCTAGTCTATAAAGCAAATTCCAGGAGACCCAAGGATATTCAGAGAAATCATGTCTCAAAAAACCAGTCATCTATTGGATGGAGCACAGGGCCCCTAATGAAGTAGCTAGAGAATGTACCCAAGGAGCTAAACCCTATAAGGACTGCAACCCTATAAGAGGAACAACAATATGAACTAACCAGTACCCCCTGAGCTCATGTCTCTAGCTGCATATGTAGCAGAGGATGGCCTAGTCGGCCATTAATGGGAGGAGAGGCCCTTGGTATTGGGAAGATCATATGCCCCAGTACAGGGGAATGCCAGGGCCAGGCAATGGGAGTGGGTAGGTTGGGGAGCAGGGCAGGGGTGGGGGAGGGTATAGGGGGCTTTGGGGATAGCATTTGAAATGTAAACGAAGAAAATACCTAATAAAACAAAACAAAACCAACAAACAAATTAAAAAAAAAAACAAAAATAAAAGAAAACCTACAGTGGAGGCTTTGATAACACAGAAGCAGGTGTTTTAAATGAATTTCCAAACTTCAAATTTTTGGACCTTTTGGTACTGTTTAAACAATCTATTCTCCATAAAATATCCCCAGAAAACATTTATTTGTCATTATTTCTTACATTTTTCTGCCTATTTTGGGTTATTGGGTTTAGGTGGGAGAATCCTGTTCAAAATCTATTGTATCACTGGAAGGCTCAAGTTGGCTGACACCCAGGATTAGTTATTTATATACATAGTGCCTTATTTGGCCTGTACTGCAGCTTGTTGGAGCTGGTTAAACATCTTTTTTTTTTTTTTTTTCTACATGATCATGTCCTTTCTTATCTTAGAGAACTGAGAATTGGAACAGCTGGCTTTCCTACGTCTCAGTTTGGACATACTTTGCACTGCACATTTTCTTTCTGTTGGTTAAACAATGAGAGGTAGTAAAATGCAAAAGATTTAAAGATCTGAAGAGCACAAAAGCCAGACCTTTTTACTGTTTTAGCCACATCTTCTCACAGTTATTGCCATCCTCCTGCTATTGTAATTTTAGTTCGCAGGAGCTCATTCTGTTTATTCATTCCATCAATATAAACAAATCATCTACTATATTCAGGTACTATTAATGATTAAGGGAGATAAAAAGCTTATTAATACTAGAAGATCCAGCAATGCCTCTCCTGGGCATATACCCAGAAGATGTTCCAAATGGTACTAAGGACACATGCTCCACTATGTTCATAGCAGCCCTATTTATAATAGCCAGAAGCTGGAAAGAACCCAGATGTCTCTCAACAGAGGACTGGATACAGAAAATGTGGTACATTTACACAATGGAGTACTATTCAGCTACTAAAAACAATGAATTTTTGAAATTCTTAGGCAAATGGATGGATCTTGAGGATATCATCCTGAGTGAGGTAACCCAATCACAAAAGAATTCACTTGATGTGCACTCACTGATAAGTGGATATTAGCCCAGAAACCTAGAATACCCAAGATACCATTTGCAAAACACAAGAAAATCAAGAAGAAGGAAGACCAACGCATGGATGCATCATTCCTCCCTAGAATAGGGAACAAAATACCCATGGAAGGAGTTACAGAGACAAAGTTTGGACCATCCAGAGACTGCCCCACCTCGGGGTCCATCCCATAATCAGCCACCAAATGCAGACACTATTGCATATCCCAGCAAGATTTTGCTGAAAGGACCCTGTTATAGCTGTCTCTTGTGAGGCCATGCCAGTGCCTGGCAAATACAGAAGTGGATACTCACAGTCATCTATAGGATGGAACACAGTGCCCCCAATGGAGGAGCTAGATAAAGTACCCAAGGAGCTGAAGGAGTCTGCAACTCTATAGGTGGAACAACAATATGAACTAATCAGTACCCCCAGAGCTCGTATCTTTAACTGCATATGTAGCAGAAGATGGCCTAGAGAGGCCCCTTGGTCTTGCAAACTTTATATGTCCCAGTATAGGGGAATGCCAGGGCCAAGAAGTGGGAATGAGTGGTAGGAGAGCAGGGCGGGGGGAGGGTATAGGGGACTTCTGGGACAGCATTTGAAATGTTAATGAAGCAAATATCTAATAAAAATTTAAAGAAAGCTTATTAAATTATAGTGGAGAGAAAGAAAATATATCAGCAAAAACAGATAAAGCAATTTTATAGCATGGAAGAGTACTGTAGGTTCTATGTGCAACAAAGTAGAGCAAATTAAAGAGAACAGTAAAGGGATAGACCACAGTACCAGACAGGATGAATTGGGCTGTGCATCTGGAAGATGGGATCTTGAAGTGAATACTTAATGGTTCTTCGAGAAGTCAGTTGTGTTGGATGGTATTTTGCTGGGGCAAACACATGAAAGATCATTTCACTGAAGTAGACTCAGGTGAAAGGCGAAGGCAGACTCAGGAAGGAACATTTTGCTGAAGCTGACTCAGGTGAAAGGATGTTCTGCTAAAGCAAGCACATGAAAGGACATGTGATAAAGGATTCTTCACTAATGACAGTCATGTATTGATCTGCCTTACATTATGTAGTTTGGCTACTTTTGTCGGGACTCCATAGAGAGAAACGCACCAAAAAAACTTCTAGTGGTGAGCCTCTGCTTCCTGCTGCTTCCATGGACTCCAGCTGATTGGCAGAGTGATGTCAGCTGAGACAGACACATGTGCTGAGGCAAGACATGTGGTGAGGCAAGACTCATGGACGACATGTGATGTTTGGAGGGAAAATAAATAGAACTCAACAGACAGTGACAGAGCCTGAGCTATGCCTACTTCTTATAAAGCTAGCTGTGCAATGCTTGTTGGTCTTGAGACTTTGCTGATCTTCAATTTGATGAGAGAGGCACAGCTGAGAACCCTCCTGGTTCCTCCTGCTGACTTGTTCCAATTTGGCTGAGATTTGGTTGTTCCTGCTAGAACAGTTCCTGGTCTTAGAATTTCTTTAGTATTCTTTCCTTTACTCAGATGATTATGATTCGACCTTAGTGGGTTAAGGTACATCACTTGTTGGATGATGTTTGAACTCATACAAAGTTTGCAATGCCTAAAGTGGTGATGGTGGTGGTGGTAACATTTATAACCTGGTAAATAGGCTGCTAGGTTGTGCCACTGCTGTTGCTAACCCCAAACTACTGAACTGGACTGCTGGTGTGTCTGTGAAGTGTTTGTGAGTGGACTGTGCTCTCACTGCTGATCTGTGAACTAAACTGGTGATTTTCTGACAATGCAGATGGGATTTGCTCCAAAGAACCATTTCTAAACAGGTCCACTTCCTCCATGTTCTTTCTTTTCCACTACCTCTGGTGGGTGGTAGGCTAGAAGGGAGGTTAAAGTGCTTAAGAATTATCATTAAAAGTAAGCATTGAAAAAATTAAGGTTACAGGATTGAAATAAAGATCTGTGTTCTTTTCCGCTTTAAAGAAATGAAACAAATAAACACAAAACAAAGCAGGAAACAAAACAAAACCCAGGAGATGTAGGAGGGGACCACACAATGATGGGAACAAAGTAACACGTGGTCCATGAGGGGCTGTATTTTCAGGTTATCTTCAAAGAACACAACCCTCTCATATTTTAGCAACTTGGTCTTAGAATTAATATCAGAACAAAACTAGAGATTCAGAAAAAACAAGCAGTAAGTTAGCAGGGTTCTATACTAACACTAATACTAATACTAATACTAATACTAATAATACTAATTGTATTTAGTCTTGCAGTCTTACTTGCCTAGGATTTTCTACATGCCTCTGAAAGCATTTTTGTTGTTGCAAGGTAGAAGATCCTTCTGGAAATTTAGTTGTTTATATCCAAGATCCCAAGAATTTCAGAGCTGGAGTGTTCCCAGCTGTTTTTTGTGCTGTCTCCATACCTTATAAAAGAGGAAGCTAGGGTCTCAAGCAATTAGTCAAATTCAAAGCAATCAGGGATGGTACTTAGGTTGTCTTTACTATTCTTTCCTTTACTCAGAAGATTATGATTTGACCTTAGTGGGTTAAGGTACATCACTTGTTGGATGATGTTTGAACTCATACAAAGTTTGCAATGCCTAAAGTGGTGATGGTGGTGGTGGTAGCATTTATAACCTGGTAAATAGGCTGTGATCCTACTTGTAATGGTGTTTATTTCTGCCCCATAGAAATATTACATGCATTTCTTCGTTTTACTTGGTGATATAGCCATGAAACCAAGTACACTTTTATTGTGTCATTAATGGTTGGAGACTTAGGGGGATCTTGTTTTGCAGTGCTGAGACTGGAAGTTTATTGACAATGGCTTTCAGGTCTCAGCTGATGCTAAGTGATAAGTCTGATGTTAAAACAGCTCAGAGAAAACAGCAATGCTTGATATAGAGATGAGAAATAACCAGAACACACCAGTCAAGGCATTCCTAAGAAATACGCTTACGAGTTTAGAATATAAATCTATTAATTTCTCCTAGAACTAAGAGTTATGGTATGAATGTAAGGGAAAATGAGTGATCACTTTATTAAGTTCCTTGATTCTCGTGGAGTTCAAATGCTGTTCAGTGATGAATCCCAGATTCATAGCTTGAACTGGGGCTGAGTCCACAGCGTTCAATTACTTATCAGGAATTTTGTTGTTTTGGCAACAAACCCCTATGATTAGCAGAAGCAGCTGTAGGCCAGATGGAACTGGTTAAGTCTGGCTGCACTCTAGTCTCAAGAAACTTCTGTATGGCCGGGCTGTGGTGTCGCACACCTTTAATCCCAGCACTTGGGAGGCAAAGGCAGGCAGATTTCTGAGTTCGAGGACAGCCTGGTCTACAGAGTGAGTTCCAGGACAGTCAGGGCTACACAGAGAAACCCTGTCTTGAAGAAAGAAACTTCTGTGCTGATGAGGAAAGCATGTACTTAGTACACTCTCGTCTTCATCTAAGCGAGACCAATTCTGCCATTCATTCCTTTAACTGATCTAGATTCTCTCCTTCCCTTTATATGGGCTTACATTCCCACTTTTAAGTTTTCATGTTGCTTTCTCTGCCTACTCTAGCCTATGCTGGCCACATATCCCTCAGATCTTATCTTATCTGTCAGATTGAACTAAACAAGTTCTGAAATATCTATTCAGTTAATATTTGATCTGTATCAGTGGCTACACTTTACAATTATCTGGAGTTATCTAAAAAAATCCTTATATCCAACTGGGGCCCAGATCAATTAGATTCAAATGTGAGATCCACTCATCTGCATAATTTTTAAAACCTCCTTAGTGGTTTTAGTCTGTAGTTGATTTGCCAAACTTGCTCCATATATACTGTCTAATTACATTAGATGCCCGAGATGCTGGACGTGGAATTATAACATTTGGTGTTACTGCTAGATTTTTAGGTTGGGTTGTTGTTTGTTTCTTGCAATGCCCTAGTTTTTCCACTTTGGAATGGATATGTTTACTTTATGCAACTGTATGTGAGAAGTATGAAACTTTTTTAAAATAAGAAACTACAGTTGAGAGATTTCCTTTAGTTTCATTTGAAAATGGACTTTGGACGTTTAAACTGTTGTAATTGATAAAGATTATACAAACCTTTGAATCTGGATTGCATCTTGCATTATGACATGAACATAAGATGTAGGAGACCAGAGGCAGAAGACTATGATGTAATTTAGTGATATGTTTGGGTGAACTTAACAAAGTGAAGGTCATGATAGTTAATACCAACTATCAACTTCACAGAATCTTGAATCAAGTGAGAAACTGACCTCTGCATATTTCTGAAGGGATTATCTTGTTTAGGTTAATGGAGGTGGAAACACCTGATTATCACTTCCTGCTATAGAATCTTGGGATGAATACAAAAGACAGAATGAGTTGAGCATAAGTAGAGATCATTTTGCTTCCTGACTGTGGATGCAATGTGGTCTGGCTCCATCAGGTTCCCTCAGGTTCCGAGCCTCAGGCTCTCCATCACTTCCCCATCATCACGGAGTGTAACTTGGTGCTGTGAACCAAAATAAACCTTTCTCCCTGAGGTTGATTTTTGTCAGAGTATTTTATCACAGTAACAGGAAATGTAACCAAGGGAGAAAGTTAATTGAATTTTTGTTTCAGCTTAGCTAACTATAAAATAAGGAAAAGTATGTTGCTTATGTCATAAGAGTCCTAGGTCGGTGAGTTTTTAAAATGTGGTTAAATTTATCACATTAAATGTATTTGGCTAATTAATTTCTAGGCAAATAGTGTACATTGTTAATTATATTCACATGGTTGTATAGCAGCTTTCTGGAATGTTTTATCTTTGCATGCCTAAAACTCTAAGCTTACCACAAACAACCCTTGCTTTCTTCTTCTGAAAACTATCATTCTATTTCTTGCTTTTATGAATGTAACAATTTTAGGTACTTCACATGAGTAGTAAAATCATCTGTATTTGTCCTTTCATGATTGATTTATTTCACTTAGCATAGGATCTTTAAGGTTTGTACACATTACAGCACATGTCATAAACTTCCAATAAACTTTCTCTCTTTTGATATTTTTTGAGGAACACTCACACACACACACACACACACACTCACACACACACTCACTTGCACACATGCACATACACTCTTTCCCCCACCCCCACATGCAGACAAACTATATAGTATCTCATAATTTCTTAGACTTTCTTCCCTCTTTATCCTCTTTGTTCAGTCTTTCTTATTTTTCATCCTCTTAGAAGATGATTGTAAAGCCATCTTTTCTGTACCATCTAGTTTGCTATTAAAGTCCCTTACTCGATTTTTCAAACCAGTTATGGTTTTCTTCAGTTCCAAAAAAGACCTGTATTTGGTGCCTGGAATTCTTTCTTTCTATTTTTTTAAGTCTCATTGGTGCGTGTACTGTTTTCCTACACAAGTACTTATGAAGATCACTCTGAATTCGTTTTTCAGAAAACTTGCATCTTTTCACTTATTTATGGCTGACTTCTAGAAAGCTATTTATTTTATTTCTCTAGTATGTGTTTTCCTATATCTTTGTGTGCCTATGGCTGTGTGCTCAGATGCACACTTTTTTCCCCAGTCTTAACCCACTTCACACAGGGATGTAGCTTTACCATTATCCAGCTCTCAGATTGTTTCTGGGGGTGTAGTATATTGTGAGTATCTCCCTTTCCCCCTCCCTCTCTCTCTTGTTCCCTCTCTCTCCCTCAAAACTTTTTTTTTGTTCTTTCTATTGTTTCTGAACAATACTGAACACTACTTTGAGTTCTGATGTGACATCCAAATGCTTTGTTCTCAGCATATCCGTGCCAACTAGAATGTGACTTGATGTCAGATCAAACAGAGATTGGAAGCCTCTGGAGAAGGTGGAACATTGCACACATGCCTTCCTGCAGTTTTTTCCTATTCAGGGTCACTGGTTTGTCTCTGCTGTTTTTGAGTCCCATGGAACATCTCAAGACCTCAGAGCCTTATGTCTTTTGTTCTCACTAGTTTTCAGGTAAACATTATAACCCAGATCCCATTAGAAGCCTAAATTGGGTGAGAAATAAACTAGTACTTTCATGAGACCCTTGAAGAGCTAAGAATATTGAAGACCTGACCCAACTCATTCTCTTCCCAGTGAGAATCCAGAGGTTGAGGAGTTTCTTTCCTCCTCCTCCTCCTCCCCCTCCTCCTCCTCCCCGTCCTCCTCCTCCTCCTTCTTCTCTTCTCAGAAGGAAGTGAGGAGAAATGGTGAGCATGTGTCAATTTGTTTTTTTGGGGGGTGACATCTTGTCAGAGTTAATATCCAGATATGAGAGACTCTAGTTCCTTTTGTAATTTACCCAGGCTATAAATGCTAGATCTGTGTCCCAGACTTCTTTTCTTCCCTGGTAAGCTGCTTGTAGTTATGAATTATTTCCTAGGTCTACTCACTGAGGCATGCAGGGTCCCTGGGATTCTATGCTCATGCAGAATTCAAGAGTTGTTCATCTATTCTTCTGGATTTACCACAAAGGAATTGTTTCAAATATTGTTGACTTGGTGTCTCTATGTGGCATAGAGGGTCTTCTTACAGACATGTCCAGCCCATAGCTGTTGATCACTTTTATCCCAGGGGAGCTATCAACACAGTCAATCGTGTTTGAAGATAGGACAATCATGTAGAAATATTAAAAGGCTGGGCACCCCTCATGGGGCTTCTTTTATTTCCTCATTACTGATGCCATCCCTTAAGGGTGAACATCAATGCAGGGAAGACTTGTAAAATGCCTTCCTTTTAGTAAGCATTCCATAATTAATAGTTTCTTCTGTTCCCCTGCTGTAAGGAGGCAGACATTCTTTTTACCCCAGAGTCTCTATTTCTTATTTCTCTTTAAAGATTGAGAGAATAACACAGAGAGTGTTAAATAATACAAGTCCTAGTATATTGAATTCAGCGTCACAGAAGAAAGAGAACTAAAAATAAACTATGTTTGTTTCACCCGAGTCACTAATGTACTACTGGTGTGATAATTTCCTCTATGAGATAGGCATGAGGAGTGAGAGAGCCTCATAGCAGCTTCTGAACAGCATAGTCTACGTCTGTGGTCTGCAGCTCCCTAATCCAGAAAGAAGCAGACTAATATATCTCATAAAAACCAATCTTATTGAGCCATTACCTCTTCACAAACAATAATAGAGGCGGTTATTATTGAACCTAGTTAAATGCCATTGATGTTCTGGGACAATTTGTGAGCAAGTGTGCTTGCCCGTGCAGGTTCGTAGGGAAGCCATTGGCTGATGTTGAGGCACCTTCCTTAATCATTGTCTATCTAATTAAAAAAAATTATTGTGTTTTTAATTGTGTATGTGTGTGTGTGTGTGTGTGTGGTGTGCACGTCCACAGAGGCTGCCCTGTAGCTGGAGAAGCAGATGATTGTGAGCTACCTGACATGGGTACTGGAAACTGAACTCGGGTCTTCTGTCCGAGATCTTAAATTCTAGTCATTTTCCCCAGTCCCTGCCACTGCCATTTCAACAAGAAGAGTTAACCAGCAAGAGTGTACGATCTTCCTGACTCTGCTCTCCAACATGTGGGCTACAGAAATTTTATCACATGGGGGTTTACATGGATGCTAGGTATCTGACTCTAGTCCGAATGATTGTTCAGCGAGCTCTTTACCCATTGATGTATCTGCCCAAGTCCTTACTATGAATGTTATAGTAAGGCAAGCATTATTAAGCTTTAGACTCATGTTAAGAGAGGGTTTTTGAGTGGGGGCATAGATTGTATATATTCATATTCTTATATGGCCGTGTTATGTAGCACTGTAGCAATTTCTAAAATAATGTCTGAGTGAAGGTGCTATATCTGATCTAGAGCATTTTTGAGAGTCAAGGGGCACTAGAAATAACCATGCCCAGATAACAGGTAGCCTACCTCAGAACTCTGTCATCCACACTACGATCACAAAGAAATAATCACATGCAGTAATTGTACACATTGATGGTTTTTACTGTGGCACATCCATGCAGACATCCATTCAGGGTAGGAGGAAAATGCCAATTCCTGTTTGGTGATCCATGTCTTGTTCTGCCTGAAGCTGTCTCCAGTGTGTTTCCCTGTGCCTGTTCTCCTATGTTTCTGAATGTTTATACATCTCTGGCAAAGACTGACTGATAAAGACCGGGATAAAATGGCTCTTGTTATTGGACATGAGTTAATAAAAGACTGCAACAATTTTATGGAGTTAAGAGCTTAAGATACTTTTTTTTTTCTGAAGAGAAACCAATGTTGCAAGGAGAATGTAATTTATTTTCAGTTGTAATGATAAAACTTAGAGCTATAATTATGCCTATATGTCTATATTTTGTATCATCTGTTCATTTGATTGGCCTTTTCTACATCTGGCTAGTTAGAGATTTCTGTGTGAAGCCTGACCAGTCGGGAAAATCTTCCTCTGCTGGGAGTTTAAAGAGAAATTCAACATTGATAGCAAGATTCAGAGGAACCACATAGGAAATGTTCTCTAGTTATCGCCCTGCCCCCACCCACCCTGTGGTGATGATGGCACATAATTGCCTTTTAAACATTGTTCCAGAATTTTCCCCAAAGCCCCAAGGAGGTTTCTATTTTTAAGCTGATAACTTCTGGAACGTTTTACATAGATAAGGCCCCATGAGTAAAACATAGTTTGTGAAAGTTGTTGTTACTTTCCTTAAGTCAGAAATTATTCTCAATTTCCAACATTTGCAAGCCTGCTGTATTATTGCAGTTACTTGAGGCTGCCGCTTCTTTTGGATATTTTACATTCCACTTTTTAATTTTTTTGCAAAGCAGACTCTCAAGCTGTTGTTACTCCACAGGATCTATGCTAAATCCTGATCTTCCCCTTCTACTCTCTTATCATTTCCCTACATTATATAAGTGTCTTGAAATGGAAGCACTGGTCCCAGAAGGGTTGAGTTCTTGAACACTTTTCTATTTGGTAGACCAAGGAATCTTGTCATGGAATGCACTGGCTCACTGACCACTCCCTGGGGCTTAGGATGATGTTACTTCAAATTTCCTGCATTCTTTCTTTTGCAGCTGAGTATATGTCTGTTTGTGGATGTTCAAAACCTTGAATACAGCTAGAGACAAGTGCAAAGAACTTATCTCTCTGAAGGAAAGGAAGTGTGGTTAAAACCATCTGTCTGATTATCCAAATACATATTTTATTCTCCTTTCTTATTGAAATTTTTACTTCCTAACAGATCACCTCTCATGAAAGCCATACATGAAACTAACTACAGCAAAGGGATTAAATAGAACTCATCATTTGGAGAAGCCTGTTTAAAAAAAGAAGAAGAAGAATCTTAATTAGAGACCTTTGTCTGACTCCTAAATCCTTGGTTAATGTGAATCTGCTTTCCTTTATTTTGAGTGTGAATGCCTGGATTCAGTTACGATGAGGAATTAGCATCCATCGACTTTGTGGGCATACAAAGCTCTTTGAGACCCAGAGAATCTGGATGACATAGTGGGGAAGGGCCCTGACTCTGAGTTGTCATTTTGAGTTTGAATTCCTAGACTCACCCCACTGGGCTTCTGGGATGTTGCCCGTATTTTAGTTTTCTCATCTATGCAATTAGGATAATGAAAATGTAATTCACACGGTTTGTTGTTGAAGTTAAATGAAATAAAGGCATAGAGCCCAGGATCTGGAACTAAAGTGATAAATAGAAGGCATGTTTCCCACTTACAAAGCGACAAGGACAGATGTGAGGAGTGACCTTGCCACATGGCTTGGCTCATTTCATTCTGCAGCATCTCCTCTCCCAGAGCTCTGGACAGCCAATGCTCACATTGCAATTCAAACAGAATCTCTTGAACGTTTGAGGATCATTAAGTGGCCAGTCTGTGTTTGTGTGGGTCTTTTTTCCTAACACTTACTGTTTTTCAGCTCTTGTGGATGTGGTTATAGGACCATTATTAAATAAATGTGCCTCAAACAACAGCTGCAACAAGACCACAGGCACAGATACATAAATAGACAGGGCATGGATGCTTATTAGCAAGGAGCTTGCATATTTCTTCCCAGGAAAAATCTCATACAACTTTGATTTATTACAATGCATCTAACATAATTTTGTTCTATTTTATACGAATAATAACTTGCACAGAATGTTACCTGTCAGGTATTGTGCTAAATGCTTTGTAAGAACTAGGTCTTCTGTTCCTTATTGTATCACCTGATCAGTGAGGGAGAAAAATGGAATTAAAAAGGGTTCATGACTCTCAGCCAGCAAGTGGCAGGGCTGGCATCTGGAAACTTGGCTTTGGACTGTTCACACTGATAATGAGGTTACTGTATCCCTCTACCTAGACATAGCAATTTATGCAGAATACCTGCTTTCAGTTGATAGTCTAAATTTTTGGTCGTTGTGGATAAAGATGGATACCTATGTAATTTTTCTTAATAAAAACCTTTAATAAAAACCTTGGAAAATTATACAGAGGATTCACTGGACACAGACACTCCCAACTCTATTTCACTGAAGGAGGAGGGTCAACTTTGTGTTGACCCATAGGACTTTACAGGAAAAACTTCCATAGAAGTCTCCAGACTGGATGCCCTATTTCCTCTTACAGATCAGGTTGTGTGGCTTTGTTGTAGTAAATTGAAGCCATTAGTATCATCTTATACCCCAAAGCAGGAATTCCATGAAGCTGTGCATGGTAGGGGCAGAGAAATGATCCCAAAGCAAGGAAATTATGTACCTTTTGAAGGGGAGTGTGTCTTAAAAATCACTGCAGCAAACACTTGCTAGTGTCATTGTTTGGAGGCTAATTATGGGATGGATCCCTGGATATGGCAGTTTCTAGATGGTCCATCCTTTTGTCTCAGCTCCAAACTTTGTCTCTGTAACTCCTTCCATGGCAAGGACCCTGATATAGCTGTCTCTTGTGAGACTAGGCCGGGGCCTAGCAAACACATAAGTGGATGCTCACAGTCAGCTATTGGATGGATCACAGGGCCCCCAATGGAGGAGCTAGAGAAAGTATCCAAGGAGCTAAAGAGATCTGCAACCCTGTAGGTGCAACATTATGAACTAACCAGTACCCTGGAGCTCTTGACTCTAGCTGCATATGTATCAAAAGATGGCCTAGTCGGCCATCACTGGAAAGAGAGACCCATTGGACATGCAAACTTTATATGCCCCAGTACAGGGGAAAACCAGGGCCAAAATAATGGGAATGGGTGGGTAGGGAGTGGGGGAGCGTGTGGGGAGGCCTTTTGGGATAGCATTGGAAATGTAATTGAGGAAAATATGTAATAAAAAAATATAAAAAAAATCACTGCAGAAGGGATATGCTTTGAGGAGTTTCCTCTGGTGTTGGTTGACATAGACCAGCAGGTTGTTCTTCAGGGTCAAGCTCTTCAGGTACAAGAGGATGATTACACAACAAGATAGGAAAGTTTAGGATCAGGAAATCTTTCACATGCTGTCTTATGGCAAATAAACTCATTAAGAGCTACAGCATATTATATACTCTCTGCAAGTGAAAAATGTGACAGAGTCAGCAGAAAGCTATCATACAATAGAACAGTTATATGGAAGCTAATCAAGCAATGTTGCACAAATGGAGCACAGGATATCTCATGTGGGTCATAGAACCGTTGCTCAGTGGCCTTAAGACTGATGACTATAGCCATTTGAGTTGGTCAAACTGAGTTTCCAGGATCCAAAAGTGCAGTTTCTCCAAGGCTCTGGTCCTAGGCCATTACTGGCTTTTCCAAGCATGTTCCTGGATTTAGACAAGGAATTACATTTCTTGACCATATTTTGTGGCCTCAGGGAAGCCTTGGATTGGCCTGGTTTCTAACAATTGGATAGTAAGACTCAAGCTGGATCCCAATACTCTTTCACTCACTCATCATGTGAGTCACACATGTGTATATGGAACACAACACACACTCTAACAATGGCTCCAAAATATTCTAATGTGTTCAATTTCGTCTTCTTTTTCACTGTACTAATCCTACTGATCCATGAGCACCAGAGATCTTTCTAGTCTTTGTTAGCTTCTTGATGATAGTTAAAACAATCCTGGATAATTAAAGGACTTTTGGAGGTATCACCATTCTAGATTTCAAACTATACTACAGAGCAATAGTATAAAAACAGTGTGTGATTGCATTTGATTGGCACAAAATCAGACATGTTGATCAATGGAATCAAATTAAAGACCCAGACATACATTCACATACCCGTGGACACATAATTTTTGACAAAGAAGCCAGAAATATACATTGGAAAAAATGGCATCTTCAACAAATGGTGTTAACCAAACTGGACAGCTGAATGTAGAAGAATCCGAATAGTTCCAAATTTAAAATGATTAATGACTTCAACATAAAACCAGATAAACTGAACCTGATAGAAGACAAGGTGGATAATATTAACAATAAATGGGACCTCATGAAACTGAAAAGGCTTCAGGGGCAAAGGGCACCATAAATTGGACAAAGAGGCAGCCTACAGAATGGGAAACAATTTTTTAAACCAGCTTCACATCCAATAGAATATATATATATATATATATATATATATATATATACACACATATATATATACACATATATATATATGTGTGTGTGTCTATATATACTACACTATATTATATAATATATAATATATAACATACATAAATATTATATATATATATAAATTCTAGATATCAAGAAAATAAATAGTCTAGTTAAAAATGGGGTACAGATCTAAAATGAGAATTCTTAAAAGAAGAAACTCAAATGTCTGAAAAACACTAAAAAATGTTCAATATTCTTAGTCATCAGGAAAATGCAAATCAAAACTACTTTGAGATTTAATTTTCATCTGTCAGAATGGCTAAGATCAATAAAACAAGTGTTGACTTATGCTAGTGAGGATGTGAATGCAAACTTATGCAGCCACTATTGGAATCAGTGTAGTGGATCTTCAAGAAGATGGGAATTGATCTACCTGAAGATCTAGCTTTACCCTTCTTGGGCATATCCCCGAAGACAATGCATCCTACCCAGAGACAATTGTTGATTCATAATAATTGCTGCTTTATTTATAATGGCCAGAAATTGCAAACAACCTAGATGTCCCTCAACAGAAAAATGGATAAAGAAAATGTACAATTACACAATGGAGTGTTTCTTAGCTGTTTAGAAAAAATAAAGGTGAAAACATGAAATTGACAAGTAAATGGATAGAACTAGAACAAAATTATCCTGAGTGTGGTATTCCAAATGTATGAAGACAAACATGGCACATATTCAACTATATGTGGATATTATCAATGATAACCAAGCTATAATCCATAAAGCCACAGACATATGGAGTAAGAGACTACGGGGCACAGAGAGATCTCATTAAGAAATGGATGAGATAGTTATGGATTTCTGGGGCAGGAGGAATGGGAGGATAAAACGGGAAGTGTGAGGGAATGAGGCAATGAGGGAGGTACAGCTACAATTAACAGTCATTTAAGTGGTGGTATGGAAACCTAATACAGAAGAAGCTTTCTAAAATACAAACATATAAGAAGGCAATCTAAATGAAATCACCAAATAATACGGGAGACAGCTCCAACTGGTCATTTCTTGTCATCAAATGAAGCTTCTAGTACAGGGATTAGGTAACATCTAATTGGGCTGTTGGATAAAGGGGGTTCCATAGGAAGCTCCAAACAACCCAAGGCTGTTGCCAAGATTGTTCTCCACAAACTGACAGCAAGACTGTATTGCTGAAAATTACACCTATATAATGCATAAGCCATATGGAAGTTGAGCAGGTCCAAACATAGAGACTCCACCCCTGCATGCCGACATTGTTGGTAAGGGAAGTTACTCTGCACACTACAAAAAGAGAAATGTACAGAACAAGTCACAACCCCTTTGGTCTATAATGGTGTCCTGCCCACAAGATAGACTAGTGCAATGGTGGCACAAAGCTTGTAGAGTAACCAACTAATATCTGATTTGACTTATGGCCAATAAAATGACTTCTAATGATATTCTGTTATACTTATTGATCAGTCAGTGACTTGCTCAGCCACCCTCAGAGATGCTTCTTGCTCCAGTAAATGGGAACAAATACAGAGACCTACAGCCATACATTATACAGAGAGAAAGAGAGAGGGAGGGAGAGGTAGAGAGACAGAGGGAAACAGAGAGACAGAGACAGAGACCTTGGAATTCTCAGCCCTAAATGGAATGTCTCCCTTAGGACAAAATCAGAAATAAAATTAGTCCTTCCCTAGGACTCAAGGGAGCTTGTGGAAGAGGAGACAGAGTGTAAGAGCCAGAGGGGATGGAGGTTATCAAGAATACAAGGGCCTCTAAATCAATATGATCAACACTTACATAAACTCACAGATACCTCGACAGCCTACACAGGGCCTGCATGGGTCTTCACCATGTCCTTGCAAGTATATTATGGCTTCCAGTTTAGTGATCTCTTGGGATTCTTGTGTGTGTAGGAATGGGCCTTTGTTTCTTTTGCCTTCTCTTGGGTTCTTTTCCTTCTATTTGTTTGTTCTGTCCAATTCTAACATGTTAGTTTTTGTCAAGTCCTGTCCTGTCATATCATTTATCCCTTAGAAATGTTTGTTTTCTATTGAAAAATAGAAAATGAAGGGATCTAGATGGGAGGTGAGATGGAAAGAAACTGGGAGGAGTAAAAGAAGGGAAACTCTAATCAGGATATATATGGTTTTTTTTCGAGACAGGGTTCCTCTGTGTAGCCCTGGCTGTCCTGGAACTCACTCTGTAGACCAGGCTGGCCTCGAAGTCAGAAATCCACCTGCCTCTGCCTCCCAAGTGCTGGGATTAAAGGCGTGTGCCACCACTGCCTGGCTAATCAGGATATATTATGTGAGAAAATAAACCTATTTTTCAATAAAAGAGTTAGGCAATGTTCCTTCTGTTTTTCTCTTTGTTGACCAATTTAAAGAATATTGGTATTAAAGAATTCTACCCAGAATCCATCTAGTCCTGAATTCTTTTTTCTTTTTCTCTTTCTTTCTTTCTTTCTTTCTTTTCTTTCTTTCTTTCTTTCTTTCTTTCTTTCTTTCTTTCTTTCTTTCTTTCTTTCTTTCTTTCTTTCTTTCCTTCTCTCTCTCTCTCTCTCTCTCTCTCTCTCTCTCTCTCTCTCTCTCTCTCTCTTTCTTGGTTGAGAGACTTTTAATTACTGCTTTTATTTCATTAGGAGTTAATATGATCTTGATTTAACTTTAGTAGGTGGTATACATTGGGAAAGTTATCCATTTCTTCTATATTTTCTCATTTGGTAGAGTACAGTTTCTAAAGCATACCCTTATAATATCTCAGATCTCTTCTATGCCTATTGTTATGTTCTCCCTTTTATTTCTGATTTTGTTAATTGGATATCCTCTCTCTACCTTTTATTGAAATTGGCTAAGGATTTAACAATCTTAGGAATTTTCTCAAAGAACAAAGTATTCATTTCATTAATTCTTATATTGTTTTTTTTGTTTGTTTGCTTCTGTTTTCTTGATTTCAGCCATGAATTTGATTATTTCTTGGTTTCTACCTCTTTGGTGTATGGTTTCTTCCTTTTGATATAGAGCTGTTGTGTGCCATTCAGTTACTAGTATGAGACTTCTCCAATTTGTTTTGTTTGTTTTGATATAGCCATTTAGTACTATGAATTTTCCTTGTAGAATCACCTTCATTGTGTTCAGATATGTTGTGTGTTCATTTTATTCTAAAAAGTTTTACATTTCTTTCGTAATTTCTGTCTTTACACACTTGTCATTCAGTAGTGAGTTGGTCAGTTTCCAGTAGTTTGTAAGTTTTGAATATTCTTGATATCCAGCTTTAATCCATGGTGATCTGATAGGATTCATGGTGTTATTTCAATTTTTCTTGTATCTGTTGAGAAGTATTTTACATCCAAGTATGTGGTCAGTTTTGGAGAAAGTTTCACCAGCTACAGAGAAAGTTTATTTTTTTTGTGTGTGTTTTGGTGAAATGTTCTATAAATATCTGCTTGTCCTCTTGCTTCATGAGATCATTTACCTCTGTTTAGATTTTGTCTGATGATCTGTCTGCTGGCAAGACTGAGGTATTCAAATCACCCACTATCACTTTGTGGAGTCATTAAAATTTTATTTTAATAAAACTACATGAGTTTTACATCATGTACTCCATTCTTAGTCATCTCCTTGTCCCTTTATATCTGCCCTCTGCCTTTGGAACCTCCCTCTCCAAAAATAAACAAAAAAATCTCCCCATAAAAGCTGCTCACACATTCAGTTGTTGCTCTGTGCCATAGAGATCCCAGCGTTGAAGCTGCTAGACTGACCTCCTTCATGTGCTCATAGATGGGGAGGATGTTGGGGTGAACCAACTCAAATCCCTGGATCTGGACCTGAGTGGAAGCTGAATTGGTTACCCTACCAGCTCTTCTGTGCCAAGACCAGCTAGCTCTCCTGCTTTGCCTAGTTGAGGCGTGGGGCCAGATCTCCTGTGCTCACACCCTTGCTTCTGATTCACCCATACTCCTTCCACCAGGTCCAGCTCTACTGTGCTGCTCAGATGAGGTAAAAGGCCACTCTTCTGAATGCTGCAGCCAGTGAGGGGTGGGGCCAGCTCTCCCACACTCACTCCATTAGGGTCAGCTCTCCTGTATTCATATCACCAGAGCTAGCTCTCCTGTGATGCCCAGATGAGGGGCAGGGACAGTTTTCCTGCTTCAGGGGAGGGACAGGGACAGCTCAGCATGGTGCTTGGGCATCAACCCAAACAGCCCAGACCAGGAACAGCCACATTGTCTTTGGTTGTAATATGGGCTTCAGATATCAACACAGACCCTGGCTGTAAATAGGACCGTGGATCCAGACATGGCCTTGGGCAGCAGCATGGGCCCAGACATCACCATTGCCTCCTCAGGTGGCAGCACAGTCCACTCAGATCAGTATGTCCCTTGGTGGCAGCAGAGCCCTCAGACATCCATATGGTCTCAGGTGGCATCCCATACCACTGACATCTGCATGGCTTTTGCAGTAACTCAGGCCATGGATATTGACCCAGACACCAACTACAGCAGGACCACAGACCCAGACATGGCTCTCAGCACAGTCCAGGCAAGGACTTCACCATGGCCTTATGAGGCAGCACAGACCTCTTAGATCAGTATGTTCGCCAGAAGCAGCATGGCCCACAGAAATCTACATGGTCTTGGTGGCATCCTAGATAACTAACAGCTGCATGGCTTTTGGTAGTCACTTGGGCCACAGACTTCAGTACATACCCTGTCTGTGGTAGGACCATGGACCCAGACATGAATGGCCCTTGGTGGCAGCCTGGCCTCAGGTGGTTGTATAGGCTCTCCATATCCACCTGTTCTTCATCTCTCCACAGTGCCCAAGTTGCTCAGTTTTGCTTTCTCTTCCATCTTTCCACCACATAGTTCTTTCCCTTCTCTCCATCATGTATTCATTGTTCTATGTGTTTGGGTATCTTTCTTCCCGGTGCCCCAGGATTGGGAGGGGGTTGGGCATGATATGTGATTTTAACTGTAGTAGTGTTTCTTTTAGGAACATGTGTGCCCTAGTGATTGGTGTATAAATGTTTAGAATTGTCATATTCCTTTAGCCTCAGCAAGGTGGGTAGGTGGGCAGGTGGGCAGGCTGAAGTAGTGGTTCTTTTCCTGTAGACCTCTTTGTATCTGAGCTCTACTGGAAGACATTGCTCAATCTAGGGGAAATTCCATTTACTGATGAGAATACAAGCAATTTCAATAAACAACAAACTACTTTCATTTTGTGGTATTTTATAGTGGGAACATCTTTGAGAACTATTTTAATAAATATTTCCAAGATCAACAGGCATAAGCCTAAAGAGAACAAATAATCCAAGAAGTTATGAAGAAATAGCATCTGGCTTTAAGTCTTTTGGTCCTGGGTGATGACTCAAAGAAGACATGCTTGCATATACAAGCTATGCTCTTCCTTAACATCCTTTCTAGGTGTCATGTGGCCAGCACAGTAGGTAACAACTGTTCTGTTTGCCAAAGGACTAAAGTTTGTTAAACCATCTGGATTAGTTTAGTCTTCTCATAAAAGGACAAAAACATGCTTTAAACTAAGCTCCCAAATGTAGAAGTTGGATATCCTTAGGAAAAAAAAAAAGACAATAAATCAACTCTAAGACATAATTAGCAGATTATAGGGATGTGTGCTAGATACTCAGTTGAGCAACCGTTCAGGTTGGAGCTAAATTAATGAGCATATTCCCCACGAGCTCTGATTATTTCCAGTGGTCCTGGCTGTGGAGTTGGCTTAATGTGTTCTGTCTGTAAATGTATCTTTCCTTTCTTTCTTTTTTTTTATTTCTTTAAATCACAGTGTGAATTCCAATTCCAAAGCTATTGACACTGTTGCACGGGGAGGACAAAAAGCTCTCTGTAGTGAGATTAGTAGCAAATTATTTTTAATGGTTTTTCAAATTACCATTATATCAGAAAATGATTATTTGGCTTATCCTGTCGAGTCAATATTGAATCAGTTACAGAAGCCCATCCATACCTCCTCAAGCTCCATGTCAGATAGGGTCCCCGTTTTGTCCTTATTGTGAAGGTTGAGGACTTATAGGGCAGGTCACTTTATTCTGTCTAGATTGGTTGGCATTAAAAGTATTTAACAGTCATTCTGAACACATTTTCTGTCCATTGTAAAATATTTGCAAACACAAAAAGGCACATGCTCATACAGAGAGAGAGAGAGAGACAGAGAGAGAGAGACAGAGAGAGAGAGACAGAGACAGAGACAGAGACAGAGAGAGAGAAGAGAGACTCCAACTACCAAAACAGTTAAGAATTAAGTTTTGATAATCCATGAGTGAAAATATTTTATTATAAAAGAAGGAGCAACCTTGTGCAGATATATGTGTGGATGTTTACTCAAACATATATATGTTTAATAGCAAGGATGAAATCATTTTTCCCACAAGTTCATACAGAAAAGCAGTTCACAAGATGGTTTTAGGCTTCTAGTTTACAGCCATTTAGAAGAAAGAGAAGAGAAGGCTGATATTTCCACAGGCTGAAATTGTAACTTTTCTTTTGTTTATGGTGAATGTCTTCTTGTCAGTCCTTGGTATACTGTCTGCCTGATTTCTCAATGAATGGAAGGAGCTCTCCTGATTCGTGCTGCAAATGCATAGAAGTTGGTGCTTGCATTTCTCTCCTTTTATGAAGATGGGTCTCTGAGCAACTCCTCATTTTTCCTGTGTGAAAGAGTCAGATAAAGTGTCCAGTACATGCTCTGGTAGAAGGAGAAACATCCTTCAAGTGGAACTTGTGCTCTCACTTTAATTCTGTGTTGGGAAATAACTATTAGGCCTCAACCATAGAGATTATGATTTAAATGTTTGGACAAATTTTTCCCATCTTGTCATAGTGATGAGGCAAATTAACAGGAGATTTATTACATCAGATTTAACCTTTGCAGAAAATGTGCTTTTCTCTCAGCTTTCAAACAAGAGGATGTAATAAGTGGCTACATGTATGACATCTCTATACTCTATTACATTTAAGATGTTATCAAAGATATTATACTATGTGGCTCAGTCTTTTTGTTGTAAAAGATCACATAGATCCATCTAAGTATATATAAACTATTCTTTTAATATTTCTTTTATTTTGGGTTGATTGTGTCCTTGAGACAGGGTCTCATATTGTAGCTAGGGCTGGCCTTGAACTCACAGTATCCCAAGTGTAAGCATCCCAAGTGCAAAAGCCACCATGCACAATTTCCTTTTGGTTTACCAAATCATTGGACTAAAGTGATTCAACGATTCGATGAGTTTTTCCTCTTTGTTTTCCTCTTATAAAGTAAGGAGCTAAAGGGAGGATGCTTGAATCTCACTTAGAAGGGAGAAACAAAATAGCGATGGAAAGAAAATTGAGGGAGGATGTCGCAGGATTTTCCCTGTCCAACAATTACATTAACGTAGAGGAGGTCTGTGATTGGACAGGGAAAGAGAGGCAGAGTGAAACGTTGCAGAGAGAGAGAGAGAGAGAGAGAGAGAGAGAGAGAGAGAGAGAGAGAGAGAGAGAGAGAGAGAGAGAGAGAGAGAGAGAGAAAGAGAGAGAGAGAGAGAGAGAGAGAGAGAGAGAGAGAGAGAGCGGGCAAGAGGGGAGAGAACCAGAATGGAGGCCTATGTGGTGTTATCAAAAGGTTAGAATAATTGGGTTAAAGCTTTGTCATTATCAAGTGGCTCTGAAGTTATTGTAATTGACATCTTACAAATTGTGATCTTAGTGGTACATAAATCTAAGTGGTTAACTATAAGCTTAAGAGTCTTGATTTTACCGGGTAATTAGGTGTTGAGATGGCTAACCAGGGTTGCATGGAACATTGTGAGAAAGTGAGAGGAACTTAGGGTCCCCGCTACAGAGATGGCCTGGCAGAAGCCCTATGGTCAAGTGTGGCTGGCAGGAGCACGGAAGAGTGGTCTGGCACCACAGAGAATTGGCAGGTTCTGTTTTTAATATTTCCTGCAACAGGAGGGAACTGGGTGGGAGAGGTAATGGGTGCAGTTTGGGATCAGGAATTGAGAGAGAAAAGAGAGGGCCAGAGGGCCATGAGAATGAATAGCTGCCTAGGGTAGGAAGATGGACGGTCATCTCTAGGACATGCCAAAGACCTAGGGTAGGGAAGGCTCCCAGGAGTCTATGGGGGTGACTTAAGTTATGGCTGTACCTAAGTCCTTGTACATATGTAGCAGATGTACAGCTCCATCTTCCTGTGAGTCCCCCAGCAAATGGAGCAGGGGCTGTCCCTAAAGCTGTTGCCTTCCTGTGGAATCCTTTTCCCTAACTGGGCTGCCTTGTCTGGCCTCAGTGGGAGAGGACACACCTAATTCTGCAGAGACTTGATGGTCGCATGATACCCAAGGTGGGCTCCCCCCTCTCTGAGGAGAAGGGGATGGGGAATGGGGGGAGGGACTGTGTGAAGAGGGGAATGAAGGGGCAGCTTTTAGGATGTAGAGTGAATAAATAAAATAATGAAAAGGAAAGGAAAGAAAGTAAGTAAGTAAGGAGCTATGTCTACACTCAGGTGCTACAGCTTTTTGCAGTTTATACAACAATTTCTTCTCTCTTCTGTTCCTCTTAAATATGTCCAAACTTCCTGGACATTTTTATCTTTCCATTTTGGTTCACCTTTTATAGGTTTTCAAATACCATGTCCAAAGTGATAATAACTTTCAACTTTTAATTTCTTATTTGTAAGAACTTATGCAAAAAAACTTATTTTATTTTAATAATATTTAATCAGTTGTTTGATAATTTCATACAATATATTTTGATCATATTATCTATCTCCCCAAACTTTCCCCACATCCCTGTTCATCTCCCTACGTACCCACCTATCTGTTCCATTTTTAAAAATTCATTGAGTTCAATATGTGTTGTTCAAATACTATTGGGAATGGGTCTGCCTTAATACCTGGTTGACCAACCAGGGATCACACCCTTAAAGAAAACTATTTTTCACTCTCCTAGAGCTAGCAGTTGCCAATAGTTCCTCAGTTAGGGGTGGAGCATTGAGGTCACCTACATGATTCCGTGCTGGGCTTGGACCACTCTGAGTTCATATGTGCAGCTGCCCTGCTGTGTTTAGAAGGCACTGTTTGTTTGTTTTTTATTAGTCCTTCACTACTTCTATAACTTTATAGTCATTCTGTCCCCTCGTCCTTGAAGATCCTTGAGCTCTTGTAGAAGGGTAAGAGGTGTGCTAAAATTGTCCCACTTAGGACTGAACACTATGTAGTAGTGTATTCTCTATGCACTGACCAGTTTGGGGTCTCTGTGCTATCTATTGCAAGAAGCTTGTCTGTTGAGGGTTGAGACATGTACTAATCTAATGGTATAGCAATAAGTCATTAGGAGTTATATTAATACTATGTCCATTTGGCAGAATAGTAGCATTGTGTTCTCCTCTAGGGGTTATGACCTATCTATCTAGCTTCATGTTCTTAGTCTAACGATGGTACTAGGTATGGACTTTAACTTGCAGAATGGTCCTTAAATCAAATGAAAAAGTGCTTCATTACTCCCCTAATGTTTATGCAACTATTGAATTCGTGGGGATATATTGCCAGGAGTCCTTATTGGTTTTATCTTATTTTATTTTTACATTTATTTATTTATTTATTTATTTTATCCCAAATAGTGCCCTCTCTTGGTGTCCCCCCCAATCACAGATACTCTTCCCCCAGCTCCCCTCCCCTTCTCCTCTGAGAGGGTGGGGTCCCCCTGAGTAACGCCCACCTTGGCATATCAACTCTTTGCCATGTTAGGCCCATTCTTCCCTCAATTCTTCCAGAAGAGTCCCAGAACTCAGTCCAATGTTTGGCTGTGGTAACTGCATCAGTTTCAGTCAGCATTTACTCCTGGGACCCTCCTCTGTGTCAGGTCTCTGGAGCTTCCTAGAGTTTCCCTCCACCCACCCTACCCCTCTAGCTGCTGTAGATTTCCATTCATTCTCCTGTTCCTCTGGCCTTCTTTCCTGTCTCTCTTCACACCTGCTCCACCGCATTCCCCTTCCCTTCCCCTCTCCCACTCACTTTTCTCCCTCCCTCCCTCTGCTTCCTATAACTATATTATTCCTTCTTTTAAGTGTGACTCAAGGATCCTAGTTTGGGACTTCCTTCTTGTTTGGCTTCTTTGGGTCTGTGGGGTATATTATGGGTATTATGAATATTATGGCTAATACCCACCTATTAATTATATTTTATTTATCTATTCTTCTTTGAGGTACATCTGGGTTGTTTCTAGTTTCTGGCTTTTATGTATAAAGATGTTATGAACATAGTGGAGCATGTGTCCTTGTGATATGGTGGAACATCTTTTGGGTATATGCCAGAAGCAGTATAGCTGGGTCTTGAGGTAGAACTAGTTCCAATTTTATGAGAAAGTGCCACATTGATTTCCAGAACAATTGTACAAGTTTTCAATTTCACCAGCAATGGAGGAGGATTCCCATTTATCTACATCCTCTCTAACATGTGCTGTCACTTGAGTTTTTTATCTTAGCCTTCTGATTGGTGTAAGGTGGAATCTCCAAAATGCTATCAGAAAGTCCTATATCAGATAAACAACTTCAGCAAACTGGCTGGGAATAAAATTAATTCAAAGAAATCAGTATCTTTCTATTATACAAATGATAAACAGACAGAGAAAGAAATTAGGGAAACAACACCCTTCACAATAGCCACAAATAATATAAAATATCTTGGTGTAACTCTAATCAAGCAAGTGAAAGACCTGTATGACAAGATCTTCAAGACTCTAAAGACAAACATTAAAGAAGATATGAGAAGATGGAAAGATCTCTCATGTTCATGGATACGTAGGATTAACCGTGAAAAAATAGCCATCTTACCAAAAGCAATCTATAGATTCAATGCAATTCACATCAAAATTCCTAAACAATTTTTTTACAGATCTTGAAAGAACAATTCTCAACTTCAAATGGAAAAACAAAAAACTCAGGATATCCAAAACAATCCTGAAAATAAAAAAATCTTCTGGAGGAATCACTATCCCTGTCATCAAGCTGTACTACAGAGTAATAGTTATAAAAACTATGATATTGGTACAGGGACAGATATGTTGATCAATGGAATAGAATCGAAGACCCAGAAACAAACCCACACACTGAAGAACATTTGATTTTTTGACAGAGAAGCTAAAATCCATACCATGGAAAAAAAGAAAGCATTCTTAACAAATGGTGCTGATCTAACTGGATGTCTGCATGTAGAAGACTGTAAATAGCTCCGTATTTATCACCCTGCACAAAACTCAAGACCTAGTGGCTCAAAGACCTCAACATAAAACTAGATACATGAAGTTTAATAGAATAGAAAGTGGGAAATAGCCTTGAACACATTGGTACATGAGACAATTTTCTGAACAGAATACCAATGACTCAAGGCTCTGAGATCAACAATTGATAAATGAAACCTCATGAAACTGAACAGTTTCTATATGGCAAAGGACACTGTCAATGGGACAAAAATGGCAGCCTATAGACTGGGGAAAGATATTTTTTAACATTACATGTAAGAGAGGGCTAATATCCAAAATATACATATAAAGTTAGACTACAACAAACTAAATAAACCAGTTAAAGAATGGGTTTGGAGCTAAACAGAAAACTCTCAACTGAGGAATCATGAATGGTTGAGAAGCACTTAAAGAAATGCTCAACATCCTTAGTCATCAGGGAAATGCAAATCAAAATGACCTGAGATTCTAGGAGTCCTTATTGTTGTTCACATCTGGTTTACTTTTCTCCTTCAGTGTCATATACAGCACCTTCCAGCACTTGAAAATTAGCCATTAGCAAGAGTCTTCCAGGTCACTACCAGGGTTGATTATCTGGTCTTTGGTCTATGTACTATGTTGTTCAATTCAGTTTGTTAGTACCGTTTTGAGGATTTTTTGCATTTATATTCATAAGGAGTAGTAAATAGGAATTTATGATTTTGTTGTCCTTATCTAATTTTGGTATTAAGGTAATGCTGCCTTTGTAAAGTGAGCTTGGAATGGCTCTCTTTCTTTGCATTTTAAGCAGTTTGGGGAGCATTTATATTCATTTCTGTTTGCCTCTGTGAAGCCTTCGTAGAATCTAACAATGAGTATCTTGCATTCTAGGCTTTTCCTTTTCGAAAGCACATTTTAATACTGCTTTAATCTCATGGCTTACCATTGATATGTATAAGTTTGACTTTTTAAAGTTCATATATGTGTATATAATTTTATGCATTTCTTCTCGATGTTTTGGTCTATTGAAATATAAACTTTCGAAATATCTTCCCCCAAACGTCTGGATATCAGAGACATTTTCTGTAATATCCCCCTTTTATCTGGAATTTTATTATCTTATCTTGGATGTCTAGTTTGGATGAGGATTCTCTGCTTTGGGTGAGGATTTATCATTTTAAAAAATCTCTTCAGAGAGTTAGTTTTTAATTTCCTTGTCCTTTATACTGTTCTTGTTCAGCCTTCATTTGATCAATTCCTACCCCATGTTTGTTTGTTTGTTTTTGTCTACTTTTCTTTTGTATTTGGCTAGTTCTTCTCTCTCTAAGATTTGGAAGTGCATCATTTGTTTATCTGCATGAGCATTTTTTTCTGTTTAATTTCAGGCACTCATAGCAAGAAGCTTTTGCTACTAGAATTGTCATCCCTGAGCCCCCAAAGATTGTAGTAAATTGTGCTTTTACTTTCATTTTACTTTAGGAAACTTTCAACTTGCCTCATGATTTTTTTTTCTGTTAGAGTTCAAATGAGTATTGCCAAATTTTCATGTGTTCAGATATCTTGACTTCCTTCCTTCCTTCCTTCCTTCCTTCCTTCCTTCCTTCCTTCCTTCCTTCCTTCCTTCCTTCCTTCCTTCCTCCCTCCCTCCCTCCCTCCCTCCCTCCCTCCCTCCCTCCCTCCCTCCCTCCCTCCCTCCCTCCCTTCCTTCCTTCCTTCCTTCCTTCCTTCCTTCCTCCCTCACTTCTCTCTTTCTCTCTCTCTCTCTCTTTTGTTCTTTTCTACTGTTGACTTCTAATTTTATTCCATTCTTAACTAATACAATATAAGAAGTTATTTCCAGGTTTTTTTTTAACTTGTTAAACTTCTCTCATTGTGGGACCGTGAAAGTCAGCCTGTTTTCTGGTCGAGCAAAATTTACTCTGGAGACCCAGTAGAAAAACTCTACAAGGGACAGAACAGTGAGCCATGCTCCCAGACAGATATGCTCCCAGCCTGACACCACAGAGCCCCCAACTCTATAATCCTGTGACTGTCAGCCACACAGACATAGTCCCAAGAGGGTGGCTAGCTAGACCCCATCCTCACTGTTACCTGACAGTAGTTTTCTATTGAGAATTCTGCTGCTAGTCTTTAGGTAGTGTTGTACTTCTCTTTTCTAGATTCTAACATTCTGCCTTTATTCTCTAATTTTGACCCTTTAACTAATCTCATGTTAAGAGATTCTTTTATGGTCATACTTATTTTAGGTTCTATTTTTCCTATCATCTATCTATCTATCTATCTATCTATCTATCTATCTATCTATCTATCTATCTATCTATCCATCTATCATTTAGGATCTCCCATAGCCCAGAATGGCTTCAAGTTCAATATGCAGCTTAGGCTGGCCTTGAATCCTGATTCTCATGCTATTGCCTCCCAAGACAATTCTAGTAGCAAAAACTTCTTGCTATGAGTGCCTGAATTTAAACAGGAAAGAATGCTCATGCAGATAACCAAATGATGCACTTCCAAATCTTTCAGCACATGCCACCATGCCAGCTAATGTCTTCCAGATATGGATGCTTATATGTTCCCTATGTTTGAACATTTAACCAAATAGTTTTTCTATTCTTTTAACTTTTATCTTAGCTCTTTTAACTTTTATCTTAGGAAGTTTGAATTGTGCAGAACACAGTCACCAATCACCCTAACCTCTATGCTGAGGAGTGATCCTCTTTCCTGAGGATAACTATAGATGTGAAGAACTCTGAAGCCATGGCTGGACAATTGATTAATTTGGACATAACTCTTTCCTATGTGCGATTTGCTGCTGGAGAGGCTGAGAACTCTGAAACCAAGTATGGCTCGGCATGGCAGTTTCCTTCCTCCCACAGGGTAGTTCCCTGATGGACAGGGTCTTCAAGTGCTGAGGTAGGCAGGCAAGCCAAGTGCTAGGCTTCCTCAGATCTCAGCCTCAAGCGCAGGACCCGGTGTTGTGTGTCTGAAACCAATGATCTGCATGCCATAATTGGCACATTATATCACACAGAGTGCTACACCATCTTGTTTTTTAACGAAACCACTCATAAATATTATTACATAGCATTGTATAATCTTTTCAGAAGATAAAATGTTCTTTGTCTCATTTAGCAGTTCGGGAGAATTACTAGTTCCTTATTTTTGGAAGAAGTAAAATTTGAACACTGGATAAAATAAACATTTATACATTTTTGTAATTTTTTATACTATCAATATTTTAAACATCATATGTATTAAAGATTTGTCATAAGGAAATGTAATTAAGTTCTACTAATGAGTAATGAATGTACTTCAGCAATATCAGTAATTTGGAACATGGGATAAATGAAATTAGGACTGAAGAAAATTAGTTTAAAGAGCATAAACCACAAAGTGATAAGCCTCTCCACTTCAAGGCAATTATATAAAAAAGGTCTCTTGAAAACAAAAGTACAACAAAAATAATGTATGTATTCCTTAAATATTAATTTTGATGAATTATCACTTAAAATGCAATTATGATTTTAATGTATCCTAAGAATCTTATTCCCCATATGTTTTAGGTATTCATTGAAAGATCTTTGCCATGGTAGGTCCCAGAAATATAATAGCATATCTTTGAAACTTAGTCATCATGTATGATATACTTTTGCTAGCATAATGTACATTAAATTGGCACCAGTCCTTTTCAACTACATCACTGTCTTCTTGGAGTCCCAATGTCACTTAATTTTGGATAAAGATAAACATCATCTTAAAGATTAGCTAAAAATGATGGGGCATTTCAATTTAGTTGTTTTATTTCCCAGTTATCTTTAGTATTAGAACTCAGCTAATTTCTTATATGCTGGCATTATCCATATGACTACAGAAACTCTGGGCAGCAAGCCTTTTGTAAGCATCATTTTTATAAGACATAAACACTAAGCTTTGGAGAAGTAATTTAATTAGTCCTTGGAGAGGAAATAGATCCACTGAATAATGTAGATCACATGAACATTGTTTATGTGTACCGCTTTGTGTACCCACTGATCTGTTGACACCTTTCTATTTGTAAAGCCAACATCTCTTCTTTAAAGTAAATTTTAAAATTTTTAAAATATTATTTATTTTTATTTTATGTGTATGAATGCTTGCCTGTATATATGAATGTATACTGAGTGTGTGTCTGGTTCTCATGGAACTTGAGTTACAGACAATTGTGAGCCACCTGATATGGGTGCTAGAAACTGAGCATGTGTCCTCTGCAGGAGCAGCCATGGCTCTTTACTACTGACCCATCTCTGCAGCCCCCAAAGGATTTGCTTTTGTAAGTCTTGGAGAAATATATAGAGGAAGGGTGGGTGGGGGAGAAAGAGAGAGAGAAGAGAGGGAGAGGGAGAAGAAGGGGAGAGACAGATATGCTACATGTGGAAGCTACCAGAAGGCTTTTGAATCCCTGGAGATGGAGTTACAGGCTTTTGTGGGACACTCAGTGTAGGTGCTGGGAACTGGATATGCTTACTCTGGAAAACCAAGTGATCTTAGCTGCTAGGACATTTCTCTAGTCTCTCAATATCTCATAATTCAAGTGGTCAATTCTGAAACCACATACATATAAATAACATTATACAAACAGCAGGTTTTCTTTATACACTTAGCAATATGTATTCCTATACATGAATATATTTTTAAATATATGCATGAATACATATGAAACAATATTATTATTACATATATACACACATACAACAAATATAGAGTGTATATTGTATTTATTTGTTGTAGTACATAGTTTATATGTTATATATTCTATATGTTATATAATATATAAATACTATACATATGTGTGTGTGACATATGTGTATACATGAATGTGCTATTAATTTGAGAGATACCAAGAAATATTAGAAGGTAGATATGATGTACTTATATTTTAATTTCAGGAAATATTAATATATTTGAAGACAAAAATGATGAAGACAATGAATGTTTCTTAGTTTTACTTATGAACTTGTAGTTAAAGGACCATTTTATTTTTTACAATTCATCCATCCCTTTTATAGGCTCATGCCCATTTATATTTCACAGTGTTTCATGACATTTTACTCTGGGCAGATATATTAGGCAATGTTCATTTTATTGCAACCAATGGAAGGAAAATTACTCTGACTAACTCAGGCAGAAAACAGAGCTACTCCATAGAATTAAAAAAACAAAACAGCTAAGCAGTCATGCTTCTGGATGGCAGGAATGAATGATCTAGGGCCTTAGGGAAGCTTGAATGGAGCTAGTGTTGCAGATTTCACTTAGTTGTCAGGCAACCATGTGTACACAGGACCCCAGGTCCCTCTGTTTAAATTCACTCTTCATGAGAAAACATGAATCCATCCCATTTACTTCTAATGTTCCTAGCTTTGATCTGGTAGCCATGGCTAGAAGCGAGGTAGGAGAACAGGACTGGCTTTATTGTGAGTCATTTTGTGTTTGTCACAAAAACAATATCATTCTCTTCAGGGCTGATAGGACCTTTGAAATAACTTATTCCCCAAATAACAGTAATTTCATAAAGTTCAAAACAAAGCCCAGAATCTTTATTAGGCTTATATTTGAAGCTCTGCTTATTTTTAATCCATCAATCTGACTGCTCAGCCTGGGCAGCGTTGCAGTCATGACTGTGGCAGCCATCTGTAACAAATGCCTTCACTGCTTCTGGGCAGGATAAACTCACCTCTCTGTTATCAAAAAGAAATAACAGTGAGTGGGAGCAAGGGCCTAGCAAAAAGAACTCTTCTCCAGTGCTGGGAAGCAATTTACTCTGCAGTTAATTTGTGTCTCCATTAC
>NW_028227274.1:57732500-57997500 GCF_978045245.1 Mus caroli | reverse complement strand
TCTACAGAAGACACAATCTGATAATGAACTGTATTTCTCTGTCACTTTTTTTCAGTTATTATATTTGTCCTTTATCATTTTATTATGGAATAGATTTATGCCATTTCTTATTTTTATTATTAGATATTTCCTACATTTACATTTCAAATGCTATCCCCTTTCCTAGATTCCTCTCTGAAAGTCCCCTATACCCTCCCCCTGCCCTGCTCCCCAATCTACCCACTCCTGCTTCCTGGCCCTGGCATTCCCCTGTACTGGGGCATATAATCTTCACAAGACCAAGGGCCTCTCCTCCCATTGATGGCCGACGAGGCCATCCTCAGCTACATATGCAACTAGAGACACAAGCTCTGTGGGATACTGGTTAGTTCATATTGTTGTTCCTCCTATAGGGTTGGAGACTCCTTTAGCTCCTTGTGTACTTTCTCTAGCTCCATCACTGGGAACCCTGTGTTCCATCCAATAGATGACTGTGAGCAACCACTTCTATATTTGCCAGGCACTGGCATAGCCACAAAAGAGATAGCTATACCAGGGTCCTGTCAGCAAAATCTTGCTGGCATATGCAATAGTGTCTGGGTTTGGTAGTTGTTTATGGGATGGATGACTAGGAAGGGCAGTCTCTGGATGGTCTGAACTTTGTCTGAACTTTGTCTCTGTAACTCCTTCCTTGGGTATTTTGTTCCCCATTTTAAGAAGGACCAAAGTATCCACACTTTGGTCTTCCTTCTTCTTGAGTTTCATGTGTTTTGCAAATTGTATCATGGGTATTCTAAGTTTCTGGGCTTTCTCCACTTATCAGTGAGTGCATATGATGTGTGTTCTTTTGTGATTGGGTGACTACACTCAAGATGATATCCTCCAGATCCATGCATTTGCCTAAAAATTTCAAAATTTCATTGTTTTTAATGGCTGAGTAGTACTCCATTGTGTAAATGTACCACATTTTCTGTATCCATTCCTCTGTTGAGGGACATCTGGGTTCTTTCCAGTTTCTGGCTATTATAAATAAGGCTGTTATAAACATAGTGGAGCATGTGTCCTTATTACCATTTGGAACATCTTCTGGGTATATGCCCAGGAGAAGTATTGCTGGATCTTCCAGTAGTTCTATGTCCAATTTTCGGGGTAACTGCCAGACTGATTTCCAGAGTGGTTGTACCAGCTTGCAATCCTACCAGCAATGGAGGAGTGTTCCTCTTTCTCCACATCCTCACCAGCATCTGCTGTCACCTGAATTTTTGATCTTAGCCATTCTGACTGGTTTGAGGTGGACTTTCAGAGTTGTTTTAATTTGCATTTCCCTGATGATTAAGGATATTGATCATTTTTTCAGGTGTTTCTCAGCCATTCAGTATTCCTCAGTTAAGAATTCTTTGTTTAGTTCTCTACCCAATTTTTAATATAGTTATTTGATTTTCTCAAGTCCAGCTTCTTGAGTACTTTGTATATATTGGATATTAGACCCCTGTCAGATTTAGGATTGGTAATGATTCTTTCCCAATATATTGGTGGTCTTTTTGTCTTATTGATAGTTTCTTTTGCCTTACAGAAGCTTTGCAATTTTATGAGGTCCCATTTGTTGATTCTTGATCTTAGAGCACAAGCCATTGCTGTTCTGTTCAGGAATTTTCCCCCGGTGCCCATATCTTCGAAGCTTTTCCCCATTTTGTCCTCTGTAAGTTTCAGTGTCTCTGGTTTTATGTAGATTTCCTTGATCCACTTAGACTTGAGCTTTGTACAAGGAGATAAGAATGGATCAATTCATATTCTTCTACATGATACCGCCAGTTGAGCCAGCACCATTTGTTGAAATTGCTGTCTTTTTTCCACTGGATGGTTTTAGCTCCCTTGTCACAGACTAAGTGACCATAGGGGTGTGGGTTCATTTCTGGATCTTCAATTCTATTCCATTGATTTACCTGTATGTTGCTGTACCAGTACCATACAGTTCTTATCACAATTGCTCTGTAGGACAGCTTGAGGTCAGGCATAGTGATTCCACAACAGGTTCTTTTATTGTTGAGAATAGTTTTTTGCTATCCTAGGTTTTTTGTTATTCCAGATGAATTTGCAAATTGCCTTTTCTAACTCTGTGAAGAACTGAGTTGGAATTTGATGGAGATTGCATTAAATCTGTAGATTGCTTTTGGCAAGATAGCCATTATCCTATATTAATCTTGCCAATCCATGAGCACAGGAGATCTTTCCATCTTCTGAGATCTTCTTCGATATCTTTCTTCAGATACTTGAAGTTTTTATCATATAGATCTTTCACTTGCTTAGTTAGAGTCACACCAACGTATTTTAAATTATTTGTGACTATTGTGAAGGGTGTTGTTTCCCTAATTTCTTTCTTAGCCTGTTTATTCTTTGTGTAGAGAAAGGCCACTGATTTGTTTGAGTTAATTTTATATCCAGCTACTGCAGTAAAGCTATTTATTGGGTTTAGGAGTTCTATGGTGGAATTTTTAGGGTCACTTATATATACTATCATATCATCTGCAAATAGTGATAGTTTGACTTCTTTCTTTCCAAGTTGTATCCCCTTCATCTCCTTTTGTTGTCTAATTGCTCTGGCTAGGACTTCAAGTACTATATTGAGTAGGTAGGGAGAAAGTGGGCAGCCTTGTCTAGTCCCTGATTTTAGTGGGATTGCTTCAAGTTTCTCTCTATTTAGTTTGATGTTGGCTACTAGTTTGTTTTAGATTGCTTTTATTATGTTTAGGTATTGGCCTTTCATTCCTGATCTTTCCAAGACTTTTTCTAGGCATAATTTCCCTCCTTTTGTTGGAGTTTTCCCTTTATTATCCTTTGAAGGGCTGGATTTGAGGAAAGATATTGTGTGAATTTTGTTTTGTCATGGAATACTTTGGTTTCTTCATCTATGGTAATTGAGAGTTTTGCTGTGTATAGTAGCCTGTGCTGGCATTTGTGTTCTCTTTGTATAACATCTCTTTGTCTGTATAACATCTGTCCAGGATCTTCTGGCTTTCATAGTCTCTGGTGAGAAATCTGGTGTAATTCTAATAGGTCTGCCCTTATATATTACTTGACCTTTTTCCCTTACTGCTTTTAATATTCTGTCTTTATTTAGTGCATTTGTTGTTCTGATTATTATGTATCATGAGTACTTTCTTTTCTGGCCCAATTTATTTGGAATTCTGTAGGCTTCTTGTATGTTCATGGGCATCTCTTTCTTTGGGTTAGGGAAGGTTTCTTCTATAATTTTATTGAAGATATTTACTGGCCTTTTAAGTTGAAAATCTTCATTCTCATCTATACCTATTTTCCTTAGGTTTGGTCTTCTCAATGTGTTGTGGATATCCTGGATGTTTTGAGTTAGAATCTTTTTGCATTTTGGATTTACTTTGGTTGTTGTGTCCGTGTTTTCTATGGAATCTTCTGCATCTGAGATTCTCTCTTCCATCTCTTGTATTATGTGACATTCTTCACAGAGATAGGAAAATGTCCTAAAATTTATGTGGAAACAAAAAAGAAACCTGATAGGCAAAGCAATCCTGGAAAAAATACAATTCTAAAGGGATTAGTATACCAGGTTTCAAGATAAATTACAGAGTTATGATAATATAAGGAACATGGAACAAAATCAGATGTGAATATCAATGTAACAAAATAGATCTTCCTTAACTATACATCCAAAGAGTTTATAGATAACAAAACAACATCAATAACAGAGAATAATAAAAGTCCTCAAAATTTAAATTTACTATGGAACTGAGCAGAGAGTTCTCAAAACAAGAAATGATAGTGTCTAAGAAATACATTAAGGTGATCAATATCTTTAACAATCAGGGGAATGTAAATTAAAACTACTTTGAGGTTTCATCTTGACTTTCAGGTTTCAGGATGGCTATGATCAAGAAAACAACTGACAATTGGTGGTAAAGAATTGGGAAAAGAACAACTCTCATTGTTTATGGGGTTGCAAAATGATGCGTTCCTCTGGAGCCAGAGTGCAAAAGTGTCAAAACTTTAAAAACAGATCTGCCAGATGACCCAGCTATACTTTCCCAAGGAATCACCATCCAATTCTACAGATATTCGCTAACCATATTCATTGTTGTTTTTATTCATAATAGCTAAGTAATGGAAACAAACTAAATGTCCTTTGCCAGATGAAGATGTGGTACATATACATAATGGAGTATTATTCATTAGTAATGAAAATGAAATAATTAAATTATCAGACATCTGGATAGCACTGGAAAATATTGCACTAAGTGAGGTAATGCAGAAAGACAAGTTGTACTTGTTCTCTCTGTTTTGTGGATCTCAGCTTTGAATCTTTAGATGTGAGCATATAACCTGATGTTACCACAGAAGCCAGGAACATAAAAAGGGACCTTGGTAGAGATGGAAAAGGAGATCTAGAGAGGGGCAGAGTCAGACATAGGTGCTATGAAGAAGGAATGGGGAAAATGAGGAGGTCATTAGCTGGGGAGAGAGCAGGAAGGAAGGAGAGACAAACAACAGTAACTATATTTGAAAAGCCACAGGGAAACATTATTTTAAAATTTTACTTAAGATGCATATATAACACATATGTAGTCTAATTGGAGTCATACCACACAGGGTGAGCCAAGAGTCACAAAGGAAACCACCACCATCACCACCACCACCACCACCACCACCACCACCACCACCACCACCACTACCACCACCACCAAGCACATGCTGCCAGACATGGGAAACTAGACTTCAAGTTGACTATCAGGAGGGGTTTCAAGAGATTCCCAAATCAGCAGTCTATTGCCACTGTACTTGGTTGACTCTCAGAACCTGAAGGCAAAGCCCTGTTGTTCAAGACATAGCACACTTTGGACACAGGTCTTGGAGGAATAAAGCTGGAACCAACCTGGAAGCCTCCTTCAAGAAGACTAGTTCTCATAATATTAGGAGCTGCTATGCAAGCTGCCAAGGGAGAAAAGGAATAAGTAGTGCTACTAAGCCTGTCAAAATTCAAATAGTGCTATATTGAGACTTTTATCTAGGGTTTATCAGCAGATGTTCAATTGGACTTATGACCCTCTAGTCTACTGCCATGGGCTGGAGAAGTCACAGACCCTAGAGGAGAACCTATTGCTGCCATTTTCTTAAACAAGCATATTTGAAAAACTGTATTCTAAGTATTTACTCTTATACACAGAGAACGAATGTAACTTTCACTTCTCAAAGAATTTTCTTTTTGCCATGTATGGAGACCATTCCAGAGACCCATAACTGGTCAAGTGCTAAGCATGAGTGACTGGTGTATCAACCCCCAGGAGGTAGATCTACAACAACCTCTATACCCAAGGATCTGGGAACATCTCATCTATCTTTCTTACACACTCCAGGCCCACTTGCCCAGAGATGACATAGCACACAGGCCCACTTGCCCAGAGATGACATAGCACACAGTAGATTAAGCCTTTCTACAACAATTCACAATCAATAAAATGCTCATTAGATATGCTCAGAGGCCAATCTGATGGAGGCAGTCCCTCAACTGACACTCCTGCTTCCCAGTCATGACAAGCTGACAATACATCCAAGCCATATAAACAGGTTTTGAATTTCCGCCATTTTCCTGCTTTCTCTGAGATATTAGTTTGGTTTCTATGTTCAGTGGATTAAGGTAATAGAGCAAGACATCAGAATTGCCCCTCACAGCATTCATTCAACAAAGTTGTCATCTCAAATCAGTGGGAAAAAAACATAAAAGATTTGACAAATAGTGTTGAGTAAGTTAATTATTTATAAGGAGACAAATAAGGTTATATTTTTGATTGTACAGTAAGTAAATCCTATGTAATAATCAGCTCAGCCAACCCTAAGTAAAAAAACATATGACTATCTTTATGAACTCAGTGGCATAAAAAATGTTAAATAAGGCACAGAATGGCCATAGAAAAAGGGCTGACAAATCTGATGTCAAAGTTACCAAGCTCTTTGCGATGAAAAGACATCATCAATAACAGACCTTGTAAATATGACTCAAGATTCATACCACATCTCTTATCTCAAGCATGATTTACAGTAAGAAGATGGGGTAGGAAGCAGAGCTTCATCAGACATTAGTCTGCTGGTACCTTGGTCTTGGCTAGCCTATTTTCTATCCTAATAAAATTATTTTTATTGTTAATAAATTTCTTGTATTACAAGAGCCTGCATAGATTAAACCAAGCTAAAGAGGAAAAATGTTAAAAACAGAAAAAAAAAAGCTACGAGTTTTGCACATAGAGATTAAACAGTAATTGTTGCTTCTTAGGGAGGAGCTGAAATGTGAGGTAATAAAAGGGACGTTTAGTTTTATGTACAACATTACAATATATGGTTTTAAGAAATAATGTGTTCATTACTTACTTTCTATGTATGGTACATAATTTTTCATATTTCTATATGGAGTAAATAATTTACATCGCTATATGGTTTAACTAATGGACTATTAATTGATTCCCCATATCAATAGTTCTTCTTTACATATGTCCTTAAGAACATTCAGGATACACTTCAAGAATGGAAGTAGTGGCTTACCCGTCTTCCAAAATGCCAGCAAAAATGTATATCCTAAATCAGTGTATGTCTGTTCTAGTTTTCTACATTACTTCCTGCAAATAATAGACAACTTACTAAAAATAAGAAATATGACAGATCCATAGGAACATGGGGAAAGTATCACTTACAGAACAATATGCACAATGACAATTCAATACGAAATTATGCATGCTCTCATTCACAATTGTGAATGCACAAACTATAACAATTGTTGGAATGGAAGAGGTCTTAAGTCATCTGTTCAGCAAAATGTTTTGAAATGTATTTTGGGATTTAGAGGAAGCATGCCAATATGCCTTACTATTCAGTGAAGTGAAACAAACATCTAGGTTTTTGAAATTAGAAAAAAATCAGCCTAACTCGATGTAATAGAGAAATGGCACATGTTTCCTGTACTGAGAAATGAATAAATGTCAACCAATCTCCACAAGTAAACTATAGCCAAGCCCTGTCAGCAGATCACATCCAATAGAGCTTCCATAACCATCCTGCTACAATTATATGTGTGGAAGCAGAAACCCAGCCCCAATGCAAACCAAAACCTGATATTTTAAGGATTGGAAAATGAAATAAACAAAAATGAATTGACCAGGAGAAATTGGAATCATGAACTAGTACGCAAGTCTTAGAGCACGATGCTGTGGTTTGGTTATGCCTAGTGCAATAGTGCTGAGCAGTGATGGTCATGGAGGTTCTTCTTTCATGGATGAATAAATGTTCTTATAATATAGTAGGTTGCCATGGAAATGGGGTACTGATTGAAAAAAAGAATTGAACTTTTCTTTTGCTTTCTTATGCCCTCTGTCCTTCATCATGGAATAGTAAAGCAACAAAACTCACTAGATGCATGTGTCTTGGATTTCTTTTCTGTATAAAGTACCTAGTTTTTATTCTGTTATAGTAAAAACAGAGAAAGTCCGTGATGTGTATAGAGTGTTGTCAAGTTAGGTTGAAATAGCACATCACATGATGAAACTAGGGACAGAAGTTTAAGTAGTTTTTGCTTTTTTGTTTTTTAGGAGGGAGACAGAGAAAGAGGGAGAGAGAGAGAGAAAGAGGGAGAGGGAGAGGGAGGGAGGGAGAGAGAGAGAGAGAGAGAGAGAGAGAGAGAGAGAAAATTCTAGATGAGGTTACACAACTCATTTTTATAACTAATGTAGGCAATCTAAGAAGGATATGCACATATGCATATACCTAGGAAAATCATAGTTTAAAATTGCAGAAAAGTTCAAGAACAGTTAAGGCATTTTTGAGAGTGAACTTGAAGCTAAAGCAGTGCTCTCAGGTTTTGCTACATTAAAGTAGATTTTGCAAAACTGTCTGGGATATTTTGCTTGGAAGTACGACCTAGAGGTGAGAAATAGCAATGAGTTAAAAACAAAGGGGTGGGGAAAGACCCCTCTTTTATAAATGGGTTGTAAAAAAAATTACTGAACATAATTGTATTGCTGTGTTGTATTCCAAAGCATTATGAAGGGGATGAGTAATCTGTAAATTAAGAAATCAGGCAACATTGACATCTCAAGATTCTATGTCTATCTTGTAGCTTGGCTTATGCTGAACGAATGAAATGAGCAAGGTTTGACCCCAAGGTACCATTTCTCCAGAAGGGAGACTGTTGGGTTTTAGTGTTGTGTTTGGAGAATGGTTAAGAAAAGGAACACAACTTTTCTTCAGTTCTATTTTGCTGTAATAAAGTCTGTGGCATAGCTCATTCATTGAGGAATAGGGGCATTGGGATTTAAATCTTTTGAAATACAAGTATAATATTGTAAACTATTTGTGATTGGAAGACTTTGGGCAATAAACTCTTGAAAGGGGAGCCAGAGTTTTTGGAGGTCATTTCTGCTGCGTGGTTGCAGGATATGTATAGGGTCTAGAAAATTTTAATAGAGAAAAAAGCAAATTCCAGAATATACGTTCTTTATCAATATCCTCATCCATGTAGCACTGTAGAACTGAGGCTGTGCATAGGATATAGTGGGTACTATGCACCCCAAAGGTCCTGATAAAGAAGGAAACCTTGCTTTGTTAATATTGTCTTAGCAGCACAGGATCCTCCTATAAGTCTTCAGTCATAGATAATGAAGGTTAAATCTGATTTGTGGTGTGTAATACACAATTTGTGTGATAATATCATAAAACAATTTTGCACAATTGTACTGCAACCAAGATCACATAAGAATTATTTGGTTATATACCCTTGTACGTATGCCCCTTCAGATTGGGATCTTTTATTTATTTTTTTTATTTTATTTTAAATTTAACTTAGATATTTTTTTTACAGTCCAGTTGTTATCCCACTGCCATTTTATTTCTTTGGAATAAATTCTTAACCTTGAAATATGAAATAAAATAATTGAAGTGTGAAGTGGTTTGAGTATGCTTGGCCTGTGGGAAGTGGCACTTTTATAAGGTATGGCCTTGTTGCAGTAGGTACAGCCTTTTTGGAGAAAGTGTGTCACTGTGGGAGTGAGCTTTGAGGTCCTATGCTTAAGATCCATCCAGGGCAGAGAGATATTCCTCTTGGTTGCCTGTGGAGGACCATCTGTCCTGGTTGCAGTTGACTCTCAGCTCCTTCTCCAGCACCATGTTTGCCTGGATGCTGCCATGTTTCCTGCTATGATATGGACTGAACCTCTGAAACTATAACTAACCCAGTCCCAATTAAATGTTTCCCTTTATAATAGTGGCCTCAGTCATGTTGTCCCTTCACATCAATGAGACCCTAACTAATATAAATTGCTTTTAATTTTAGTGGATGATTAAAAGATGAGTTCCTTCTTGAATATGCACACAGAAGTGTCTACTTCTCTACAACCAGAATTGTGGTTATGGCTTTTTTCAATTTTACTAGTCTAACAGTTGTGAAGTGATGTCTCAGTGTCCCAGTGTTTGAATTACCTACTCATAAATATGATAAATGCTACCTGATTCTTATTCTGAAGATTGAGTTTGAAATTTGTCAGTCTATTACCTGTTTTGTTATATGTGACTGAGGAGCAAAAGTCACCAGTTTTTTAGTACATACTGCTAACTTAAGCAATAAGTTCCTTTATTGTTCTTACTGATCATTGGAAATGACAATTTAGTATGGCAATGTGTAATAGCAAAAAATAGAAAGTTAAACACTATGACACCTTGAAATCTTGTTCAGGAAATGTGGACTTCCATATAGAATTTAGAGGCCTGGTGAGCTGGTTGGTTACTGTCAACTTGAAATACCTAACATCATTTAGGAAGAGGGAAATCTAACTGAACAATTGACCCAATCATATTAATTTCAGGCTATATATACATATATATATATATACATATATGTTAGGAATTATCATGATTAATAATTGATGTGGGAGTCCCACACATAGTGGGGAAAACACCCTGGGCAGGTTGGCCTGGGCTATAGCAGAAAGAGAGGGAGAGAGAGAGACATATACAGAGAGAGACAGAGAGATGATGGAGAGAGGTAGAGAGAGACAGAGATACACAGAGAGATATAGAGCAAAGGGGAAGGAGGGAGGGAGGGAGAGAGGGAGGGAAGGAGGGAGCAGATAGCAGAGAGCAGAGACATAGAACACACATGTAAGAAATGTCCCTCTTTGACTTTTACTCCAGGCCCCCAACTTGAGCTCCTGCACTGATTTCCCTCTGAGATGAACTATTTACTTGGAAATGTAAACTAAATGAACTCTTTCCTCCCTCAGGTTGCCTTTGGTCATGTATTTCTTATAGCAACACCAACTAGATCAACTGGAAAGGTGAGATCTGTGTAGTGTGTTGTAGACAGGCTCCTTTCACTCTGCAGAGGGTTCATTAAACTCTTTGTAATTTATGACATCAGTCAAGAGGCTAAGATGAGACATTTAAAATAGTGAAAACTAGGAAATCCTTCCACTCTTATGATACTTTCATTAATATCCACATCTAGATGAAAAATCCTACTTCTCTGTCACTAAGAAAAAACGCACTCTCTTTGAAAAAGGGAGCAAAATGCTTAGAGGATAAAGAAAGGCAGTTAGAAAGATGGCTGGGGAGTACCTGAGAAATCCATTACTTCAAAATGGGAATGCATATAGTAGCTTCTTCAATGGTTCTTCAGCAAGAAGAGAGTAGCAGAAGCATCCTGGAGAAGGTCATAGAAATGCTATTTAGAGGCTTTAAAGAACTCCGAAGTGTAGCATCATATAGCAGATTCCTGAAAGCTGACCATGCAGGAATCACACTGTCTGGTGTTAGAGCACAAAGTGTTTTATCTAATCTGTGACTCTCAGGAAGGAGGTGGGCATTCCCTCTGTGAGGGGCCTCCCTTTGTGGGTAATCAGTGAATTCCATCAGAGGGTCTACAGCAAAGGGTACTTCATTAGTCTATTACCCAAGCTCTCTGTTGTAGATGTACTTATCACTGTGAAGAGGATGGACAGAGCCAAACAAATGGAACTCTCACATTCAAGAAAGATATTGAAGTTTTTACTAATTAGATTTGTGTTTAGACCTTTCACACGTATACATAATGCATACTGACAAATCTCAACCCCACCCCTCTCTCACCCTGTTTTAGTTTCCATTCTCATCACATATATCTGCCTAGGGTTACTATCTACTAACTTTGCTCTCTGACTTACCAAGATTAACAATGGCAATCTGCAGGACCACATGTTTGTGCTTATCCAGTGGAGCCTGGTGGGTTCAACAGGAGGAGCACAACCTGAAGATAGTGATTCCTCCTCTTCCAGAATCTATCCAATAGTTTATAGGTAAAAGTCAGGGCATTGAAAGCCCCTCCTTGTCTTCTTGACTGATTGCTGGAAGGGCTGCTTTTGTATATGCATAGTGAAGTTAAGGACAGATGGTATGAGCACAGAGTCTAAAGAACGGCATTTTGCATTTCTTTGTCTTTTTTTTGGGGGGGGGGGGGGAGACAGGGTTTCTCTGTATAGCCCTGGCTGTCCTGGAACTCACTTTGTAGACCAGGCTGGCCTCGAACTCAGAAATCCACCTGCCTCTGCCTCCCGAGTGCTGGGATTAAAGGCGTGCGCCACCATGCCCGGCTTCTTTACCTTACACTTCTTAAGCCCTCTTCTGCCCTGTTCTCAGAGACTTAGGGGCAGGGAGGGAGATGGGGATGGGTGATAAACATCTTGTTAGGGGAGAGACTGACAAGCCTTTCTTAGTTTTACATCATGGGCAGCATCTTGTAATCCCCACTGTTCATTTTTTTAAAAGCTTCTTAGATTAATCACAGGAGCACCATTAGTCTGTGGCCATAGTAGAGATTTAGAAGGTATTTTGCTTCAATATGAGAAGGCTAGGCTGATTCCATGACAGACTTCAAATTGGCAGTTAAGGATATTAGGCCTAAATCTCTGTTTCCAAGAACTTGCAATTCCAGGCAAGTCCAGGCCTCAGAAGCTGCCCTGACACCTGACCTAAGGCAAGATCAATGGGTGAGCAGCAGTTTCCAGACTCCCTCAGCTACTTCCTCAGCAACAGTTTCCAGACCACCCCAGCAAGTTTCCAACCCCCACATCCTGATAGTGGAATGTCTGTAGAGATGGACTCAACAGATTAACATAAGGTCACCTACCTTGGAATTCCCTATTGTGCTTTAAATCTGGCTTGCATGCTCACTCTATTGTCTCTCTACTGCAGAATGAAATACTCTTTGTATTTAGATACTATTTGAGTCCAGGGTGCCATTTTTCTGTGATCATGGACCCTTACAAATGTAAGCTTAGTTAAACATCAGTACTAAGTTCTTCCTGGCCCTATGATCTTCTCAAAGAGTATAATATATATTCCATGCTATTATGCTAAGAGAATGACTTTTTTGACCACCTGAAAGTCCTAATTCCTTTTGGAAATCCAGATTGAGTCTTCTTCCTTTCTGTTCCAAAAAAAAAAAAAAAAATGTGTCATAATGAAGTCAAGCAAATTCACTTAACTAACAACCTTTACAAGGACATACAGTGGGGACTTGGGAGGCAAGATTCAGAGATGAGAAAGAAAATCCTCTTTTTATATGTGTGTGTGTTTCTTCAGATGCTTTCTTCAGAAAGGGGAAATCCGGAGTCTAGCCCAAAAGATATGGAATAGTCAAGGGTTGAGTTTTGCTGTCAGTAAAGGTCATCCTGATCCAGACCATCTATACCCTCGTGCATTTACAAGTAGGGATACAGGCTGAAACACAAGGAAGAGAACTGTTTTGTAAACTGAACTTAGTGAGAAGCAGAATCAGCTAATACAAAAGTTGTTTAATAATAGCCAGCCCCTCTTCCACTGTAAGCCAGTCCTAAACACCATAGCCCTGGGTGTTCACTGAAATCCGTTCCTCCCCCAAGGCCCGACATCTCATTGTGGTTGGAAGTGCTTTGGCAGCCCTGTAGAGCCACCAGGTGCACTAGACAGGGAGCAGAACTCTGCAACAGTGTTCTCTTTGTTCAGCACTATTGAATTTCCCAGCATAACCTTAGTGTCTCAGGAAATCCTTCTCAAGAAGTTATTTCCAGCCTGCAGCCAGTGGTTTATTCCAAAATCGTCTGAATGAGCTGAAGAGTTTCCTCTGGTCTGAAGTTGCTTGTCCTGGCAGACAGATGTCTGATTGCTTCTTACTTTCCACACAGTTTGTCTCTGCTACAAAAGACTTAAATGTCTCTCATCATTGTGTGGCTTTCCCCAATGTACCAAAATAATAAATTCAGTAGGAAACAGTTCTTATCATAATGCTCCTCCATAATTCTTCTGATTGTTTGTTTTTTAACTTTTTTTTTTTAGCATAGCGATGAAATTTTCACTTGCGTCATCATTATGGGTGTTTCTCTGATTTCCCATGCAACCCTTGGCATCAGTTTCAGTCTTACTGTTTGAAATCTCCTGGAATTTGAAGCAAAACCACAGTGGAAACTGACTTTGGCAAGCATACTTCTCACATAGGCTCTTATTTTTCCTTAAAAGGTGTCTAGGGACTGGAATAATATGATGCTCTGGGCAGTGCAAAGCTCTCTCGGCAGGTGTGAGGTATGCTTAAAGACTGAACACTAGGCTCTTCAAAATTGATAGAAGCAAGGACAACCTAAAGGTTTGCTAAAAAAACAATTATTGTCTCTCAGCTTCTGGAGTTCACCAAACAAAGCAGGTAGAACTTGCCTTGTGGAGGACATATACAGGTAATTTCTGGCACATCTGGGGTGGAATAGCACAGTAAATTCTTTAAGAACATTCTCAGAATTTTATTAGGATCTTCACAGCATAGTACTTGTAGACAAATATTATCAATGTGTTGATTTTGCTAATTAGCACTTGAAATATTTTCCATTCAAATTTCACTTAAATCTGTGCATGTATTTCTGACTCTTGCATTTTTCTTTATCCACCTATGGTAGCTCAGCAGAGATATCCAACTGATTCTTTTAAAGGAAAGATCCTTTTAAAGGGTTACAGGCCACCGGAGGAGTCCCTCAGGTTCCTGTAAAGTACTCCTGATGGATGCTACACCTGAGAATCCCTTAATAATTCTTATCTCCTATGGTTTTCCCCCCATCTCCAAAGTGTTCTCAGGCTTTTATCTACACTAAGTAATTCCATCACCACTTTGTAGAAGTGTAGAAGCACTTTGCTCCATAAGTACTTTTACGGAACCTTGCTTCTGTCTGTGGACTGCTCTCTTTCTTGGTTTTCAAGTGAATGCTGTGTATCCCTCTAGAGTCAGTCATACCAGCTTTGGGAGAGAAGGCCATGATTCTAGGCTTCCGATAATCACTTCCAAATTCTCATCCTCCACTTTCCTTAAAAAACAACAAACAAACAAACAGCAGTAACGAAATCCCCAAACCATTCTACTCCTTGATATAGTCTTCCTTCATCTGACCGATGTTGACTGACAAGTGCTGTTTGCTAATGCACCTTGGAATCTTGCTCACAACTGCCTCTCTGCCCCAAATCACACCCCTAAACTGAGCATCCTTAGAGCTCACAGGGATTTCTAACCAGCAACACATCTCTTGATTTCCTTAAGGTGAGAGAGAAGCTTATGTTGCCTTTGCAAACCAGCTCAACTATGTTATAGGCACTGAATTCTCTGCAGTGATTGCTTTACTATTGGTTAAGTACTCACTATGTGCCAAGATACCAAGCTATAACATTAGATTTATTGTTTCATTTAATTCTGGAATCAACTCTATGAAGTAGATGCTACTATAGTCTCCATTTTAATGAGAAGGGAACTCAGGCTTGAAGGGTTGAGTAAATTGCTTAAGCTTAGAAGAAGAAAATAATATCGCTTATTAAAATATAATAAAATCTGCTCCAAGATCAAAGTTCCAGCCATCATAGTTTACACAGTCTCCCCTCTGGCCCTGCTTCCTCCCTTTCATGCTCTTTTCTTCCACCTCCCTCAGGCTCAGGTGAACTTTTCTAGCTCCTTGGTGCTTTTCTTTCACACAAGTGACTTCTCTCCATTTTCATTTTTCCTCTTGTCTGTTGTACTTTTCTTAAACCATCCCTGAGAGTCTCTAACCACTCTATAATGTAGGTTGCTAAACATCTTGTAGAAAAAACACCAAACGGTACATAAGGCAAATTTTGCTCCCCTACCTTAGAATACAAAAAAATTGACTCTTCATTCTAACCAACAATCTTCTGATACAAACCTCAAGTCCACTGACTAACAAACCCTATTTCAGTCAGTGTAGAGATTCATTCTCATTCTTTTTTCCTGAATTCCAAAGGACTTACATATATTAAAATGAAAGAGGATCTTCTCTTTGGGTTTTCAGAAAAGCCCATTGTTACACCAAAATTTTCTTGTTGCAGGATATTTGATCACACTGTGAACCCTGAGATTGTGTTGTTTCCTAGAAAAAAGTTGTTTCTATTTGTGGTGTGGCACACATCTTTAATCCCTCTGGCTGGAATACAGACACGCCCTTAGCATACACTTTTAATCTCAAACAATGAATGTAATGTTAGTTTGCAGAAGGAAACACTCTTGTTTGAAAGTGATGCCTGACCGAGTGGCAGACAAAGTGATGAATAAGGAAACGATTTAACAGAAATAGGATATGCCCAACACTGAGGAGAGCAGAGAGGAAGGAGAGGCTACTTAAGGAGCAGTTCAGAGAGAGAGACAGTTTTACTGGCAGTTTTATAGAGATAGGTTGAAGAGAGAACAAGCTAGGCACGGGTAAAGACAGAATGACCCAGAGAACGAGAAAGATTCAGAAGATTAGAACAGATTGCTAGAGTTAGTTTGAAGCCAAGCAGAACAATTCACGAGAGGCTAAGGGAGAAGCAAGATTGAGTCTCAGTCCTCTTAGAGAAGAGTTTGAGCTAAAACAGCTGAGTTGAATCAGCCAGCCAGATATCAAAACAAACAAACAAACAAAACCAACACCAAAACAAACAAACAAACAAACAAAAAACCAGGAAAGAGTAAGTTTAGTCATCAGTAAGTCTCAGAGGCTGAAATGCCTAGATAAGATTGTATGGTGACTAGAAGCTTCCAGGACTGAGCCCAAGTTAGCAGACAAGGGCAGTAAGCTTCAGAGACAGTAGCCTCAGAGATGACAATTGGATTGGTAGGATTAAAGGTACTGTTAGATTTCCTGGTTTGAGTTGGTTTGGGGCAGATAAAGGAGGTACCTAATTCATCCTCCTCATTACTTTCCTCAAGACGCCTTCATATTTGCCACTCTCTGGGTCATTGGTATACTGGAGAATCCAGATATACCTCAAGGGATGTGGGCACATTCAGTGACTGAATGATGTCTGTACAGCCAAGCATCTACACAGACTCTATCTCATTGTGCTGGCAGCAATGACCCACCATGCCTACTCTCTCTGATCCATGGTGTACTTGAGAGCACTCTGTCAATATCTTGTTTATTTCATTTGTATCAGTTCTCTGGAAAGTTGTCAGAGAGACACTTGAGATGGAAGGAGAGTATTAGGTTTCCATAGTCTCAGATCTCTGTGAGTCCTTGTCTTCTCTGTCTACCTCGCTTCCATGTTTGGAATCCATCACTAAATTCTATTGATTTTGTTTCATACTCATCTCTTCATCTTAAACCTGGCTCCTAACTATCATTCATACTCTACTGGTAGTGACTCCTAATTGGTCCCATTGTGTCCTCCCATCATTGCAGCACTTGCCTTCTAACATCCAACTTCTGGGTTGATCCTTTTCTTACAGCAATATTCTCAACATATCATACCCAAAGCATTCATCTTCCATTATAGATACAATCATATAGCTTGTAAAGAATTTTTTTTCTTTAATAATCTAAATGAGAGGTATCATTTCCTAAAAATGTTAACTAGCCCATGGTCATTGTACAAAATGATGAGTTTCATTATGTCATTTTCATATATATGAAGATTATTAATTTTTCTCACATTTACTCTCTTTCATCCCTTCTTCACCTTTCCTTGTTGCCTAGCATTCTTTACTTGTCTTAAAGAGGAGATCTGGTTCTTAGCAGACAGTCTAGTCTCTTCAGCCACTTTGGGGTTCCCACCATGATGTGTTTAGGCATTTTCATAAGCTCTCTTTGTCCTTACTTTCCTTCTCTCTACTGGTTCACCTACCCAGCACTTATCTATTCCTAATGTCTCAAGTTAGAGCTCAGTCTCTTCACTTCCTGAGCCAGATATATCTCATCTGTTGTGCTTCTGTATGCTCTCAACAGACTGCCTCCCTAACTCCATTCCTGACTGTGAGATCTTGGGAGTCAACCATCATGTCAGAGTTGATTATCAGGAAGTTTTTACAGACAGAAGCAAATAGAAACTCAGTAATTTAGAGCTTCCTCTTTTTCAAAAAGAGGAAAAAATGCAAATGCAAAATGCAAGTGAAAAATGATTTTAATTTTTACAAAGGTGTTCATATATTTAATGACAATCTTTTGTCTCTGAGGGGTGATTTCCCCCCAGAAAATTAGTGTGCTAACTTCTGCCATAGAGCCTTTACATAAATATCTTTATAATGAGGTCCCTCACTATAATTAAAGTAGTAGGATTGATAAAGCTTCACATTAGCAGAATGTGGAACTACTATAACTTTAATTCATTCTTGATGGCCATATAAATTAATATAATACCTTAAAAAACATTTTTAGTAATTTCTTAATATTGAGCATGGGCATAACAATTAGAATTTTCCCCTATTTCAAAAGTGTGGGTGATGATGTTCATATTCCTATCTTATCCCAAACTGAAAATAATCCAGGTATCCATCCTCAGTACCATTGGTAAATATATTATACATGTACATACATTGAAATACTATACTGCAATGACTGGTTTGTACCTATACAAACACTCATGGCTGATTATTAGAGCTATTTTTGTTTATATCATTAACTTGTGTCTGAAATTAAGATAGTGGTAGTTTTAGAGGAAGGACTGTGATTGGGAGGGGCAGGAATTTGGGGCTGTTATGATGTTCTATTTCTCACCTAGATGGTAGCTTTATATCACGGTTACCTTGTGGTAGTTCATATTTTATGATGTGTGTACATTTATGTCTATGCATGTGTATGTAGTTTAATGAAAATATAAATAGTAAATAAAAGCAAAATTATGGCTATATATGTAGATCCACAGGAAACATGATAATAGAGATGCAGGAGACATGCACATTTACCCATGATTCTTACATAAGCATACAGGTTTTACCAGCAAAATGACAACATTTTGCTTCTGGTGAGTGCTAGAGTGTCTTTTCTATTTGCAAGTTATCTGGAATAATAGTACTCAGAATAGAAGATTATTAAGTTGTCTTACCTACAGTACTCAAATACTTTTCTAGTCCCAAGTCCCAATGTTTTCTACATTCTTCCAGAAAAACCCAGCACAGTCAGGCCTGTCACAGCAATAGCTCACTCACTGGTACTTGCTTCTTTCTTAATTACTTTCCTATTGCTGTGATACTATCACCAAGGCAACTTATAAATGAAAGCGTTTAACTTGCTCTCATGTTTCCAGAAGCTTTGAGTCTATGACTGTTATGGTAGAGGACATGGCCATAGGCAGGCAGACATAGTGATCGAACTGTGGCAAAGAGCTTACATCTAATCCATAAGCATGAGGCAGAGAGAGAGAGAGAGAGAGAGAGAGAGAGAGAGAGAGAGAGAGAGAGAGAGAGGGGGAGAGAGAGAGAGAGCTAACTCGGAATGGTGTGTGCTTTTGAAACCTCATAGACTTGCCCCCTTCAACAAGGCTACAACTCCTAATCCTTCCAAAATAGTTTCACCAACTGGGGACTAAGTATTCAAATATGGAGACCTGTAGTAGTTTAAATATGCTTGGCTAAGAGGGTGACACTATTAGGAGGTGTGTCAAAGCTTTGAGAACCTTTTCTTAGCTGCCCATGCAGCAATCTTCTGTTTACCTTTGAAATTAGATGTAGAACTCTCAGCTCCTTCAGCAGCATGCCTACCTGGGTGTTGTCATGCTTCCTGCCATGATGATAGTGGACTGAACCTCAGAAACTGTAGGCTATTTTCAATTCAATGTTATCCTTTATACGAGTTGCCTTGGTCATGATGTCTCTTCACAGCAATGGAAACCCTAAGACAACACCACAGACATCAACTTGTATTATAGAATACTTGCCCTCAGTGTTCTTTGCTGCTTTAGTCACAATAGCCAGGAAGTAGAAGCAGCCTAGATAGTTAGCAGCTGATGGATGGATAATGAAAATATGACACATTTCTATAAAATGATATTCAATTGTTAAGAAAAATGAAATTATGAAATGTTCAGGTAAATAGATGGAGCTAGAAACAAATCATTCTGAGTGAGGCTCCAGATGCAGAAAGATAAATATTTCATGTAAAAGTTTTCCCTTTCAGGTTAATGTGTTCATTGATCTTGCTATTGTTTTGGCCCAATTTATATAGACATTTCTAGGAGCGACTCTTTCACAGCAGACTTCTCGGGATTCTGGCTTTTACACTTTTCTTCCCTATTCTGTAATGGTCCCTGTGCTCTTTTAGGACTGGGTTTGTCACAAACTGTTGATCTCTACATTGAATCCAGTTGTGGGTTTCTGTGATGGCCTCCATTTCCTGTAAAGAGGGGTTTCTTTGATGACAGGTAGTAATCCATTAAATCCAGGAAATATGGCCCCCACAAAAACATGGTTCTGGGCTGAGGGTCTGGAGCTAGGCCAGAAAAGATGATTTGTGTACCTTTTTCCCCATCTCCCTATTCCTTTCTCTTTACAAAGTGAAGAGCTCAAGATAAAGTTAAGAGGAAAATAATCATTTCAAACATTCATAGGGCATGAGAGAGTCAAACATCACCAAGAGGCCTCTGAACCTGCTCCCTTACTGTTTACACTACATTATCTCTGGGGACTTCAAAGAATAGACGAATACATTTACTTTTCTCCTAGATTTTGTTTCTTAATACAAATGTAATCTCTGAAATAAAATACTCCTGAACATCCTTAGAATCTCAGATTATCCTTACTCAACATTACCTTTCTCCAGGGACCTGTTTTTACTTCTCTTGCTTAATACTACCCTGCCTTAGGGTTTCTTTTTCCCCTATAGATTCTACAGGGGAAAACAGAGGCACACATGCCCATTATTTGCTGTCCTATAGCTAGTGGGCATCAAGATGCCAGCTATACCTGTCTGTTACTCTACAAGTATCTGTGGAATAAACCATAAATAAGTTATCAAATGTCCTCAAGCCATATGTCTCCTACTAAAGTCAGTCTTGATGGAAAGGGGGTAGGGAAGAGAATGAAGTCCAGTCTTGTGTTTTGAGCACTGTAGGAATTCTTGATGCAGAACACTAACAAAGTTGAGTGATTGCCACCTGATGGGGTTTTCAAAGAAACAAGAATTCAGAATACCAATCTATCACCAGACACTCACAAAAACGCAGGTGGAAACTTATGAGTGAGTGCCTTAAATTCTATGTATGTTCTTTCCATTTACTCAAGAGATAATAATGTTATTATTCTTTTAAAGTTAGATAACCAAGTTAATGAAATATGGGACTGTATGTTCATAAAAGTAGCTATTATCAAAGGATTCCTGAGAATTACATTGTTGAATAAATTATATTCAGTGTAGTCGGAGATCATCCGTGACTAATCTAGGTCTGCTTTTCCACATTATTTCTTGATTTATTTTCCACATGTCCACCAAAGAAAATAAGCTCTCCTTCTGAATGATTGTGATCTATGTTTTAATTCAAAACAATTTCTTTGCATTCCAACTGAGTAGTTTTTATAACAAGAACAGGATTTTTTTCATTCAGTACAGCACCGTTGCTATTAACAATAAGAGACAAGACTGGTGGCCTTCACGTATATTCTTGTGCTTGCATGTTATAAAATACTTTTTATAACACCTAAAGAACAAGGGCAAAGAAATATATCTGTCAGCTCTACTCTTGCCCTTTAATTCTACTTTACAATTTTACTGTTTGAGACTCTTTAGTGGAGCCCAACGCATGCCCCCAGTCCATACAGAATAGAAAACATATGCTCCCACATATTGACAGCGTTGTTTAACAACAGCAGCCAGAAGTAAACTGAGAAGATAATTGGACTTGCCATGTAAATACTAGCATGAAGAAGCTCACAAAATGAATTAAAAGCAAAATCAGCAAGCACAACATCCATAAGAAAACATTTCCTGTAGCAGGTGTTTGTCCCAATCTAAAAAGTCAATAATGAATAACCCTGCATTACAAGGAGACTGGGTTTTCTGATCAGAGAGGGCATTGCATAGTTGATTAATTCTGCAATGCATGATCAGTTGTCATGGAGATGAGAAACTGAGAAGCAGGTGAGGTTACTCCCTGTATGGCATGTGACTGATGGCTTTTCAATGTCAAGACTTCCTTGGATACAGCGCTTCCTTGGATCCACGAGGCTGCTCTAACAGGACAACTCTTTGGAAGACTGCATTGGTGAAGTCCTGAGTTAGAACCAAGGATTTTTTTTTTTTTCAAAAGAAACAGTTGTTTTTCACAGAACGACCCAGGCTGCACATTCATCCAGATGGATTCCAGTGAGGAATATTAACTATGCATTTTAAACAATATGAACACAACTTTTTTTTTTTTTTGGTTCCAAGGACTCTCTCAAACAGAGCGAGAAACTCTTCTACTGTGTTTCCCTCACCATGGAGAAACATATACGACATTACATTGCCTGAGATAAAGTCCTTTTTTTTTTTTTTTTTTTTTTTTTTTTTTTTTTTGCAAAGATTTTATAGCAAAGCTACCACACATCTTCTTTGTGCTTTTTGCCATTTTTGTCAACTCAGCTTAGACATGTAATATTTGTTATAAGGCTAATATCCAAATCTATGTATTACTTGAGTCATTCAAATTTGTTTTAAGAACAATTGACTAGTCCTTGTTCCTATGTCTTCTGGCATTTTAGAAAGTCACCACAAAAAGGTTAATTTTTGAAATAACTTTTTTCAGTGTAAAGCTTCTAGATTTTTTTTTTTGAGCAAATAAATCCAAACTTTTCTTTTCATTAAACAAACACCATGGAAACATCCTTCTTTGAATGCCTGTCAGTTTCTTGGATTAGATGCAATTTTAACAATTGGTCTTTTTGTTAAGTAATTATCCATATAATCATCAGCTTATAAGACCAAAGACTGGAACTTCAGGAGTAAAATTCTGGTGAGGGAGATGGGACTTGTATCATCTCTGACCCTGGGAGGAGACATGGCATTCAAACTACTAACAATCTACCATTGTTTTCATAGCTGTATGGTAGAGCAAAGACATACTGTGGTGATTTGAATGCAGAATGTTCCTTATGGGTGTAGGTACTTGAACACTTGGTTTCCAGTAGTTGGGGACACTGTTTGTAGTTGGGGGATTAGGAAGTGCAGCCTTGGTGGGGGAAGTACATTACTGGGAGTGGGCTCTAAGGTTATACATACACCCTTGCCCCATTTCCAGTTTGTTATCTTGGCTTTGTCCTTATGGTTGAGGATGTGAGTTCTCAACTTTCCCACTCTGTCCTCCATGCCCGCAACTTGTGGCTATTCCTTTCTTGGAATCATAAAACCAGCTCTTCCTTTAGCTGGGATGTCTTAGCACAGCAACAGAAAGCTAACTAACATATACACCATTGATCCTTCCTGCAAGAGTCCATGCAAATGGCCTTGTAAGTTAGTGGATAAGTAAACATCCCCTAGGAAAGCTATTTATGCTGGATGGAGCCTTTAGAATGTAGTATAAGAGCATTTTAAAACTCAGTTTTACATGATAGTCTTTGTGGCCCTTGTTCAGGGACAAAGGGATACTACTGTTATGTGCTTACCTTTTATAGCTCTATGCCTTGCTCAGGGGAATGGTTGCCTCTACAGTTAAGGTGGGTCTTATCACATTAACTAATGTAATCAAGATAATCTGCTAGAACCATGAACAGTGACCACTTTCTTAGGTGATTCTAGGTCCTGCCAAATTAACGTCAACAGTCAATTTGTCATGCCACAAGATAAGTGGGTCTGTTTTCTCTCTTTTCCTCTTAAAATTTTTAATTTTACTGTTTCTCCTCCACATGGTTTAGAGACAATCATTCTGCTTCAGCCAACCAAGTGCAGGGATTGCAACAAGCATGTGCCATCATACCTGGCTCTAGTGTATAACTATATATAACTATATATAACTATAATATATATATATATATATGCAAATTATGTCAAAAATGAATTAACTTGACTTTGCTCCAATGTCTACCGCCATGGCACGAGGGACATATATTTACTTAGTTGGTAGGAAAAAGCCTGGCCAATGTGAACATTAGCTAGATTGAATTTCTCTGTTCAATTCACAAATGTGTGTCTACAGCGTTAGAGAAAAACAAAAGACAAGAAATAAAAGACATCATAACAGAGAAAAGTATATATTTGCATATACTTTTCACATATAAATATGTTACACAGTAATGTTTAGTAGGCTCACAAAATAGTGAACTGAATTGTTCTTTCACTTAGAAGGGTTGGTAAGAAAATTTTCAGTGACATGTTTTATAACGTACAGGTTATGGTGAGGGGCTTCCCCCCACCCCCCAAGATATCAGCCATGATCTAGTGTAGAATTAAATTTATTTAGAAACATGTGAGTTGGGGTTGTAAAGGGAGTAGAGTCAGAGGAGGGAAGGGAGAGAGAGAAAGAGAGAGAGAGAGAGAGAGAGAGAGAGAGAGAGAGAGAGAGAGAGAGAGAGAGAGAGAGAGAGAGAGAGCCTAGCTGGGAGGAAGGAGAGAGAGGGAGAAAGGTGTCAGAGTGAGAGAGAAAAGGGTCAGACCCCGAGTGAAGGGAGGCCAAACAGTCTCTTTTATAGTAAGCTAGGCCAACCTGGCTGTTGCTAGGTAACTGTTAGGCAGAGCCTAGAAGGGATGCTAACATGCTAGCAGTCATGATGGGAGGACAGAAAGACAGACTAGCTGTACAGGCCTGTGGGAGTGTATACATATGTGTGCTTGTTCCCTACATGCTCACGTTTGAGAAAGATTGAAAGTAAAGCCTTTGGAGTACAGAAGAAAGCAAAACAAAACTAGGCAAAATGCAACATTTTATATCTACTGAGCGAAAACTGATTAAACATTAAAATTTCACTTCTATTTAAACTTTCGTTTTTGACTGTTGGATTTCTCAGGCAGTGTAGAGAGAGGAGGCAGAAAGACTCCAGTCTGACGGCAGCAGACAGGTCTGCTGTTTATTTCACAACAGCAAGGGACAGATACTCTCCCATGGGAAAGGAGACTGAAGCACAGGAATCTATGGGCGCTAAGCCTATTTAAAGCACCATAGTCACATGATCCCATATTGATTTTAGGCATATGTGCTGATTTAGGAGACAACAAAGAAATAGGAAACATTCTAGCATCCTGACCACAGGTTAGGGCATTCTTGGAACTACTTCTTTAGGGTTTCTGACCCACTTGACCAGCTTCTATCTCAACTGGACATGTTCTCATCCACTGGACATGCTCATTGTGAAACCTCCGGAATTGGTTCAGAAACACAGGTTCTATGGGGTAGCAGACTTCCAAGCCAGCATGTTCACGGATCTCCTATGCATATACTCTTGCACCTCAGCTTACCTTCAGCTCCACTAAACTTTTGACTAGATTTTCCTAACTATAAAACCCTGAATTCACTCCAGAAAACTTTCATTACCTCTTTGAGATGTCTTTTATAACCCAATAATGCCTTTCTTAAGTGCCTGGGAGCCGTTCCTTTGAAATGTAATAATGAAGAAAAATGGGTCTCTCTATCTCCCAGTTCTGTGGGGGAAGCAAGACTGGAACCCTTACAATAGGCAACTGGCCTGCTGTCAATTACGTGGCTCAGCTGCACTGGCCACACTCAGCAGTCTTCCAGTAGTTTCTCATTAGCTGAGAAAAGCATTTTTAAATGTTCATATTTGATGTTTCAGAGGAATTGGGTCCCGTTTTTTCCATTGTTGCGGTAGACTTCAATATAGTCTTCCTTGATATTTTTAGCAGGAGTCCAATGCAATGTCTGTTTTACAGAGGGTAAGAAAGAAACAAAGAAACCAACATTTGCTTGAATATGCAAACTGCTGTCTAAAAGCACAGCAGGGACCTGAGTGAAGCATCCTGAGGTTGCACATGAACACTGGCCTCTTGGGGACTCCTTTGTGCTTCACAGTTGGCTAAGACAAATGGAGCCTGTGACAGACTCTGAATCTGAGAGTTTACTTGAATATAAGAAGACCAGACCACTCCACCCACTGGATATTCTTTTAAGACAGCCTCATCCCAGTGTCTCACACATAGTTTTCAGGTTGCTTCTGGCAGAGCAAACTTTCAACAAAAATGCCAAATAGACCTAGAAAGTGAAAAACAAAAGGATAGTCCTAGCTGGGTGAGGTGGCACACACCTTTAATCCCAACACTTGGGAGGCAGAGGCAAGCAGATTTCTGAGTTCGAGGCCATCCTGGTCTGAGTTCTAGGACAGCCAGGGCTACACAGAGAAACCCTGTCTCAAACAAAACAAAACAAAACAAAACAAAACAAAACAAAACAAAACAAAACAAAACAAAACAAAAAACCAAGAGGATAGTCCTGGGCAGTGGTGGCACATGCCTTTAATCCCAGCACTTGAGAGCAATGTTCGAGGTTAGCCTGGTCTACAGAGTGAGTTCCAGGACAGAGCCAGGGCTACCTTTTGATTTCTTCTCCTTTTCCTCCTCATCCTCTTACCCTCCTTCTCCTCCCTTCTTTCCTCCTCCATCTCCTTCTTCCCCTGCCCCTTCCCCCTCCTCCCTCCTTCTATTTTCTTCTATGATTTTTGAGTTACTGTTCCATTGCTTCTGAGAGGCTCCTCTAGACTTGTTCTTAAAATGGGGCTATTTAGTGCCAGACTTGGAACAATGATTGGTACTGTAGGCTAGAAAACTTAATCATAAATAAAGGAGCTAATTAGTACCCTGCCACCAAGAGACAGGATTTATCATAGCATAAAGCACTGAGTTTTATTCTGCATTTTCGGAGCTGGCTAAACTGATCACTGGCGGCTGATCACAGTAGTTAGTGATAGCTAGAAGCCTCATTGAATAACCTGCCCTAGAGAAGGATGGTTGGAATTATCTTGTAGCTTCCACAAACACACCAACAACCTTTGCTTGTGTATGGCTCTTTAATGTGAAGACCCCTTTGTCCTTTTCTGCCTGATTTCCTTTTCAGAATTTCTTGGCACACTGCAGGTTTGGCTAAGGAGGACAACGGTAGATGTTCTCTTCTGGAGTAAGAATGTATTTTTCATAACAGTTGCACACTCTCAGGAAATGCTATTCAGAACTCTATAGAAGACAAGTACATAGCAGGAAAGGGGAGGCTTTTGGATTCATTTCATTGTTTTAGAGATCCATTAAATATAGGTCATGTATTTGAAGGGAAGTACGTTTAGTACTTGGGGAAATTATTTCAAGTATATTACAACTAAAATTAAAACACATCTTGCTAGATAATGGATTGCTGCAAATTATTATACATGCTTCATCGAAGGAGCTGTCAGGACTTTATAAATGAGTACCACATTGTCTGAAATGCTTAGAGAATACAGGCAGCTTCCTTGGACTAATGCTAGCTGTTGGCTGGTAGTGCAGAATAATTACATCTTCATTGGCAATTCTTCCAGGAACTTGCTCTCTACATTTGCATATTATAATGCTTTTCCCCTTTTCTACCTCCTCTGGTTTCTAACCTTACTTTTTCATGTTTTAATTCTTAGGCTATATGAAGATCAACACCTTAGAGTATAATGGGATTTAACAAAGGATTTAGGGACACATGGATGGCACATTCTGTAAAGGGGATGTAACCTTACAGAGGAAAAATAAGAACAGCATCCCTGGACCTATTCCAGGATTGTTTGCATCGGGTACAGATACTGAAGGAGAAATTTGGAAATGAACTGCCGGAAGTGGGACTTTGACAGAAATTCAGTTCAGTTCAGCAACAGTGCATTGAAACAAGCAGAGGTTCGGTGCCATCAGAGCTGCACAGGCAATCAGGACCTAGGTGTTCTTAAGGAATTTATGATCACAGTGGGATTCTTATTCAGAAAGACTTCTCCTTTCCCTTTTTAATTAAAATCTTCATACACTACATTTTGTATATGTTTCCCCCTACTTCTTCCAGATCCTCCCCACTCTCCCCATCTAACTTCATGCTAGCTTTCTCTCTCTCTCTCTCTCTCTCTCTCTCTCTCTCTCTCTGTCTGTCTCCCCCCAAACAAGCAAAAAACAGTATCACAAAAAGCCAAACAAATCAAACCAAATAAAACTCTGTACCCCACCACCAAAAACAAACAAAATACCAACCCCCTCCCCCCCACCTGCAAAACCCCAATAAAACAAAATACATAGTTTGTTTGGCATTGGTCAATAACTCCTGGGCAAGAGCTCCACCCTGGAGTGTAGTTGATATACTCAATGACACTCACAGAGACTGTAACAGGACAAACAGGGCCTGCACTGGTTCAAACCAGACAAAATCCTAGCACTTAGAAGAGGAAATGGACACAAGCTCTACCCCTAACCAAGAAGCTATTTACAATCTATATCCACTGAGAATGGAACGTCAGAAATTCTTTTCTTAGTGGTGTGGGTGACTTCTTGACATATCAACCTCTACAGCTTACCCTGAAACTTGTTAAATTGTCTTATTGGAATACATATGTGATGTGAGTTATCCAATACAATGGATACCCAGTGCAACAAAATTGTCATATATATATATATATATATATATATATATATATATATATATAAATATCTTCCTCTGTATCACTATAGCCTTTTAGAGGACTTTCCCACTTTTTTCTTAGAACTCATGGAACACATTGTCTTGAACTAGTAGTAAGGTATCTTAAAACAAAACAAAAACCACTTAGTAGACTATTGAGCCCTTGCGTTGCTGGACTGCTTGGCACTGCTTCTTCCCATTTATCATGTTATATGTCCTCTCCAATTTTATAGAGACACAGTGAGGCATCAGAAGCTCCAGGGGCTATGTGTGTATGTGTACACACACACACACACACACACACACACACCCCTGTGTGTGACAATGTTAGTATGGAAGGAAACCAAGAACTTGGGTGTTTTGTACAGTTCCAAAGCCTATGTTGTTCTGACCATTTTTTTTTTCATGCTTCAAAAGCAAGAGTGGAGTGTGTGTGGCAATTAGACACATGGTCTGAAGAGTTGGATACTGAACTGTGCTCTGGGAATTGCTGACCGTAGATGAGGTAAGGTTGGTTATCTTAAGTGAGTGGTTGGAAACTGGTATTTTAGACATCTTTTCTGGCCACCTTCAAATTCTGTTTGCCTTGTCTGTGATGGCAAAATGTATGAATTGTAGAAAATATTTCTCTTCTCCTTTTAGGTTTATGTACCACCACAGAGGAAGGGAAGGTAGAGATTAGTAATTAATGTTCTAGGTGTTTATTATATATTAGGTATTTAGTAATAACAGAAGGATACAATATCCAAAACCTTGTTTTATAACCCTGAAACTCATTGTTCTACTATTCTAATTCTCCAGAAGTCAGTAATTTTGACACACCTGGGTTTGTTAGGAATTGGTGTCAAATCTCATGCAAGTTGTGGCTAGTGTGACTTTGCTCATTTGGAAAGTGCAGATAATGATAATTTAATTTTGTTAATCCTGGAACCAATGCATATAAATTCAACCTCATCTTTCCACAACACTGGCGATACAAGAACACAGGTCTAAGAGAAACAAAGCCTCACCTGCCAAGTTGAGGCTTCTATCTGATTTCAGTGGACCCTGAGGTACCTCTGCCCTATCATTCAGAAACAAGTATACAATTTACTCAACTAATGAACACGGCAGGCATGCTGTTCTCTGTCTGTTGATCCTGATACCCTGGCAACCAGTGTTATTCCATAGCCCTGGTCCATCACCATGTGCTGGCACAGTTAAGGCTACAATGAGATAGATGTATTGTAGCCTTACTACACTCCACTGTGGGAATATCCCTGTCACAAACAAGACCATGCATCATAGTTTACATCCTACACAGGCATTCATACAACTGTCTTGACCATAGGTCCTGCTGCTTCAGAGCTGTAGGGAGCCAAGGAGACATATGCCACTATTTCCATCTTTCCATTGCCCAATGAGAAAGGGATGCCACAATTTTGGCTCAATTTTCTCTTCTCCTTGGATACTGCAGAGTTTCCATTCCTTCCTATCTTAAATGGAGTTTGCTTCTGCTCCTGATAATTAATCTAACCTCATAAAAAACAACTTTGTGGGACCTTTCTACATGTTACTCAGTTTCATACTGAGCATTTCAGCCTTGACTACTTTAGTCTTGACATTCAGGACTGTTATTAACAAATCATTCCTTTCAGGCAGGCAGGGCATGTGCTAGACAATTGGGGGTGAGGGAAGGGAGCCAATGATATTTACCAGTTTCTTGTAAATATTTCTTGAAATTATATTTGAAAACATGTTCCTTTTTATATTCATTGATTATGTATCAGGGCTTCTCAAACTTTTTGTAGGCAATGACCAGTTTTAAGATAAGAATTCCAATCATATGCAAGTCAGTACATTTTAAAAAATATAATAAAGAGTTTGAGGAAATGTTAAAGCTTTTTGAATACTCTCAAGTACCTGCATTTACCTCATTGTCAGTGGTCACTCAACCCTGCAAACTGTATTTGGTGGAGAGCAGTGCCCCTCATATTTCCTTATTGCATACGATTATTATAAACACAGTTCTTTATTCCTGCTTTCCCCCTACTTTACCATAAAATATCTTGAAGATGTTTCAATGAAAATCCAACATAAAATAGTTATTCAGAAAGCAAGAAAACACTAAACCTTGCTGTTTTGAAAGGTACTGAGATATCTGGGGTTAGACACCATTAAAAACTGACTGATATTCATACTTCTACTAACACCCTTAATAATTAATCAGTATTAATTCTTTAATATCCAAAATGAATTCAAGACCACCCAGTACGTTCCCCCTTTGAAAAGGACTTCCAAACTGTACTAGCAGGCAAAATATAGCGCCAGATAAGAAAGCTTGCTGACTAAACAAATGTAAAAACATAGTTTTAGTGGTCAAAATGACTAAGTTTGCAACTGCCAAAATAATATTAGTTGTTCTCAGAGAAATAACCATAACAAGATTAGCAATTCCCCTAATGCACCCCACACTGAATTCTGACAAAGACCACAAACCACCCTGACCTTGTTGCGAGCATTCCCTTGACGTTAATAGCTGCGACATTAATAACTGACCCATAAGTTCAAAATGTACTATTACTTTGCTGACCAAATCATAGTAATCCACCATGGGGGCAAACAGAGTCACTAGGTCAAAGGGTTACTTAGTCACTCTACAAACCAACCAATGACTGAAAGGGTTACTTGCTACATTAATGAGAACCCTGTTGCTCAAATCTTCCCCTTACAAAGGTATAAAAAGTGTGTCCTTTCTTTGTTCTGGGTCTCCCCTCTGGCCTGCGTGCTGAGAGGGGAGTCCCCAACATGTTGGATCAATAAAAATCCTCATGAGATTTGCAACGATGGCGGTCTCTGTGGTTTTTGTGAGGGTCTTTTGACGAACTCCAACAATTCCTTTAAATTAGGAGAATTATCATTATGTTTTATTGCTTTATTTAGTCAGCATTGGGTTTTCCATGGAGAGTCTTCCTTTGGAGTTCTTACATTTTCTGAAATATAATGCAATGTAGTTGATTGTTTCAGATGAAGTCTATAGGTTATAACTGAATTATTACTTATCTTAAAATCTTAAGGTTCTGTGACACAAACATAACCATGTGTGTGTCTGAGGTGTGTGGCTCAGGCAGCTCCTCTAAGAGCGTTGTTGATGTTTTGCCTTCTGGTGTTGAGATGTCTAATGTGAATCTTGCTGTGCATCCCTCTTCTGCATTTTGATCTAACATTTATTTGGACTAAATTAATGATTGAGCATTTGTTTTCTCTCCTGAGGAGCATTGTGCTCAGCTCTTGTATATTCAATGTTTGTCTGCTGTTGTTGAAACATAAATACTCATCTTTTTATTGCTGTTATTGGGACAAATACCCATAAAAGTTATTTAAAAAGAGGAAAAATTTTTAACTCACAATTTATCTATCTTGGCTCTCTTGTTCCTGTGCTGGTGTGAGGCAGAACAACATGGTGGAGAGCATGTAAAGGCAGAGTTGCCTCCTTCATGCAGGTCAGGAATCAGAGAGAGAATCAAAAGAAAGAATGATCTTGTTCAGCATCCGGACATTAAAGGCCCACATCTAGTGCTCTACTTTGGTGTAACTTCAAAATTTCATGACCTCCCAATATGTCACCAAAGAATGAACTCATCAGTTGATTGACTCATCAGAGTCTTCAGGATCTAATAACCTCTTTATTGGATCAATTGAGGACCAGGCCTTGAGTACATGAGCCTTCTTTCTGAATATATTGCTTGGTCAGGCTAAACAATTGCGAGACTACTTTCTTAAACTGTTGTCAACATGTTTTCTTGACTGTCAAGGGGACAGCTGGAAGAAGCCTGAAGCAATCTGATTTTCACTCCATTTTTTGGCTGCCTTTCCTATTTGGGGTCTGCACACTTCTCTTTTCAGCATTTTGATGCCTATTATTTGTAAGCACCATCCCACTCTGTGTGGATAGCCCTGGAGCTAATTATATTTGATGTTAATTCAGTTAACTTAACTTATTAATTAGTTTTAATTAGAATCTTAGGAACGCATGCTTGAGATTTGGCTTGACTTGGGTGTACATGTGTTTTGTTCATCCTATTGAAATTTCTGTCAGTTCATATGTGTAGCTGCCCTCCTGTGCTCAGAAGATAATGTGTCGTTGTAGTACACCACAATCTTAGACTTCTACCTTCTTCATGTCCCCTCTTCTGCATGATCTCTGAACCTTGGGAATTAGGGTGTAGTGTATATTCTTTTCAGAGCTGAGAATTCTGTAGTCTCTTATTCTGTCTACCTTGGTCAACAGCAAGTCACTTTTTGGTTGAGGAATGAGAGATGCATTGATTTATGAGTATAGTGAAAAGTGGTTAGGGGTCAGTTTAATATTACATCCATTTAGCATAGGAGTAGTAGGTTCTCCTGTAGACCCTATGACCTGCTGGTGTCCAGCCCCAGTGGGGTCTTCTTGAGGCAGCCGAGGGGGAAGCGTGTAGATAAAGGTAAGACTTTGTGTTATGACATATTTAGGGTTGCTGTATAATAATATAAGGTTTACTTATCTAAGTCTAAGTTACTATGCTACTGTAGCAGGAGAAGAGAGTAATGCTCACAGAAGGAAAAACTTTTACATAAACAAATATGCATAAACTCACATAAAGTTCATATACGGATTCATGCATGCACATTTGTACATTTCCAGTTGGGCCTAGCTTGCATGCATTCTCACAATTACACACTCACACACATGCATACACTCTCACAATGACATACTTACACACACACACACCTCTGTACTTATATATGCATATGGAACAAAAGACCAAGCACCAGTGCAGAAAGAACTCATTCTGGATGAAAAATGAGCTCCAATCTTTATTGCATAGAGAAAGAAAACACTTCTACCCTTTTAATGCTAACTGGTTTAAACCCTCTTTGTAAGAAGAAAAAGCTTTGTTCCTTTTAAAAAGACTAAGCCTGCCTTGTTATTAAGAAAGGACCTGTTCTGTCCCATGGTAAGGAGAAGCCTGCCTGCTCCTTCTGCTCTTTGCATCTTCTGTTTTTCTCTTTTCCTCTGCATTCTGCACATTGCTCTCTTAGTTTTTAAGGTTACCTACTGTTTCTAATTGATTCCACTCTGAATTCTCCTTCAAATCTTGCTCTCTTCTCTTGCTCTGATGTCACAACAATGCTCTTACTCTCAATGCCATTTCTCCCTAAGCTATGCCTATAGAGTTCAGTTCTGTCTAAAAACTGTTCTGTGTTAAAACTTCTCCTCATCTTAGTTCCTCTCAGCTCAGTTCCTCTCAACTCAGTTCCTTTCAGCTCAGTTCTTCTCTTTGTCCTCATCACTTAAAACATCTTTCAGAATACATGATCACATGTTAAAAAGTTCATCACAAGTTCACACATAAAATCCAACCATAAACTGAAATAGAAGCTTACAACAGAGAATGTTTGCATGCATATCCATTAGGAGTAATTATCTGGCTAAACATCCATCACCTGTCACAGTTCCACAGCTTCATTGAAAGTCAAAAAACATAACTAAGTTATTAGTGAAGTTTTGTATAGATAAACCCAGTCAATACTTTATCTTCTGTCCTAGCACCTATAATAAATTGTTAATTCTCATTTTATGATCTTTGGTTAATTGTTTTACAACCTCTTGAAATATGCTCTGAGTACAAAATAGTCTGGTTACTATCTAAGAGCAATTAACTGGTGACACATGGGAGACTGACAGAGTTCTCATTGCAGTTTTGATTATCAGAAAAGGACCTAATAGCAGTTCTACTATAAAAGATCTTAATAATTACTGATACAATTATAGGAAATCTTATAGGATCACCATTAAGACTTAAGAAGTCATCTATATAACGTCACTACAAGAGAGTACATCTTCATATATCTGCAGAGATCTGCTCCAAAGGGGTGAGCTAACATCTAGTGATTGTTATATATGTTTAATAATAGCAGGAAAAGCATATTAATAGCAGGAATCTTTCCTAAAATGAATTCTCTTTGGCCTTGTCTATAAGAGTGAATCTGTTACAGATTATATTATAATCTGAAGCAGACATCTCAGGAAAATCTCTAGATAGTTATTAGTTTGTCCTATTATGGCTCCTGACAATGACTTAGCTAGCCAGAGGTTCTTTGCCCAATTCTTTAGCAGTGAGATGTTAGAGAAAGGGAAAAGGCAGCCCTACAGGAGAAAGCAATAACACAGTGCCTCTCAATCAAAGAATAGATAAGATTTTAAGAAGGAAAAGGAAGTCAGTTGCATGTGTTGAAGAATGAAGTACATTGTTTTTTGTTTGTTTGTTTGTTTTTTGTTTTTGTTTTTGTTTTTTCGAGACAGGGTTTCTCTATGTAGCGCTGGCTGTCCTGGAATCCACTCTGTATACCAGGCTGGCCTCAAACTCAGAAATCTGCCTGCCTCTGTCTCCCAAGTGCTGGGATTAAAGGTATGTGCCACTACTGCCCAGCAAGAATGAAGTACATTATTTAAGGGATACATCCATTGGACCTGACAAAATAAAAAACACCATGACATTGACAGCAGCATTGGTGGGATGAGTAGCTACATCACAGTGGCTTCAATTACTGAGGTATAAATGAGGAAACAGAAAAGCAGACAGTTGTGAAGTTTAGATATGAATGGTAACTGAGAACCAAGGTAGTGGAAGGCGACAGTTGTATTATTTTATTTATTTGATTTTAATAGAAAGAATATAATAACATGCTTGCTTCTTAATAGAAATGATATGTGGGAGAGAAGTGAGCAATCATACAAGGAAGAAGTTGCATATGTAGCATTGGATAAGCTTTCAAATATCCAGGGATCCATCCCATAATCAGCTTCCAAACGCTGACACCATTGCATACACTAGCAAGATTTTGCTGAAAGGACCCAGATATAGCTCTCTCTTGTGAAACTATGCCGGGGCCAAACAAACACAGAAGTGGATGCTCACTGTCAGCTATTGGATGGATCACAGGGCTCCCAATGGAGAAGCTAGAGAAAGTACCCAAGGAGCTAAAGGGATCTGCAACCCTATAGTTGGAACAACATGATGAACTAACCAGTACCCCGGAGCTCTTTTCTCTAGCTGCATATGTATCGAAAGATGGCCTAGTTGGCCATCACTGGAAAGAGAGGCCCATTGGACTTGCAAACTTTATAGGCCCCAATACAGGGGAATGCCAGGGCCAAAAGAATGGGGATGGGTGGGTAGGGAAGTGGGGGTGGGGGTATGGGGGAATTTTGTGATAGCATTGGAAATGTAATTGAGGAAAATACGTAATAAAAAAAATAAAAAAAGAAAGAGGGGGTTCAGTTCAGAGAAATAGACACTGATCCTGTGAAGATGTATATCAAGAATATGGGTGTTTACTGGGAAAATTAAAAGTTTGGTGGCAGGAAAATTATGAGAATTTGCCTTTATATCTCAAATCTGTGACAGGTGGAAACTATGTAGCTTAAGACAATAAAGCAGCTAGACCAATTTGCCCCTTGTTGTGTTTGATATACCCAAACCATTATCTTACATTGCAGGATTCTTCTTCTAGTAGATAGTTAGCCCAAGTATAAATCAAAGTCAAATGCTCACTGGCACATTACTGTTCCATTAGTGCCTCTTAATGAATTCATTTTACAGACTAAAAACACTAAACCTTACATATGTTTATTAATTTGCTCATTGAGACAGAGCTGGGTGAAGGAACTAGACCTCATCTCACCTATCCGATCTCAGAGCCTGCTCTTCATTAGCACACTGTACTGCTTCTATTTATCACGATGCTTGAATTGCACAAGCAAATGCTGTGCTGTAAACAGCAGGGTATGCTGGTTTTATTAAGAACATTCTTATCTATCTTAATAATTAGCATTACTTCTTCACTAATTTATATACTTAACTGTTTTACATTCTGGGGAAAGGGACACCTTATTTCAAATTTACTGTGGTTGAGTGGAACAAAATGAAGTTATATATTCTCACGCTAATGTTTCCCATATATAGAGAGAGGTTTTTTTTTTTAATCATAAACCTTTAATAATCAAATAGTGGTGAAAAAAACTAAAAATCTATAGCACCCCTTACAGTGAGTGTATGTGTTCAAGAATAATCTCTCTTCCTTGTCCGATAGTAACATTTGCTTTTGTGAACATATTAATTTTTCCCCATGATGATTTCTTTAAAATTTTTTCTCAATAAGACAAAAACAAGAATTCTGAGAATTGAAAGAGTATCTATAAAAAGCAGAAAAGAACAAAAAAGATGCTGTCTTGGCACTGAGCTAATGAAGAACTCTATTGAAAAGAGCTGCAAGAGACAGAATAATGTGGGCGTGCTCTTCGTGAGACCTGTTTGTTTCTCTTAGCTTTCTATGTGCAATGGAGCTATTTGAAACTTGGACACAAACTTGATTTGGCATTCCAGTTATTAGGCATAATGACTAGAGAGCAGAGGAGAAATGAAAGGAAAGAGACAGGTGATGTGGGAGGGAGGGATGCATGTCCTGAATTTTCTAACATATCTCCATTTTTATAAAATTTTGTGAAGATGTCTGAGTTATTCTGTTTTATGAACAGGAAATTTTGAGGATAAAGATTATATTATGAACATGTAGCATCTAAATTTGTGTCATTTATTCTATTGTTCTTCACCTTGACTCAGGGAATGTTGGATTGAAAAGACGGCGGGAGAACAGGGCCAACTTATGAAATTCTAATCTATCCTAGGGAAACAGAAGATATCAGTCAAAATGCAAATGCAATCAGAAGTTGGGAGTAATACTACCATAGGCAACTAATCTGATCATAGCTGCTGGAGAGGACATGGGGAGAAGGAAGTCCCCATTTTTGTTGAGGGTGCAGATAAACATAAGCATTATGGAAATTGGTTTGGAGATTTCTCAAAAAGAAATTAAAAATAGAAAGAACTATCACGAGCTTTAGCTGTCTCACTTCTAGGCATATACAAAGAGAACTCTATAATTTTTCATAAATTTATTTGCACTCCTGTGTTTATTGCTGTTTCATTCAATTAAAATGAAGAGTGGAATTAACCTTGTTGGACATTAACAGATAAATGGATAATAAAAGTTTGGTATATACATGAATACTACTTAGTTCTAAAAAAATTACAGTTAAAAACTTGCAGGAAAGTGGATGGACTTGGAATGTATAATATTTAGTGAGGTTAGACACAATGCCAAACAGAAATAAACTGCATGTTCTCTCCTATATAGAGAGTCAAACCAATAATAGTTGTATATATGTAACAGTGTACTTGTGGTCCAGTACAACATGAGACAAGAATGAGTGAATATAGGGGGTGGAGAAGCACTGAATACAGGCTATGGGCGTGTGTTTTGAAAGAGGATATCAAGGTAATTGTTTTTCTAGCTCTAATTCTGTCATAGTTTTTTCAGGGGTTTGGTCGTTGACAAGAACATAAAATGTATTTGATATTGAATAGTAAAATTTAATATTGAAACCTCATATCTTCCGTTTCAAATGTCAGTTTTAAATATATATATATATATATATGTACATATATATGTATATATATATTCATTACATTGTATAGACTCGGTCTGATTAATTTTGCTGTGTATGTTTTTATTTATTTGCCAGATTGTCAATACTAAAGTTTACAAAATTAAAAGAGAGCTAAAAAAGTTGACCGTTGCATAAAATCGCTCCAGGGAGCTCAGAAATGCCTTGATGACTTGTCTTATTTAAGGATAGCTTTTGTTGAGAGAAGAGACTCAACACTACATTACACAAGTGCATGAATATGGCCAGGGTGTCACTTTGTCCAGTGGTTTGCTGGAAACCAAATGCCAACTTTGCTTACTTAATTTTATTTTTCTTGGTAGAATGGCCCTTCTTGGGAGTGATGCTATCCACATGTATTAAGAGATCTCAAGTCAAGACTTATGACTTCAGAAAAGAAAAACTTATGTTCTTTCTGATATTAGAGGTACTCATACAGCTACATAATATTTTTCTTTAAAGCAGATTTTCTTGTTTACAGATTTCTCTTCACTAATATAAACAGTTTTTAGAGAGAAGCGTAAGTTCATTCTTTACATTTGCAAAAAGTTGTAAGATGTGGTACATATCAAAGGTTAATATTTAGCTCTTGAAACTTGGTAAAATGAGAGTTGTATTTGTTCTCAAATTAGAATTTCATAGAGATAGGAAATCAGACAGACAGACAGACAGATTCCTAATGTAGGTAGAACTATATGCCACTCTTCCTTGGGTTTATTGAAGTGGCAGACATATGCAAGCTTCCTTTCATCTGATAGTCATAGAAACTTCTTGTTTAAAAAAAAATCAGGAGCTGGAGAAATGGCTAAGTGGTTAAGGGTATTGCTGTTTTTAAAAAGCACACTAGTTCAATTCCCAGGACACAAATAAGGTGACTCACAGTTCTCTGTAACTCAAGATCCAGGGGTCTCATGACCACCTTAAGCACACACACACACACACACACACACACATGTTAGTTACTATTCTATTGCTGTGAAGAGACACCATGACCTTGGCAACTCTTATAAAAGACATCATAATTGGGGCAGTCTTACACTTTCAGAGGAAAACTTACATGTAATAATGCCATTCTGTTACATATTTTTCATTTGCATACTATTCTGCAATTTTAAAAAAAAGATAATTCATTCTTGTATTTATTTTCCTATCTTACTAATATATATTGTATCTGAGTTTCCCCTGTAGCAGTTTTCCCCTGACTAGACCTGACTGGGACTTTAATACAGCAGAAGGTAAGGGGCTCCTGATGGTCTACTGACAGGCTCCATTGGCATGTCTCAAGGGGGCCTGCATGACAGACCACGAATTTGACCAAGGTACATGAGGTTAGATAGGAATCTGATGAGTCACTTGCAGACTTTCTAGAGAGACTTATGGAGACATTCTGTTAGTATACACCCTATGATCCCAGCAGCAAGGAGCAAAAAGCCACTGTGAGTATGGCTTTTATAGACCAGGCTAGTAGAAACACCAGGAAAAAGCTTCAGAGGCTAGAGGGATGACAGGATAAGTTGTTGATTTAGTGCAGATTGCTGAGAAAATCTACCATAACAGGGAGACAAAGGAGGAGAAGGAGCAGAGAAAGAGAAAGAAAGAAGATGAAAGGTATATATATATATATATATATATGCAACAGGAAGGAATTTATAGAGAATCTTGACTACAGTAGTTAGAGAAAGTAGTGAAGAGAGACTCTGTATTAGTCAGGGTTCTCTAGAGTCACAGAACTTATGGATAGTCTCTATATAGTAGAAGAATTTATTGATGACTTACAGTCAGCAGCCCAATTCCTAACAATGGTTCAGTCGCAGCTGTGAATGGAAGTTCAAGGATCTAGCAGTTACTCAGTCTCACACAGCAAGCAGGCGAAGGAGCAAGAGCAAGACTCCCTTCTTCCAATGTCCTTATATTGTCTCCAGCAGAAGGTGTAGCCCAGATTAAAGGTGTGTTCCTCCACACCCTTAATCCCAGATGAACGGTGTAGCCCAGATTAAACGTGTGTTCCTTAAACTCGGAGATTTAATCTTCTGGAATCCATAGCCACTATGGCTCAAGATCTCCATACCAAGATCCAGATAAGGATCACCAAGTCTCCAGATAAGGGTCACTGGTGAGCCTTCCAATTCTGGATTGTAGTTCATTCCAAATATAGTCAAGTTGACAACCAGGAATAGCCACTACAGACTCCAACCAAAGAGAGACAGAAAACCTCTTGAAAAGGACCAGTGCACATATTGCAAGGAGAGGAGCCTCTGGATCTGAGAGTGCCTTAACAAACAGAAGCCAGGTGCAGGAAATCCTAGGCCTTGGGAAAAGCCACCCCCCCCCAAACAGCAAAGGTGTTAGCCCTGGGGGAGGACAGTGACTAAGGAGGATGGGGTTCAGACCCCCTCCCCTAACTCACGGTAACTCTGAGAGTGGAGAGGAAACTCACTCAATACTTGGTGGACATAGGAGTTCAACACTCAGTCCTCCAAGCCAATGGCCCCATTTCTAAGAAAAATTCTTGGGTCCAAGGAGCTGCTGGCACCAAAATGTATTCATGGACTATCTGAAGAACAGTGAATGTGGGATGGGCCAGGTATCCCATTCATTTATGGTCATCCCAGACTGTCCCTACCCTCTGTTGGGGTGAGACTTACTCTCCAAGATAGGAGCCCAGATACAATTCCTGCCCTACTGGCCACAACTAACTGGTCCAAAAGGAGAGAGAGTCCATGGGTGGAGGAAAGACCTCTCTGACCGAACACTGCTGGAAACCAATGCTGCCTGGTTTATAGAGAGGCTAGAGCAGTTTTCTCCATGAAGGTCAGAGATGAGCCAGTACTGCCATGGTGGAAGGTAAAAATAGCATATGGCAGGAACCTCACCTCCTCCCTACCCCGCACATCGGCACAGAAATCAGAGCTAATTGCCCTCACCAAAGCTTTGGATCTTGGGGCCCGCAAGAAAAGTAACATCTACATGGATAGTAAGTATGCCTTTGCCACAGCCCACATCCAGGAGGTTATATGCCAAGAGATAGGACTACTCACATCAGAGGGAATAGAAATAAAAAATCAAACAAACAAATAAACAAAAAGAAGCAGGAAACCTTGGAACTCTTGGAAGCCCCGATGAAGCTGGCAACTGTGAGTATTATTCATTGCCCAAGACATCAGAAGGGAAGAGACTCAGTGGCCCAGAGTGTCTTAATCAGGGTTTCTACTCCTGCACAAACATCATGACCAAGAAGCAAGTTGGGGAGGAAAGGGTTTATTTAGCTTACTGCTGTTTATCACCAAGGAAGTCAGAATTGTTACTCTAACAGGTCAGGAAGCAGGAGCTGATGCAGAGGCCATAGAGGGATGTTCTTTACTGGCTTGTTTCCCCTGGCTTGCTCAGCCTGCTCTCTTATAGAACCAAGACTGTGGGGAGCCGCCCTTGCAATCGCCATTACAAGATGATGCTGATATCCGGTGTTTTGACTGGTAAACAAGTAGTCTGCGCATGTGCTGGGGTATTTTTCCATTCCTTGTGCCCTGCCTGTCCTGTGGCATCAACTGGGCTGATAGTGAGCAACCAGTCAGGGTAAAATACATATCCAACTGCTCTTGTGGTCTATAAAAGGGACAGGTTTCCTTTGTTCTTGGTCTCCTCCTCCCCTGAAGCTGATCATCTATCTCTCGAGATGTATTAAAGCTTATTTGCTGCAGAAGGACTTGAGTGTGTCCTGTGTGTGAGTTTTCGCTGGCGAGGCTCATTATCTCAGGATACACAAGACTACCAGCCTAGAGATGGTCCCACTCACAAGGGGCCTTTCCCCCTTGATCACTAATTGAGAAAATTCCTTACAGTTGTCATGGAGGCATTTCCTCAACTGAAGCTCCTTTCTCTGTGATAACTCTAGCTGTGTCAAGTTGACACAAAACTAGCCAGTACACAGGGCAATAACCAAGCCGATCAAGTGGCTTGAAAAGTGGCTATGCAAGAGCCTATCCTGGTTACCGTCCTGCAAGAGACACCTGCTGGGAAATGGGACTGGACTAAGGGATGCCCTCACTTAAAATATACTGAAGAAGAAAGGTTTCAGATTGCTAGCTACCCTACCAACTATTACCTAGAGAAGGACAGGCAATGGCACACACAAGAAGGAAAAACTATCCTCCCCGGTTAGCAAGCAAAAGACTTACTAGGCCCAATACACAGATGGACTCATTTAGGGAATAAAAAGCTTGTCCAAGCAGTTAAGGTATCTAAAGTATATATATGATGGACCTCAGAGTTTGGGCCAGAGAGTTAGAAGAACAGTGTAAGTTATGCTAGCAAGTGAATGCTTATGTAGCCAAGAGTAAGCCAAGAGTAAACAGGGCAAAACACCTAGGGGAGAATGGCCTGGAGTATACTGGGAGATTGATTTTATAGACATTAAGCCAGAAAAATACGGTTACAAATACCTTCTAGTGTTCGTGGATGCTTTCTCTGGATTGGACAAGGTTTTCACCACCAAGCAGAAAACAGCTACCATGGTAGCCAAGAAGATATTAAAGAAATTTTTCCTGAGGTTTGGAGTGTCCAAGGAAATTATATCAGACAATGGTCCTGCTTTTGTCTCTAAGGTAAGTCAGGGATTGGCAGAGATATTGGGGACTATTTGGAAGCTCCATTGTTCATACCATCCCCAGAGCTCAAAGCAGGTAGAAAGGATGAACAGAACCCTAAAAGAAACCTTAACTAAATTGTCCTTGGAGACTGGCACTGCCTGGGTGATGCTCCTTCCTCTGGCCTTGTTCCGAGCCCAGAATATCCTCTACCATTTTAACTTGACCCCTTTTGAGATCCTGTTTGGTACTGCAAATCCCATGGTGTCCACTGGGCCCTCCCTGGAGGTATCCCAACTCACTGATAGGAATCTCTTCTTGAGGCTCCAAGCCCTTCAGTCAATAACATGAGATTTGGCCCAAATTGTCTGCCTTAAATGTTCCAGAGATGCCAGAGACCCCTTACTGCTTCCAGACTGGTGACTGGGTCTTCGCAAGGAGGCATCGAGCACAGTTGCTGGAACTCCAGTGGAAGGGACCCTTTCCTGGTGCCTCTAACCACTCCCACAGCCCTAAAGGTGGACAGTATTGTGGCTAGGGTACAGGCTTCACATGTGAAACCTGCAGATGCCCCGCTCCCCAGGGACCCTGCTGTATGGTACAGAAGATGGACAAACCGCTCAAGCTCGAGATCACTCGACCTTGATCATGACTGCCTGGTGGTACCTTTGGATTCTGTTTTTACTTCCCATCCTATGTGCCTGTCAGCCAAATCCTTTATAGTACTCACTGTCTCCCTTCTGTTGGGGTTGAGGGTGTCCAGGACACCCACTGAGACCTCTGTTTTGGTCTTACAAGGGAAAAATTATGACAGTCTGAGTGCAGCTATTGATTTAGATATAGAGAGAATAGAAACTTCCAACAGTCACCTTCAAGAATCATTGACTTCATTATTAGAAGTAGTACAAGAGAATGGAAGGGGATTAGACTTAACTTTTCCTCCAGCAAGGAGGGCTATGTGCTGTTTTAGCTGAGAAGTGTTGCTTTTATATAGACCATTCTGGGGTTGTTAAAGATTCAGTGGCCAAGGTGAGAGAAGGGCTAGCCAAGTAGAAGAGAGAAAGAAATCAGTCAGGGCTAGTTAGAGTCTTGGTTTAACTACTCCCCTTGGTTAACCACCCTCATATCCACCTTGTTAGGATCCCTAATTGTTTTCCTGCTATTGTTGATCTTTGGACCCTGCATATTGAGCAAGCTTATAGCCTCCATAAAAGAGAGAATAGGAGCAGTGCAGCTGATGATCCTGTGCCAACAATATGAGACCCTGAGAACAGGACCTGAAGAGTATGAGATAGTTACCAGAGACCCCTGAGTGTAGCTCCAAGATTGGAGCTTTTACAAGAAAAAAAAAGGGGGGGGGGATGAAGGGCCCTAGGGGCTTTCACCAGCCTTACACCCACTGGCCTTGAGTCAAGACTAGACCAAGTTTTATTCTCCATCTACAGGTACATTCTTGAATAAAAATTCTCAGAATGTACTGGCTGATAGTTACCTGACCCTCTGGCAAGTCCCAGGTTGAGTTCAAATGCATGTTATGCTTGCTAGACAACAGATTTAAAGGTCAATATGCTTAGTCAACAAGTTTGAACTGTAACCTTGCTGATGTAACCTCTGTCCCTAAAAAATATAAAAACCACTGGTAATAGCCATTCAGGGTCACCTTCTCATCACTCATCTAGAGCAACTGATTGAGGGTTATTCCTATGCACTGGAAAATAAACCTCTTGCTTTTGCATCAAAAAAACAAAGCGATGCTTAAAGACACAAAGAATAGGGAAGAGAAAGTGGTATGAAACAGAAAAACAGACTTTTTAGAGCCAATGCCTGCCAGGTAGAGGGCTAAGAGTGGTTACTAGACCAGAGGGGTTGTGTGAGATCTGAGTGGAAAGGGATGTCTTACAGGAACTGAAGGAATTAGTCCATGTGTTGAATGTCTCTATTTCCTCCAGTCTCTGATATGTGCTCTCCTCTGACTAAACTCAGACATAAGCCCAAGAGAAGGGTAACCATCTCACTGATGTCTTCCTGGTAGATCACTATCCTATTGCACTGAGTATGGTGGATCTGGAGGATTCACAAGATAATACCAAGCTCACATGGATACGTGTGGATCTTTGGATTTGCTTCTGGAATTAATCTCTGTGTTTAATCTAAGAATAGGCTTTTCTCAGAAATTTCTTTCTCAGCTAGGGAAGCTTTTGTCATCTTAAAAATAATTTTAAGATTGGTGTTATTTATACCTTAAAACTTTGTTAAAACTGGCCAATAGAATATCAGATAGTCTTTATTTCTTAATTGCTTTGAAATGATACTTATTCTTGTTTGCATTTTATCAAACCAACTTTGCCCTAGCTTTTTGACATCTGTTTTCTGTTTCATTAATGTCTGGTTGTGCTCTTTTGTTTCTTGTACCTTATCTGGATTTGATATTTTGTTCTTTTCTATCATTTTAAAACACACTCTACTCTTACTTGATTAATGTATGTATGCAAACCACAATGTGTAACCAAGTATGTGATTTCCTGCTCTAAGCACAATGCATGAGTTTTGATATATTATATTTTTATTAAGTTGTACATAGGATACTTGATTAAAACATTTTCTAGATTCTATGTTATTTATTCTTGACTGACTTAAAAATCTGTCCTTTCATGGTTTGCATTTTGAGTCCAGCCATAATTGCATTTTGGCCACAGAATATGCTAATATGTATGATTTCAGTGTTTAGAAATTTATGGAGATGTGCCTTATTAACTTTCAAAGAACAGTTTGATGTTTCATGTGTGCTGAAAATATTTGTTCTCTGCTTTCTGTTTATAACATTTTATATATGCCTATTAGGTCAATTTTATTTTATCAACTGTTTTCAAAACTTCTTATACTCTTAATTTATTTCTTTCCCTCCTTTCATTTTCCCCCTTCCTTTTCTTTCCTCTGTGAAATATTGTTTTATAGTGATTTTATAACTTCTTTATTGATATTAACATATCAAACCTATACAAATGTGCTATGTAATACCTACATACTTGTATATATGCTATATATACATTTATTTTCTATTACAATAGATATAAAATGTACTTTTCATTGACAAGTTACCTTGTAAAGTTTTTTTTATTTTCTTAAGTCTATTTTTTTGCTATTACTTCACCTAGTATAACATTTGAAGAGCCTATTATTAAGGGATATTAAGGATATTAAGCCTAATATCTCTAAAGTAAAGGATTGGACAGAATCTAGGTTGGAGCAGAGTTTTCAGAATTCATTGGTCAAACCCACAAGACTAATTGCACATCAACTGGTTCACATCCCATATGACTGGACCTTTTTAGTTCTAGTACAATTCCGGATTGTAGGCTGGAGGCAGTAAATAAAAACTACAGCATGACTATTAAGCTGTCTTCAGGACTACAGGGGGATTTCAGTCATATTGTAATTGAAACTTTAGATATGCAGTCTTGCAGGAGATGAGATGGATACATTTTATCACCAACTCAAAACATAAGACTGTAGCTGACATTCATATAATAGAGACTTAAGTATGATGTAGACCTGCAAATGGCACCCAGATAAAGCACCATAATGATTCTGTGATAAGAACTTTTTCTCTCTCTCTTTCTTTCTTTCTTTCTTTCTTTCTTTCTTTCTTTCTTTCTTTCTTTCTTTCTTTCTTTCTTTCTTTCTTTCTTTCCTTTCTTTCTTTCTTTCTTTCTTTCTTTCTTTCTTTCTTTCTTTCTTTCTTTCTTTCTTTCTTTCTTTCCTTCTCTCTCTCTCTCTCTCTCTCTCTCTCTCTCTCTCTCTCTCTCTCTCTTTCTTTCTTTTTTTTCTTTTTTTTCTTTTTTTTTTGGTTTTTCGAAACAGGGTTTCTCTGTGTAGCTCTGGCTGTCCTGGAACTCACTTTGTAGACCAGGCTGGCCTCAAACTCAGAAATCCACCTGCCTCTGCCTCCCGAGTGCTGGGATTAAAGGTGTGTGCCACCAACGCCTGGTCTGATAAGAACTTTTCTATTCCCTTTCTTTGAATTTTCTAGTTTCTATCACTTATAGTCAGAAGGATTATCAGAAATTTACTGTTAATTAATTTCTCTTAAAAATTTTATTTTATGGACTTGGAGAGATACCTCAGCAGTTGAGAACACTGGCTGCTCTTCCAGAGCATCTGGATTTGATTCTCAGCACCAATAGGCAGCTCACAACTACCTGGAATTCCAGTTCCAGGGCTTTTGATGCTTTCTTCTAGTCTTCATGTGCACCATACACATACATGCAGGCAAAATACCCATGCAGGTAAAATAAAAAAATTAAGAAGATAGTTAGTAACTAATTATTTCTAAAATGTTTTTTTTTATTTTTAATTTTCTTATTTCATGTAATATTATTTTTGGATATTGTTGAATTTTGTGAACTAAGACTTAAAGAATTTTTTTCATTCATCTAAAGTAGTTTATTTTAAAATTTATTTTTATGTGTGCCAATGGTTTCCTGAATACATGTGTGTGCACCACATGTGTGCTTAAGTCCTGTTCAGGCCAAAGAATGGCATCAGATTCTCTGGATGGTTGTGGTTGTGAGCCATCATGTAGGTGCTGGGTATTGAACTTGACTCCTCTGTTAGAGCGGCAGGCAGGAGCTCTTCTTCATACCTGAGCCATCGCTCCAGCCCGACACTTATGGGTTTTTGTTTGTTTGTTTGTTTGTTTGTTTGTTTTTTGAAAGCTTTAGGTCTCCAGTTTTATTTTCCTAAGAAGGTTTTGATTTTGGTGTTTGTGGTACACAAAAATCAATCCCCAGCATCTCCATACTTCAGAGTACTTTATTATTTCCAGCCTGTGGAAACGATGAACGTTACTCCGGTGTTTATAGAATATAGCACATTTGATTTTCAGAAAGACAAATTGCCCAGATGGACCTAGTCTAATACTAGAAACCTTTAGAATCTGAATCTGTCAGTAGAGGCCAGGGAGGCAGATGTTTGAGTCATGAGAAGAATTCAACACACTGCTGCCAGTGTAACATGTAGAGAAGCATGCAGCGGGGGATGTGAGAAGCCTCTGGAAGCTGATAGTCAGCCAGGTAACGGGGACCTCAGTCCTCCACGAACTCTGGAAAAGCAATAATCATAATAAGTCTGCAAATGTATTCTCCCTAGTACTCAGGTAAGAACTAATCTGGATAATATTGTGACTTGGCCTCAATGTAACCCCAGCAGAGAATCTGTATATTTTACTCAGACTTCTGATATATGGTAATTGTGAGGATTGTTAAAGAAGGTGACAATTTAGTTTGCATTTCTATATCAAGCAGAGGCACCATGCTGTGTTAATCTTTAGGTGTACCTAATGAAAGTCTTAAACTCTTTCTGTGCCATTTGCACGAATCAGGAAATGTAACAATAGGCTTTTAAGATATTGGATATACTTGCTAATTTATTTGATGAGTCTCTGTCAGACCCTGTATACTTATGAAATCTGTATGTGTCCACTGTGGGTGATTGTTTTGATTATTTTCATGTAAGTAAAATAAAGATTATGATGAATGGATACCTTGTAATAATGGTAAGTTTTGAAAGTTATTTGAGAAATATTTATTTTTGAGAAATTCCCTTCCAATCGAACCTCACTGAGTCCAAAAGGTCAAGGTTAAGGAATCTTTATGCTTACACAAGGACAGAAATTGGCTATGTTTCTCTACAGGAAGAGGGCTTGGTACAGCCATTATTCATCTGTCTTTTATTGAAATACTGCCCCAAATGCCTCCATTCTCATTCTTGTGCTTTTACAAATGATTATGTAAGTAATTATTCTTCACTAACCTTGCAAAGGCAAATGCTACTAGGCCCCAGCGCTTTGACTTTGTATCTGTCAGATTACATGTGATTCTTATAGAATGGTGCATACTTTTTCCTATACCTCCCTATTTGTTATGAAAGGTGGGCAAAAATTAGATGGGCTTGAAGTCATATCTTTGTGGAGTTGATCTGTGTACCCAAGAATCTGGAAGATAATTGTGTTTCCTGAGATCAACACTAGGAAGCTATGAAGGTAACTCATACCTGCTAGCACTCTTGTTTCTGGCTTGAGTTCTATTTAACAGTAAATGTTGCTTTGGCTTGTAAGTTTCATTTTTTGAGGTAGTTGTATTTCAGTTATTATTAGGAACAACTTGCATGCTTACAATAATCAAAAGAGGGCCTTTAAAAAATAGCACTACCACCAATATGTAAGTGGGAAATTTGAAAACAGACTTGCGAATTGTTGGGTTCAATACAGAGACAGGAGTCAAAGACTTCCATGGACTGAAGGCCTGAATACTCAATAACTTTTCGAGATCATTTTGGCCTTGAGAGAACATTGCTGAGCATAGGGCTGACAGATCTGTGGGAAACTGTTGAGAAAGCAGTAACCATCAGCCTTGACATACTTAATTCACTGGAACCATTTTATAGCTTCTTGGTCCTTAATCATCTTAAATGACTCAGACCTGTTGACTAGAAATAAGATCACTTGGCTATTAACGTCTCAATAAAATATTTTACTCAAAGGCACCAATTAGGACTGAGTAATTAAAAATGCACTTGAGAATATTCCTTTATGAATTTATATTTTTAAAATTTTTTGAAATTATAATATAATCAAATACCTTAGTGATCATTTGTGATCACTAAATGTATGTTGATTCAACCAAATTAGTTCTTTTTGCTTACTGCTGTGAACAAATGTATAGCAAGAAGCAACTGTGGGGGTGGGGGGTGGGGTTTGTTGTGGATCATTGTTTAGTAAGTGAATCCCATTGTAGAGGGGAGGCAGCTGGGAGGCAGAGCCCTGGCAGCAGAAGGGGCCCACAGCTATGGCAGCAGGGACTTGCTCACATCTAGAGAGATCAGGAAGCAGAGAGTGAGTACTGTGATGCTCAGTGGACTTTCTCCATTTTCCATTTTTATTCAGTTCTAGGAACCCAGCCTGTGGATGTGTCCATTAACTCTCAGTGAGTTCTGTTCACAAACCCTTTTCTGAAACCGGATAGACATGTCCAAAGGTGTGCTTGCTCTGCATAGTTCCTAATCCAATCAAGTTGGCAATGAGGATCAGTTCTCATGGGAAAGAAGGAAAGGTCTTAGTTCTCTGCCTCAGATATGAAGTGCCCACTGTCTTAAAAAACATGGGCTCTAGAAATTTCTGAGAATGAGGTGAGAGATTTTTAAAACACTGGGAATTTCTGAAAAGAAAGCCAACAAGACTTAGATAATGACAGAAAAGCCTTTAGCTTCACTTCTATCATTACTCCTAAGTAAGAAATAATGTAATGGCCATGATTGTCCAAGGCTTACTAAACGCACTTTAAGAAGGGTGAATAGGTAAGAGGTACCAATAAGGATCAGAGGCTAAATAAGAATCCAGTTTCATGGTTGGCCAAATGATCAGATTACTAATGGTGCTAACATCAGCAAAAACTACTCCAGAAATAAAAAGAGAGCAGAGTTGCTGGCACCATTCTAGAGGATTTATCAGTTGAATCTGACAATTGGCAAGAGAGTTTGGGAAAGGAGATGAGAGGAATAATGATGGTAGGCATGAATACCCAAAATTAACTTTATAATAAGTAGAAATATGAAAGGAGGAAGAGACTTGGAAAATGAAAGTTTCATCAAGTACAACAACAAAGTTGTTTCAATACTGTAATGCTTAATCACGGAGATTAAGATAACAATGCTTTATTTTGATTTTTATGACTATGTTTGGTGTGGTATGACTGGCATTCATGTGTTGCATCCTGTATTCTGTGGATACAAACTGTCAACATATTAGCCATCACCCAGAAAACTGAAACTTGAGAATCTCTGTGTTAGGCAAAGATTCCTAAAGGAACAGAACCACTAGAATGCAAAAATATAATTACAAAGGGAAATTTATTCACTTGGCTTAGGTAATAGGATCTGGGTAGTCCAATAATGGCTGTTTACAAGCTGAAGAGGCTAAAACCCCAATAGTTGGTTAAACTACTTGGGAAACTCCTGCTTTTAAATATCCTATTACTTAAACATGATAACAGACTTAATAATGTTTTTACTTACTGATATTAACTCAGCCACTAAAGCTATATGTCTCAGAACTTCCAATCCAGTTCTGAAGACCTGGAGTGTTGATTGGATTTGGCTCAGATTGGAAAGCTGGAGAGCTAGAGTCTGGTGTCAGTGGAAAGAATCTCCAACAGAGAAACAGAGACAGAAGAGATGCACTTCCTTTCTGCCAAAAGGAAGGAAGACAAGTGGGAAATGCAAAAACAACATTGCTTTTCCCTCAGCCCTCTGTATCTTAAACACCCACTGGGAGGTGATACCTGCTCTGTGGAAAGTTCTTCCCTATTCAGTTGATTATTTCTAGAAATGCCCTCACAGCCCCACCCAGATATCTGTTTCGTAGCTCATTTCAGAGTCTGTCAAGTTGAACGTCACCATTAGCCTTCTCAAGACCACTCCTTGGTATCTTGACACTCACTGTATCTACTTTATGTCATGTTTGGTCTCCAAATGAAGCAACAGCAAGGTCATAATTCTGTCAGACATGATATATGTGTCCCATGTAAAACTCAAACCACACTAATGCTTTCATTCTGAAATGAAAGAGCCTTCAAGAGATGCTTGTTTTTCAAATATCCTATAACTTAAACATGATAACAGATTTAACAATGTTTGAGTATTGGTATTAACTCAGTCAATACTATGTTATATGGTAATGGAATAGGAAGTAAAAAAAATACAAGTATCATATACACATACACATATGTAACATATATGCAAATATTCTTAACAAAATAAGATAGAAATACTCAAGACAATTACAACCCTCATTTCTGTAATTCATGTGGTATTTATTACAACATTTTTCACACGATTCTATATTGCTTCCTTCATCAAAAAGTACCTGAAAGGTCGTGTTCTTTTCTTGGTTCTTTACCTAGAGAGGTGATTCACATTCTTCATTCATAAAGGATCTAGGCTAATTTTCATTCTGCCAGGATTAGGTGGTAGTTTCCATTGAATTTTATCATGGGATATGATAACACCTAGAGACACCCTGAAGGATCTTATACATTTTAGCTGCTTGTGTTAATAGTCCAAACTCTCACTGATTGATCAAACCTGCTAACATCAAAACTCTGCTTAGTCTAATGAATCAGGGATAGCAGGAGCCCCAGGTGGCCAGAGTCAGGTCCTAACTTCTACTCAAATGTCTAGGCAGAATAAATCAAGATCACTAGGCCAGCAGAGCATAAGGTCATGGGATCAGGAATTTTGCTAGTGGGTCACAAGAGGAAATGATGCAAGTAGTAGCATTACTGTTTCCTGTCCCTCAATTCCTGGACTGATGAGCCTTGGCTGTGGGATGTAACTGGCCTTTGCCTACTTTGTGGGTTCTTTTTTCTTCCATCCTTTTCCATCATTTCAACCCCCTAACACTAGATAGGAGTGAAAAAAGGATAGAGGGGGAAAAAGGGTAATGTTATCATTAGACTACTTTCTGCTGATTAGGGGCATTGAGCTTCTTGGGTCAAGTTTGATCTTCACCATCGGGATATATTATTTTTTCATGTTTCTTTGTCTTTGTACATAACTACTTAACAAACCACAGCCAACAGCAACCAACTACAACCAAATGCCTGCCAACAACCCATAACAACAACCCAACCAACAACCAACCAAACCCTTGCTAGGCCCTAGCATTTATATTACCTCTGAAATTTCCCCAGAGTTCCCAACGTCACACAAATGCAAAAACTGCCACTGGCAAAATCATGCCCTTGCCAGAGAATATAGCAAATCATAGTCAGCTGCTGTCAACATTCTGATTCAACCCTGTATCCTGTCCTATACCTGGGATTAAAATGAAAACACATTCTTATAATGTTTCTGTATTTTCTAAATAAACCAAAACCCCCAAATTGTCACTACAGTGGGAGAAATAGTTGGATACTGATTTAGCAAATACAGCATTCTAGAGAATCTTGCCTCAATTCTGAAAGCCATTGCCACTTGTTGCTGTAACTGACTCTTTAATAAAAGGTCATTCTATTGTTCTATAAAGCCACCCTCAGTAGGGAGATGGAGAATATGGTAAAACAGTGAATCCCATGAGCAGGAACCAACTGCTGCACCTCATATGTGAAGCAAGTTCCTTGGTTAGAAGTCATCCTTTAAGTCCATGGATGATAGTTTTGGCAGAAGTATTACATGTAGAAAAGGCAATTCCACACCACAAATAAATGTCTATTCCAAAAAAGAAATGACAAAGTACTTCTCTTTCTATGATGGAAGCAGTTTATGCAGTCAATATGTAGTCATGCATTGGATGGTCACCCTTGGCAACAGAAGTATGTCACAGGTTCAGCATTGGTTTTTGATGCTGACTAATTTGACTGGTAGCAGCATCAGTAGCTAGTGGTGAGTTAAAATTCATGGTTAAGCCTATGTCTAACCTCTGTCTCTGTCACAGTGACCACTTTGTTCATGGACCCATCAGGCAATAATAACAGGGATGGCCAGAGAAAAACCTTGACTCCTATCCACAGAAAGGATTGTTATTTATATATGATTATCAATTTCCCCCTTTATTAGGGTTATCTCCTATTTCATATTTATATAGGACATAAATACCTTCAAATCTTTTCTAAATTTGGAAAGATCTGCATAAATCTCTCTTCTCCAAATGTCTTTCTTACAACTTTTCAGAACTATCATTTCCAAATCACTTACTGTCCAGCCAAGTTGTTGATTACATCATGAGAATCACTATATAGTCATATAGATAGCCACTTTTCCTTCCAAGAAAAGTGTACAACAATGTGCAATGTACAGAATTCTATCCTGCCCATAGTGAAGATTTTCTTTCACCCATGTCCTTTGGCTTTGTTTCGCAGAAAGGTGTTTTAATGCTGCAGCTGTGCACTTCTAGGTGCTGCCTGAGGAGTCTGTAGAACCATCTGAAGATCAGACCTCAGCAGGCTAATCACTGGACTGATGATGCTATAGCAATATGCTTGGGAACAGAAAGCATCTTAGCTGGAGTAGGACCCATAGCATTTGGGGCACTTTAGGCAATTTACTTATGCCTGTAGGGCTTGCTTGGGTCACTGATGCATAAGCTATTTGTAACTGATGACAGCTCACTGTTACAAATGTTCAACTTTATGGCTTAGTAGGTCAGATTAATGTTATGATAGCAACTCACATGGGAGCTTGTCAAGCATTTAGTTTTCAAAGATGCCCGGGGGCAGACCAAGAACTATTTCTCAAAGGGAAAGTAGTTACCATCTATGATGGAAAGGCCTTGGCTGTGATACACTTTTGCGAGTTAAACACCATCCGTAGCTGATACTGACAATTAAGATAACATTGGGTCCTGCTGGATCCTATCACCCAAGAGTTATAGTAGTTTCTATAGCAGAACAATTCTATGCTAAGCCTTCTCTTCCTATATGTCCACTCAAAGGTAGCTTTTTGAGTGACTTGGTTTGTGAACCACAGTAACACAGTAAGGTCCATGCCTCTTTCAAAATCTACATAGGCCCATTAAGTATTGTGCTTCCTTTTTGATGGTAGGAGGGCCTATGGACAATGACTGACCTTCATTTTAAAAAGAATATCTTTGCATGCCCTGTATTACTAGACTTCTAGAAATTATGTGAGGTAAAAAAAAATCCCTGAATTAGTTTTTTTCTCCCATCTTCTAGTGCATAATTCTTTACATAATTCTTTACCAGTTCAAAGTTTTTCCTGTATTCTGATCACGTGGTTTCTTCAACATAATGCCATCAATGTAATGAACTAGTGTAATACTATATGGGAGAAGCAAGTGACCAAGATTCCTATAAAATAAATTAGACACAGGACCGGTGAATTAATATACCCTTGAGGCAGAATGGTAAATGTGCATTGTTGGCTCTGCCAGTTATAGAAAAATTGATTGTGATGCACCTAATGTACTTATGTGGGGGAAATCATTGGAAAGTCCAGTACCCACACATTAGACACCAGAAGAGACACTAATCTACTCAGTCAGGGAAACCACGTCTAGTACAGCTGCGAATGGAATAATTACTTGATTAATCTTAAGAGAATGAACTGTATCTTTCATAATTCATCTTCCCAATAGACCAAATTGGAAAGTTAAAGGGGACTTGGAAGGCACTGCTTCTGTATCTTTCAAGTCCTTGATAGTGGCATTAATCTCTGTAATTCTTCCTGGGTCGGTGTGTGTCTATGTCCATGTATGTGGATGTGTGTCAATGTCTGTGTGTGTGTTTGTATATGCATGTGCCCATGTGTGTGTATATGTTTGTGTATTTGTATGCACATGTGTGTGCCTGTGTGTGACCCTATATATATATACAATGAAAGGGGATTGGTTTGACTGACTTACAAGATAGGAGTTGGGTACATCAACAATGGCCATCTGCATGCTGCATAGGCTGAGAATTGTATAGTTTCTCAGCCCTTGAAAATGAATCTCTCAGCAGTCCTGGCCTGGAGCTGAAGACCTATAAGAATCCTAGAGTATTGTTTCTATTAAGATCATATTGGAAAGCTGAAGAAGCTGGAGTCTGATGTCAGCTGATGATAGAAGCAGCAGTTGGTGTATGCACTTGCACAGGAAGAAGTGAAGGCAGTGCAGTGCTATTGTTTCCTGTCATGTCTCAGGCTATTGCTTATAGGTGCCATTCAAACCTATTGATGTTTCATTCCTCTGTAAGCCTTCCTGGAAATTCCATTACAGCTATGCACAGAGGTGGGTCTCCTAGCTGATTCTGGATCCCATCAAGTTTATCATCAAAATTAAGTATCAGCAGCTGTCTCCCCCTAATGCCAGTCAAATGGGTTATTTCTTGCTCATTTCACTGTCTTTTCCTTTTTCTTTCTCTACATTGATTGACAAATAAAAAACATATTTTTTAAGGTATAAAATATAGTGCATTGGTGCATAAACATATTGGGAAATGATTAGAACAATCAATAGTAATTTTTTTCCTGGTGTGGGAACACATATGATATACTCTTTTAGCAGGTTTCAGTTGCATAATGTATAATGTGCATTGGTTTTCTGTGTATGATTCATCATATGTGATGGAATCTTTATAGTCTTTAACCTGCATCTCATTCCCATTTGACAACTTTTGGTAACAGCCATTCCATTGTGCTTTAATGAATTTGACAGTTCTAAAGCCCGTAAGTCAGTGATGTCCAACAGTACTTATATTTCTGTGTCCACATCATTTCACTTACCATGCTCTGCAGGTTCATCAAGGGTTGTTGCAGGTGGCAAGATTCCTTTATTTATAAGGCTAGTATTATTTCATTATGTATGCCACATTTCCTGTATACACTGAGTATACACTGACGCTGTTTCCATATGAGGCCTATTAAAAACAATGCTATAATGAATGAGTGCAGGTATCTTTTTAGCATGTTTGGTTTATTTTTTTGACTACCTACCCAAAAGTATGGTTTCTATGTCATATGGTATGTTTATATTTTATGTTTTGAGTAAGCTCTACATTGAATTCCATGATGACTTCTGTGTTGGCTAGCTAGTTTTATGTCAAAATGACATAAGCTAGAGTCATTTTGGATGAAAGAATCTCAAATCAGAAAAATCACCCACTAGATTGGCCTCTGGGCAAACCTGCAGCAGACTGGCCTCAGTCAGGACCCCCTCAATCTGCAGGAGAAATCAGGGTTCTGGTACAGGTGGGCAGGGAGTTGGTGGCGAAAAGGGTGACAGACAGGAACACAAGGGAGTCTGCTGTACCTGAATGTAATTTGTCAAATTGAGCATCAGACTTTTAATACAGAAGAAAATAGGGAAGCTAGGTGACACATCAGCAAGGTTCAATGAGGTTACCGGATGCTTAATGACTCTCATACAAAACAGAGGAATGCAAACATAAAAACTGGCAGGAACTGGGCAATAAAACAATTGAGACAAAGTCAGCTCTATCTAAGGTCAGCTATATTCTTAGAAGCCAGGTGTGAGGTCTTTACACTCCCAGGGCAAGGGCTTTCACGCCTGTCATGGTTCTAATGAGGGAGTTCCACTCTAGCTAACCTTCTCATGAATAATGCAATACTCTAAAACCACAGCCCTATCTACTTCCTAAACCATTGTAAATTCCTGTATATGGGAGTGACTCAGGTTTTATTCTAAGTGATTGTGTGTGGGGGCTTTCTACTAATGAGTAATGTAGTCTGCCATACATAACTATAATAAGAATTCTAAACTTACTTTGCTAAGCTTGCCCTGAGATTTCTAACTCTATATAGTAGATAGTAATGCCTGATTTCTTTCACTATCTGTCTTACAATACTAAAGGTAATTCTGAATGTCACTGAATAGGCAACATTCTTACTGAATTCCAAGTCCAGGGTCGGCTTCAAGGACTTCCTAGGGCATTGGTGAAGGCCAGGAAGCAAAGTTTAATTTTGCTTAGATATTTGGCAAGTCATTGCTTGGAGACACCTATAATAAAACAATACTGAAAGAAAGCAGACAGATCCATACTCTGACTAAGGCAAGGACAAAATTGGAGCATTCGTTTTCTAGGATGCCACAGTTCCAGGAGGCTAAGTTTCCATGAACTTTTCACCTCAGGACTTTGTCCAGGTTTCTAGGCCTGTCACATGAGGCACTACTGGAGCGGGTGTAGCACAAATCCATGGTACATTTTCTTGATTGATGATTGATGTTTAGGGCCCAGCTTACTGTGGGGGCTGCAACCTGTGGGGTGTTAGTCCTCTCTGTTATAAGAAAGAAGGCTGGGCAAGCCAGGAAGAAGAAAGCCAGTAAACAAATAATGACATTTCTCTAGGGTGGAAATTCTCAACCTTCCTAATGCTGTGGCCCTTTATTACTGCCTTTAATCACGTGCTGACCCCTAACCATACAATTATCTTGTTGCTATTTTGTAATCATAATTTTGCTACTGTTATGAATCATAATGTAAATATCTGATATGTAGGACATCTGATATGCAGTAAATATCTGATATGCAGGTCATGACACACAGGGTGACAAACTGCTCTAAGGCCTCTGCTTCAATTACTGCCTCCAGGTCCTGCCTTGAATTCCCCTTGGCTTCTATCAGTGATGGAGCATGACCTGAGAGTTGTAAAATAAAATAAATCCTTTCTTCCCAAAGTTGATTTTAGTCATGATGGTTTATCACAGCAATAGAAGCCTTAACTAAGACAGTCACTTGGCATACTGTCTTCTTGGGGCTGGTCTAGATATCACACTATGGTATGACCAGGACTAACACCAAAGAGATTTGTCTTTAAGTATTTTTACAATTTCAGACATCAGATTTAAGCTTTAATTCATCTTTCATTGACTTTCTTTGGAGATGATGTAAGATACGGTTTTACTCTTTCCATTATATACTGAATACTGTAATGTCACTTAATAAAGAGAAATTCTTTATCCATTGGGTATTTTATGATTATCTTTGCTGATCGTCTGTTAGCAGTAAAAGACATATTTATTTCTTGACCATCGGTAATGCTGTCATGGTCTATGTTTGTTTCTGTGGCAGCCCTATATGTCTGATTATTGTACCATGGCATATTTCAAAGTGAAACAGTGTGATGACCAGTTTACATCTTTTTATTCAGGATTGTGTGTGTGTGTGTGTGTGTGTGTGCGCGCGCGCGCTCTCGCGTGTGTGAAAACTTTAGGATTCCTTTTCTATATCTAGATAAGAAGTTGGTGGAGTTTTGATAGAAATCACATGGAGTAACTCTCATGGAGACTTGGGGTCAAGAACTAGAATGCTTGGCACTCTGTATGATGTATTTTTATCTCTCCTACCTAACATTTCAGTTTTGAAGTGGCTGATATCTGACAGGAGGAAGAGCATCATTTATCAGTTGCCTTCAAGCCTCAGCAATCTCCTTGTTATTCTGAAAGGTGTCACAGTTTGTTTACACAAATTGATTGGCAAACACTGGGAATGCTTTAATAGGAGAGAGATTGGTGAGCATACAATTGTTTGGATCATTTTCAGATTTGAAAATGATTTGAAGAGGTTTCAAATGGATTAGAAATTCCTGGGTTGAATGAATGGGAGGCATCTAAGGGGAGAAACAAAGTATTAGTTAGAAGTCCCTAACAAAAGTTCAGAGATATATTTTTTTAGCATATTCTAGAAAATCTCACATAATGTATGGTTTCTGTTTATACTGCATAATTTTTCTTGGAAAAGACAAGTATCAAGGCAGAAACCCATCTCTCTTGATCTGGCAGCCATGGATAGCCTCTACTCTGAGGCGATGCCAGTGGTTTCTGATCTTGAAAACAATGCTTTGAAATCCTATATAGCCTATATATTGCCGCTTGCTTTTTCCAGTTTATTTTTCTACCTGTGGCTTGAGTGAACCCCTATCTCTGAGAACAAGGTGCAGTTTTCTCTGGCTGGGTACCATTTCTCTAGGTTTAAAGGTGAAACTTTATTATCAATTAAAGGAATGGGTTCAAGAATGTTGAAATTTCCTAGAAAAGTGTCAGAAGCTGAAGAGGACATCTATCATTTGTCCTGAAAACTCTGTGGCTCCTGTTTGTCTGCTTCCTAAAGTTCTGCTTTTGCCCTGTGCTCTAGACTTGCCCAGATACACTCTGTGACAATGTTTGCGGAGCTTGGAATTGTAGATGGATTTTGTGGAAAACACAAAACTCTTGACACAAAGCTGTTCTGACAGTACATACCTGTGCACTGAGCATTCCCTGGAGAGCTCAAATTTAGCCTGAGCATCATGAAATGAAGTTCCCTCAAAAAACAAAATAAAACAAAACAAAAACACACACAAAAAATCAAAACAAAACAAGAAACCACAAGCATCTAAATAACAAAAATAAGATTCCCCAACAATTTATAGAACTCCAAAGGATCTTAACAGGAACCTGGCTAGGGAGAAGGACTTGTAATTTATCGTTTTCCTTTATTGAATAATTTTTATTTACATTTCAAATGATATCCCCTTTCCTTGTTTCCCCTCTGGAAACTCCCTATCCCTTCCCCCTCTCCCTGCTTCTATGAGGATGCTCACCATCTACCCACTTCTGTCTCCCTGCCCTGGCATTCCCCTATACTGGGGCATCGGGTCTTCACATGACCAAAGGCCTCTCCTTCCACTGATATCCAACAAGGCCATCTTCTGCCACATATGTGGCTGGGTCCATCCATGTATACTCTTTGGTTGGTGGTTTAGTGTCTGGGAGCTCTGGGGGTCTGGTTGGTTGATATTGTTGTTCTTCCTAAGGGGTTGCAAACCCCTTCAGTGTCTTCAGTCCATTCTCTAACTCCTCCACTGGGAACCCTGTGTTCAGTCCAATGGTTGGTTTCAAGCATACACCTCTGTATTTGTCAGGCTCTGGCAGAGCCTCTCAGGAGACAGCTATATCAGGCTCCTGTCAGCAAGCACTTGTTGACATCTGTAATAGTGTCTGGGTTTGGTGACTGTATATGGAGTAGATCCCCAGGTGAGGCAGTCTCTGGGTGGCCTTTCCAGTTTATCTTTTTGTTTTGTTTTTTGTTTTCATTTGTTTCAAGACAGGGTTTTTCAGTGTAGCCCTGGCTTTCCCGGAATTCACTCTGTAGACCAGGCTGGCTTCGAACTCAGAAATCTGCCTGCCTCTGCCTCCCAATTCTGGGATTAAAGGTGTGCACCACCACTGCCCGGCTCAATTTATCTTTTTTAAAAAATGAATTGTATTATAAAAAACAAACAAGAAAAAAAAAACAAAACAAAACCTTGTGAATAAAGACATCACACACCAAAATTAACCAGACCTAAAGTCTATACATTTCAATACACTTCTATACAGTTGATGATTCTTTCATTTAAACATTCTTCTTCTCTCATATCTTATATTTCAACTGCAGTTTCCTCTTCCACCATTCCTCCCAGCCCTCCTCTGATAAGTTATTTCTCAGCCAATGAAATGAGCCAATTCAAGCTAGATTAGAGTATATATAAAGGCAGGGTTTTTTTTTTTTTTTTTTTTTTAGGAAAACACTATCAAATAAATTCACTGTTCCCAAGGTTCCAAGGACAGGGACTTGACCATGAGAAATGAGAGAAGGCATTGCAGAGAGAGAAGAGAGAGAGAGAGAGAGGAGAGAGAGAGAGAGAGAGAGAGAGAGAGAGAGAGAGAGAGAGAGAGAGAGAGAGAGAGAGAGAGAGAGAGAGAGGTGTTATCAAGGAAAAAGTCTCTGGTGAAGGGGGAGCACAGTCCCTGGGCTAGAATGTTCAGAGTACAGGGTGTAGTATGCCAAGTAGAGATTAAGGGATGCTGGTAAAACCTGGAGACCATGTCCACATTGGTGTGTTAAATATGTACCTCTGCTGCTTGTCTGAGTCTGAATCCTCCCCCTTCTAACCTCCCCTCTCTTTCTACATCCTCTTCTCTTGTTCAGAAAAGAGGCAGCCTCCCAGGGATGTCAACCAAACATGGCATGACAAGTTACAATAAGACTAGGTACAAACCCTTTTATCAAGGCAAAGCAACCCAGTAGGAAGAAAAGAGTTCCAAGAGTAGGTAAAGGAGTCAGAGATAGCCCAGCTCCCAGTATTAGAAGTCCCCCAAGAACACCAAACTATAGAACCATAACATATATGCAGACGATCTAGCTCAAACCCACCCAGGCTCTGTGATTGTGGCTTCAGTTTCTGTGAGCCCCTATGAGCCCTGCTTAGTTGATTCTGTGGGTCATGTTCTCAGAGTGTCCTCTCTCCCTCTAACTCCTACAATCCTTCCTTCCCCTCCTTTGAAGGGTTCCCTGAGCTCTGCCTAAAGTTTGGCTATGGTCCTGAGCATCTGCTCTTGTCGCTTGCTAGATAATGTCTCTCTTATGACAATTGGTCTATCCTCCTTTTAAGACACACACATCTCTCATTTATTTGAGGTGTGAAGCTGGAGGTGATTATTATTATTATTTAATAAAGGATTAATAAAAGGCTCCTGGGTAGACAATGACTGTAATAATAGCTAAGTGTTTTGACCTGTGTCACAGTGAGATTGAGTATTTTGAAATTGTGAATCTAAAAGTCTAGAGATTTTTAGGAAATCTGAAGGAAAGATGGCCTTTGAGAAATGGAGCTGACCACATCATGGTTCATCCACTCTGGGGAGATGTTTACTTTTGCCAGCCTTCCTGTAGTGCTGAGTCTAGGGCAAACAAAGTTTCTCAAGCTTCATTTATCCTTTTATAGCACCTTAATAAAGCGATTTACTTGTTTGTCAGCACTTTTTACTCTATAAAGCCTAAATTGGCATCACTGACACACGCCGAGGTGTACAGAATGATAAATGCAGCATCTCCAGCTCTAACGGCTGTGAATTCTTACAACCCTGTTCTTTTACTTCACCTAGGTGATTTGATGTATTTTCAATCTTTCTTGGGACCAGCTTTCTGATTGCTCTGGTGGTCACGTGAGTGTTCCTTCCACTGCTCTCTGGATTGTTGTTTCTTTTCTCTACCAAGTATTTTGTCTGTTAATTTCACTCATAGGCAATGTGTACTAAGGGAATAGGCATATGAATATTAGAAGAGTGGAGAAAGGGCAGTCTAGTCTGTGAGTCATTGGCCTTGTTAATTGCCAATTGTGGTCCTTAAGAAATGAATTATAATACGATTCCCTTATCTTATCTTTAGGAATAACGCAAAGATTTCTAATTTGCAGGCTCACTGTGAATTCTCATTTATGAGAATTGCATTAAATACCTAGCTTAACACTTAAGCATAAGGTGGCAATGTTAATACTCAATTTGTTATATATATGTATATATATATATATATTACATATATATGTAATATATATATATATACTTGGAATCATAATACTATCTTATATTCTAGAAAATTTTACATGTTGAATGTAATAGATTCTCACAAATATTTTTTCTTACAATTTACTTAAAGATTACTTACTTTTCATCATTGTGACAAATACTTGAAAGAAACTATTTGAGAATAGGAGGAAATATATTTTGCTCCATGGTTACAGAAATTTCTGACCATGGCTCTCTGGTTTTGTTGCTTTAGGCTTAGGTAAGGCAGAAGCTCCAATCAGTGGGAGTGTGTTAGAGGAGGCTCTTCATCTCATGGAAGCCAGACTGGAGGTAGTGGTAGCTAAGGAGATCCAGAGACAGAGGTAAAGATAGGAGTGAAGACAGAGATAAAGAGAAAGACTTTGAAGATGTGCTCCTAGTGAACTATATCCTTCAACCAGGTCTTTCCCTCTACCACTCCCAATAATGCTTCAAATTGTGGCTCATCAATGGATTAATCTGTCCATATCCAAACCATAATGGAAATGTAGTTAACTTCATATGTTCTGTGTCTTGTATTAGCTTATTAATTTGATCTCTTTAGTAAAAATCAAAACAAAACACTCATTTAATCATAGAAGCTTAATTTGGACTAATATATACTACATGACTTTTCATTAAGTCCTTTTATGTTTAGGTTGAATTTAATGTACAAGTCTTGTGACTTTAGTTTCTAAGCTACCACTACAGTTTTAAAGAATATCAAATACCCATGGTGCTAAATAAATTCATCCATAAAAATTAATCTCTAAAAATATAAGCTACTTTTATTTGTGTGCATGTCTGTGTGGGTCTGTATGTGTATACCTCATGTATGCCAGTTCCCAAGGAGTCTACCAGAGGTTTTACTGGTGGTCATGTCTGAGTTGGGTGTTTCTAGGTTTTCCACCTTTTATCTAAATAATTATACACAAGGGCTGCATTCTCCAAGATGGAACCCATGCTTGATACTGTTCAGATGGCCAAGAGCATCAGACTGGATAGACCACTGTGAGCATAGGGGAAAATCAAATACTATGCATTGTTTTGCTAAAGGAATGTGGCAATAAAGTGACTCCCAATGACACTCTGTTATACTTATAGATCAGTGTCTTGCTTAGCCATTGCTAGAGAAACTTCCTCTTGTAATAGACAGGAAATAACACAGAGACCTACAACTGGATAATATACAGAGTGAGAGATTTTGGAACACTCAGTACTAAATGTTTATCAAACTCCTTCCCTCAGAGCTCAGGGAGTATGAGAAAGAAGAGATGGAAAGATTGTGAGAGCCAGAAGTGATCGAAGACACCAAGGAAACTGTCTTCCAGACACAACATGACTGATGTGGTGCATACAGATCAAATCAGAGACTGTGGCAGCATGCTTTGGCTCTGCAGAGGTTCAAGCCAGATGGGATCCCAGTACTGAGAGGGGAAAGTAGACATGAGATCCTATCTCTAACCAAGAAGCTATTTCCAACTGACAAGTGCTTGTGAAGAAGAAATTAGTTTTCCGCAAAGGAGTCTCACTGGGTATATTAGCCACACTTAGCCATGCCCAACAGTAGACGGACAACATAAACTGAATTCAGTAGTGGTTTTGCACACTTTTTTGTCTCATGTTGCTTTGGTTGGACATTTGTTGTTTTACTGGTCTTTTGCTTATATATTATGGTTTCTGATTTTGCGCATTTATGGATTTTTTGTGTGTGTTTCTTATATCTATATAAAGTTAGGCTTCTTGTTGTTGTTTTTGTGCTTGGCTCTTTGTTTTCTAAAGAGAAAAAAAAAGGGCCATGTGGAGTTTGCTGGGTGGGGAGATGGGAGGATCTGAGAAAATGTGGGATAGGGGAAACTGATCAGAATATATTGTAAGAAAAAAAAAAACTTTTCTTGAGCTGAAGGGATCTGCAACCCTATAGGTGGAATAACAATATGAACTAACCAGTACCCCCAGAGCTCGTGTCTCTAGCTGCATATGTAGCAGAAAATGTCCTAGTCGGCCATCATTGGGCAGAGAGGCCCCTTGATCTTGCAAACTTTATATGCCCCAGTACAGGGGAACGCCAGGGCCAAGAAGTGGGAATGGGTGGGTAGGGGAGCAGGGTGGGGGGAGGGTATAGGGGACTTTCAGGATAGCATTTGAAATGTAAATGAAGAAAATAGCTAATGAAAAATTGGAAAACAAGCAAACAAACCAACAAACAACAACAAGCACACCAAAATTGAAAACGAAGGCTAACAGATATTTGTAAAAGAAGCAAGATAATTTTACTTAAAGAGTAAAGTGAATGTGAAGGGTACAGAGTGACACATTGTCAAGATTGATTAACAGGACACTGGGGAATTGTTTAGCAGTTAGGAGCACTGACTACTCTTCCAAAGAACCTGTCTTTGGTTTCCGAGCACCCACAAAGCAGCTTACACCCATCTGTAACTACAGTTTCAAGGTGTCTGATTCCCTCTTTAGGCACTGTACACACATAGTGCTCAGACATACCTGCAACCGAAACATTCATATGCATTTTCAAAAGGAACAAAATGATTGCCAACAGATCACACGAGTTATTATTAAAAGACCCTGGTTATTGTTCTGGGCTTCCTTTTATGAGGTTTAAGAGAAGGAAGAGATGGTGGTTAAGAGGTGTGGTTTGGTGGTTCTCTAATTTGATTGGTATATTAGGTCATTCTGTGCCTGCCACTAGCCATAGTGCATCTGAATTTAATCATATGCACATTCAACTGTGCATAAGCATGAGATTGTTTATAGAGAAGTCTCCCTAAAAGCTGACCAGTGGTCAGTTTTGCCATATTACAAACACACCTAAAACCAGTTTAGGCTGAATAATCCCTATTCTTCTTACTTGGATATTTTGGGAATATACTTGAATAGAAACTGTCTAAAATTGATTGGTAGCAGGGATGGGAAGCTTATACTACTGTTTGGAGATGGTAATAAGTGTAGGTAGTTGTGGGTGAGGTGGTGGGGAGGTCTAGAGGCTCTAAGATGGCTAAATGCATTGTTTGGAAAGGGGTGTATGTACCTAATGGATTCCAGTGGAGGAACAAGGCTACCAAGTGCATATTACTACAGAAACCAAATGAAAGTCCTAGGCTAACTTTATCCTATGCATGCCTGCCTCAGGGAGTGTGGGATCTCCTTAAGGTGGATTTACAGGAGCCACCTGAGGTGGATGCTAAGAATTGGACGTGAGACCTCTTCAAGAGCAGTAAGCACTCTTAACCCTGAGCCATGGCTTTGGTGTCCTCTTTTTTTTTTTTTAATTCTTTTTTATTTTTATTTTGAGACAGATTTTAAGTTATGACAGTATGGCTAGCCTAGAACTTGTTCTTCTTCTGCTTCAACCTCCAGGGTGCTAGGACTCTGTGGTTCACATGTGGCAGCATTTGATCTTAAGGACTGATAATTAGTAAATAGCTTTCTTTTTAAGTATGCTAAACCAGTTGCTAATTTGACCATATATTTTAATACTTTAAAATAGCTTATGGATTTTAAAACATTTTTATGTTATGTGGAATATTCAGACCTATTCATTGTACGAGGCTTGTCTTAGGGTTTTACTGCTGTGAACAGACACCATGACCAAGGCAACTCTTATAAGAACAACATTTAATTGGGGCTGGCTTAGAGGTTCAGAGGTTCAGTTCATTACCATGAAGGTGGGAGCATGGCAGCATCCAGGCAGGAATGGTGCAGGCCGAGCTGAGAGCTCTACACTGTGATCTGAAGACTGCATAAAACAAAGAACCCAGGATAGCTCATTGGTAACTTCACTACAGAGATAATAGAAGGAGGTATCAGTGCTTAAACTAATTTTTGCTTGGGAGTGAGAGGATGAAAAGAAAGAGAAAATGAAGTACACATGTATTCATAACACGTGTGCACATGCATATGCATACCCCCTTCCTCCCTTAATACTGCCCCAAAACTCATTATCCTAAGTTACTCTACTGTGACTTAAGTTAAATCGACTTTACAGTTCCGTTCAACCATATTTCTATATTTGATATGAAGTATTTAAGAGCAGATGTATATTTCTTAAAATCATTAATAATCAAAATTTGAATTTTACTGATTTAAAATGCACTGTTCCCTAATTAGGGCTAAAATCTTCAAGCACATAAGAAATCAAAAGAGTTAATTTTTTTTCATCCTCAAATATAACTTATCTACTTCAGACATAATCTTATTAGGAATGTGAAGAAAAGGATTTAAGCTTTCACAGTTTATACTAGGCTCCAACAGGCAACTTTCCAACATTTATGTATCCTTTCAGTGGATCCACTCAATTGAATTGGATGGCAAAGAATAATTAAACCAAGTAGTAGCTCAAATGTACAAGTTAAGCAAAATTACACTTTATAACGTACCAGAATAATGTCGTCTAAGTTGCATGTGGTGGCATTTGTAATCCCAGCACTTAGGAGACAGTGGTAGGGAATTTGCAAGTTCCAGACTAGTCTAAGAAAATCAGAAAGGCCCTGTCTCAATGAACAGACAAACAAAGGAATAGTGTCATCTCACATTTACCACCACCCCAGCATAGATTTTTGTTTCTTTTTCCGGAAGCACCTGACTTATGCTTTTCCACTTTTATGTGATGCAGGTGTCTAATGGTCTTTGTTGTCTCCTTTAAACTGATATTTCACACTGCATGTGTTCTTTATTTTATTTTATTTTATTTTATTTTATTTTATTTCTTTATTAGATATTTTCTTCATTTACATTTCAAATGCTATCCTGAAAGTCCCTATACCATCCCCCCACCCTTCTCCCCAAACCACCCACTCCCACTTCCTCGCCCTGGCATTCCCCTGTACTGGGGCATATAATCTTCACAAGACCAAGGGCCTCTCCTCCCATTGATGGCCAACTAGGCCATCCTCAGCTACATATGCAACTAGAGACAAAAGCTCTGGGGGTACTGGTTAGTTCATATTGTTGTTTTTCCTATAGGGTTGCAGAGCCCTTTAGCTCCTTGGGTACTTTCTCTAGCTCCTTCATTGTGGGCTCTGTGTTCCATCCACTACATGACTGTGAGCATCCACTTCTGTATTTGCCAGTCACTGGCATAGCCTCACAAAAGATAGCTATATCAGGGTCCTATCAGCAAAATCTTGCTGGCGTATGCAATAGTGTCTGCGTTTGGTGGTTGTTTATGTGATGGATCCCCAGATGGGGCAGTCTCTGGATGGTCCTTCCTTTCATCTCAGCTCCAAACTTTTTCTCCGTACGTCCTTCCATGGCTATTTTGTTCCTCATTTTAAGAAGAAGGAGTGAAGTAGATACACTTTGATCTTCCTTCTTCTTGAGTTTCATGTGTTTTGCAAATTATTATCTTGGGTATTCTAAGTTTCTGGGCTAATATCCACTAATCAGTGAGTACATATCATGTGTGTTCTTTTGTGACTGGGTTACCTCACTCAGGATGATATCCTCCAGATCCATCCATCTGCCTAGGAATTTCATAAATTCATTCTTTTTAATAGCTGAGTAGTATTCCATTGTGTAAATGTACCACATTTTCTGTATCCATTTCTCTGTTGAGGGATATCTGGGTTCTTTCTCCTTTCTGGCTATTATAAATAAGGCTGCTATGAACATAGTGGAGCATGTGTCCTTATTACAAGTTGGAACATCTTCTGGGTATATGTCCAGGAGAGGTATAGCTGGATCTCCTGGTAGTACTAAGTCCTTTATAATCCTTTATGATATTTTCTTTAACACACTTGACCCCTGGGTGAGTCATGTCTGATGGCCTGAGGTATTAACTCTGCTATGAGCATGCCTCAGCCAATCTGGAATTAATGCTGGAGAATAAACTACTGATTTTCTCATTATATAATAAGACTTTGAGGAGGGATCTACTTCATGAGTGAGTTCCAGAGAGATTGAGCCTCAATTAACCACAATAACCAAACCATATATTAACTTACCCTGTATGAATTGTCTCTCTGCCTTACCAAGACTCTGACTGGTCTTGTTGGGACCCATCCCTCATAAACCTTATGATTGGTTTCTAGAGCAACTCAATTTACTAGTCACCAGTTTTAAAAAGTTATTTTTGAGAATTCAAGTCCTGAGATCTACTGAGTAAAAAGTATTCATTCTAGACTGATACTGTTGATTTGCAATGGGTGTGTTATGATTTGACACATTTATTTACTTTAGGGTGCTTTATTGGAGACTATTGTACTTGTTCAATTAAAAAGTAATCCCAGCCTAGTTTATAACTTTGCAACTCCAGGTGTTATGGTGATGATAGCTCTCTATACTCATGCCTTTGATATCTTTTGAATGAGCTATAATGATTTTTATTTGAAGCCCTAAAACACAAGTCATACACTTAAGCATCAACACTTGACGGCATTTGATAGAATTCATTGAAACCTTTCTGTTTTGAAAATTCTGACAGGCTCTATAATCTTGCAAGGTGGGTAGTGTCTTGAGTTCCTGATTCATACAGTTGACGGGCTCTTTAAAGGTTAGAGAAGGGTACAATTCAGATGTGCATAAAATTAATATATATGTATTACCTTGCTCAGTACTATTGATTTCCACTCAGTAACAGGCACCAATCAGTGCTTATTATGATATGTTCTATTCAGTATGACTCAATCTTCCCCAGTGTATAAAACACTCATTTTTCAAATGGTTCCTTAATGTTGCCAGGATTTGCATAGCACTCCGATTGATGATAGAAGGAAATTTTCCTGATACGGGCTGTCACTGATGGCAGAATGTTCATCATATCATACAGGCTGTCACGGTCTTTTGGGTTGGGATGTAGCAGTCTGATAGCTGTTTTAATGGCAGCATCTCTGAAACTCAACACTCATTCTATTTTCAATCTCACTGCTTTTCTCTCTAATTCTTAAACATTCTGGAAGGCAAATTGTTATTAAATATCAGCTGCCTGCCAAGTATCTCATCTCATCTCATCTATCTCTGTCTCTCTCCTCTTTTATATTTTGTATATGAGTATCTGCCATACACATGAAGGTATGGGGGATGACGAGTGCCATCTCTGCCTAAGTGTTCTGTTGTCTCCCCTGTACTATGGTCAGCCCAAAGGGTGCAGAGCATCTCTGATGTATTCTCTGGCTGTAGCTCCAAGTGGGAAAGAGATGATTTCTCTTATTAATTTTCACCTTACTGTTTCATCCTCTCTTCTTTCAATATTTTGTCTGAGTGGTGAAAACATTCAGTTCTACCTCAGTGGCTCAGGCAGTATTGTTGCAAATCAATGTCCTCTAGACTTCATAAAGCCCTATTTACACAGAACAGCTTCCTTCCTTTTTCTCTTCCTGTAGATAAGAGCCATCTCTAAGTGCTTTCCTTGGTTGCTCTCCAGAATGTGACTGTAAGACATTACTGTTGAAGAAAATTTATACTTAATTCATAAAAAAAAATCCACAGAAATGAAGCTGATCCCTAACTCTAAGTTTCATTCCTACTGCCTAGCTTTCATGCTGTTAGGAGGTGCTATAAACTACCAGTAGTGAAGAGCAATCATCAGTGATTCAACTGTGAACTGCGAGCTAAAGTAAAGACTAGACTGGCAAGAAATGCCCATTGGTATAATAGTGGTACAAATATCATGGGTCAAACAGTTACTTCATTATTGGACTTAATGCATACTCCAAAATTTGAAACAGTACAGCTACTGATATTGGGACCAATGCCCTCTGGCTATATGTGTCATAAACCCCAGGGGAGAACCTACTACCCCACTAGTCTATTGAACAGGCATAATTAAATCAACCCCTAATGATTCATCATCACATACATAGATTAGTAAATTTCTCAGGCCTCATTCAAGGAGTTTCTTTTTGCAGTAAATTCTGATTGACATAGAGACTTACAACTGATCAAGATTCAGAGACTAAGAGACTATGTAATGCTCAGTCCTAAGTCGGACACTTATATTACAATCTTTTCTTCCAATATTCAGGAATCATTACAGAGATGGGTAGAAAGTTTATAAGAATTTCATGTGGTGGATAACATGAGGAATTATTTATTTTTCTCAGACACAACAGAGAAGTTGCACATATAAATTCATAGCAATTAGGACAACATTTATAAGACCTGCCAAGCTTGAGCCATACAAAATTCTAGCATGGAGCAGTGCAGGTCAGTACAACTCGCTATTGGCAGTTAATAGCTGTTAGATGAGGTAGAGTTAGTTTTCTTTAAGGATGGTTTTCTTAAGGTCTGGTTGGTAAATCACTTTCTACTAGAGGCCATATGTCCAAGAATATATGGGCAACAAGAACTGAATTTGATGGGTTGAGAAAAGGAGAGAGGACACAAAGTTGGATGGGTCGGGAAGAAGTAAACCTGTGAGGAGTTTGGTGAAGGAGTGAATATGATAAAATACATTGTGCAAGCTTTTCAAAGAACTAATACATGAAAAAATGAAAAAATAAAATTAATAAAGTTAGGAAGTAACTGAAAGGGGGTGTGGGGTTATGGATGAGTAAAGCTAGAGTTTGGAAGGGTTAATAGACAATTTTGGAGATAAATGGTTGTGGTGATGACTACACAGTGATATGACCTAACGTATACAACTGAGCAACACATGTAAGAATGGTTAAAATGGAACATCCTATGTAATGCATGCTTGATTCCAAAAACATTCAAAGAAAGAAAACAAAGGAGCTTTGCTTATGTGTGCACTCGAGCTGAGAGTAGATAGCAAGCTCTGACCTCTCACTTTGCTTTTGCAATAGCAAGTGGAGACTTTGGAATTTAGAAAATGTATTCCTCCTAGAAAAATTGACCTCCCAAGGCTGTCATATAGCTGTGAAGGCAGGAATAATTTAGTTTGGTTCTGAAGGTTGAATAATGACTTATTTGTTCTAGAAAATAGCCAACAATACCCCAGAGTCATGGATATTGCTCATTTAATGGGTGAGGAGTCATACATAGATTTATGATAAATGAAAGTACAGTGTTCTAATATTTTTAAAAGTATTATTACTTTTACAACATTATTACAAATGGAGTATCTTAAAATAGACTCTTATTCACATATTCACTGATGAATAACCCAAATAAAAACAGAATTCTTCAGGCTGTGATACTTAACTTTATGGGTAATACAGCATACAAATTTTATGACTAAGAGATGCAAAATTAATTCCTACTTTGCTAATCTTAGCTTTATTGTTGCTGAAAGTATGACACAAATTCACTGAGGTTCAGACTTTGAAAACTGAAGGGACATAATTTTTTAATGAATCTTAACCTCACCCACACTGGTGGCTGTAGTTTTGGGTAAATAGGAGATTTTACCAACAATTTTACAATTCCACACTCTTCTCTCCAATACATGTATCTACACTGATGCCCTTTTGTGATCATTTGTTCCAGAAAAGGGTAAATTTTAACCATGTTTGCAGTGAGCTCCATTATTTATCAAAACTTGGCTTGCTGCTCCTGGGTCCTTCAAGTTGTGTGGATGGAGACAGATAACACTGAGGGAGATATTCTCCCCAGTGAGTGCAGAGTCTCCCCAGAGTCTAGAGCACAGAGATTAAACAAGGAGCTCATATTATCCAGAACCCCTTTTCTGTTTAATGCATCTAGGGAAGGCAGAGATGTGTCCTTATCTTTAAAGGTCAAGGTCTCCAAACAACCTAAATTTTCTACTGAGGCTCTTGGGAATTTACACATTTTTCCAATACCACAGTATTGGCAGTAACTGACTATGATTGAGTACGAAGACACATCATTTGGATCTCAACTGAAGACCTCTACATGTCATTAAAGTAAAGGTAAAATTTCATTCATTTTCTTTTTCTTTGATTCTTTCAGCTTTCCACCCACGAAATGCCAGTTAACTAAAAGGAAACATCAAAATTATTTACTTAGAAAAGTACAAACCATGTAAGAGTGAGTCTGAGTAAAACCACAGAGTTTTACTGAGAGCAAATATAAAAGTACAAATACCCACAACAAAGCTCTAGACCCTGATGAATAATCAGTAAATTGTAGAAGTTTTAACACAACTGCTTTTTATTGGTATGGTCATGATCCATCTGACAGATTTTGATAACTGTCAAAAGTATCTTGCCTACTTATCAAAGTCACAATTATTATGCTGGGCCATTGCCCAGAATACATATATTTTTGTGTGTGTGTGGCTTAGCAATGCAGAAACTATGTGTGTCTTTCAAAATATGAACAGATGATTTCTTCTGTTATAACTACAATGTTATTTTCAACTTTAATAGTTTAAAATCGTACTTGAAGCCCATTAATTAAAAAAGCAATGAGCAAACTGTTAGTTCACAAATGTTGCATTTTTCTGATTAGGGAATAGAAATATCACACACTCAGAAATGAGAGTGATTTGAACCTTGCTGTCTACTCTCTGTCAGCTAGAGATGTAAGGTTTGGAAGATTTAAAGAGTATTTTCCCTCATCGTTTTACATTTACCTTGGAAATGATGTATATGGTAGCCTCATGTCAGCGGGCAACAGGGACAAACATATTAGGTAAAGAAAGAAATTGATGAGCATTGTAGAAGATCTTCCCTCAGCCTTACCTAAGACTAGGCAAAAATCCCTGTATTTTCAGACATATCCCTAAGTCCCCTCATAAAAAGAGAAAGAGATACACAAAAAAATACAAAGCAACATTTCTTTGTCAGTGAGAAAGACTGTGTCAGCTTTGCTCATTACGCTTGAAGCTTGGTTATTTCCCGATCAGCTCATCAGCCTGGCAGATTTTCTCATGTGAATGTCTAGGACTGGGGTGGCATCTGGAAAAGGACAATTAAACCACAGGTTTATGAACTTACTTTGCATCCTTCCTAGATGTAACTTAGCTGTATTTACACCTGCCTCCAACAAATGAACACTCAAGCAGCTGCAATGGCAATAAACCAGATGGAACCAATGAATCACACTCTCAAAGGACTCTGTCAAGAGCTGGAAGAAGAAATGATCGACTCTGCTGCAGAGCTTATCTCTTTTTAATACATCAGAGCTATGCATATTGATTAGATTCTGCTGGGTCTTTATTTGTCTTTCCTAGCATATTGCTCATAACAAGGGATGGGAGCAAGGGGAGGGAAGAAAGAGATATGAAGGGACAACATACTGGAGTGACAGAAATCCATGTATGCTGAGTCCTACCTTTGCCAGATAATTTTCCAGTCCTCAGAATACAATTACTTTGATCTATTCACTAAAACATCCGGATAATATAGCATAATTTCTTGTATGATGGTCATTTAACTTCTCTACATTATTCCAAATGCAACTGCAGGAGAATTACTGAAATATGCAGCAATGGCTTCCTTAGGATCAATGTTGGGAAGCTTGCTTTCACCGTACAGAAAAGAGCAATGTCCTTCCTGTCTCTTTCAGAGAACTTGCTATATTCTCTTCCATTTCCTGTTTGCTTCACTCTTGCACTCCAGTGGATGTTTTTCTAGTGGCTAATTTACATGTTTCATCAGAAATAAGGGCCATGGCTTTATTCAGCATTTTCTTTTTCATAGAGAAATTCTGTACTTTTTTGTTGTGCTTCTGCATTCAAATCACAGGGAAGTATTACTCATGTTCAACAATGCAAATTTAATGTAATGCTTATTTATTTTTTATCATTATTGAGGACCAAGACATCATTTACTGCATTTAGATGTTTAGTTCAAAGATCACATCAAGGGACAATATATTTGAAAAATAATATTGAACTATTTTTCCTTTTCTATCAAAAAATCAGTGGTTCTCAACATGTAGCTTGACTCCCCTGGGCTGCATAACACAGGAATCCTAAGTATCAGGTATTTACATTATGATTCATAACACTAGCAAAATTGCAGTTATGAAATAGCAATGGAAATAATTTTATGGTTGGGGTGGAGGAGTCACCACCCCATGAAGAATTGTAATAAATGCTCATAGCATTAGGAAGGTTGAGAACCACTGTGCTCAATGGTTTTTGTAAAGGCCAAGAGCTTAGGGTTAGTTATAAGATTTAAGAAAAATGTGGAATTCAATTGAAGCCTGTACTGAGAAAGAAGAAAAAGGAGACACAGTTGGTAATAAAGAGGGGAAGAAAGAAGACCACAGGTGACAAATATGTTAATATAATTAGGATAGTAGGGCATTTTGTTCTGTTGTAACTACAGAATTGAATTCTTCAAGATCATAACAGGAGCTTAGTCAAGATCAACCCAGGCTTTAGCATAAGTAATGAAATTTAGAGGTCAATGGTCCTGGTAGGCTACACCTCAGTGCAGAGGCTGAAAAGAGAAAATGCTTTCAGGTAATCTGAGTGCCAACGGAAGGAAGAATCAAGTATGGTTTTATCAATTCCTCTTGAAAAGTTTTTAGGAGGGATTTGAAGTAAGTTTGTAGCAGGTCCGTATGGGCCCATGATGTGAACACACACACAAATATATACAAACACACACACACACACACACACACACACATACACACATTGACTAACTCCTGTATAATTGAGGATTCCAATGTCCTATTGACTCTGCCTGAAATTTCTGTGATAAGATCTAGGCAGTTGTGTTTCTACATTATTTCCTTAGTTCTGTCTGTGGCACTGTTCTGGAGAATAGAGGAAGCTTGGGCATATATAAATGTACCCATCGAACACTGAATACTTAAAACAACCTCAATCAGGCTGAGGACAACAGACTGTCTTGTTCGATCTTGTGAAACATCCCAAGACATTACTGAACTTAATGTTATAATTTGAAGTCAGAAACCTTATACTACTCACATGGACATCATTCCTGGGCAGCGTCTAGCACACAGATAGGCAGATACACATCTGGATTAACATTCAGTTTGAGGGAATTTTATCCTTATAAATGACTCACACTTTTTTTTTTAAAAAGAGAGAAACCACAGACTAATAAACTTCAAATTAGAATCTATGCTGATGTTTAGAAACTGCACTGTCGCCATTTTAAAAGCAGCAACAGCCACAAACCTCACTAGGGAGTTACAATCTAAAGTAATGTAATAGTAAGATGTGTTAAGATGGAATTATAACTGAACAGGATCATCATGAATTCTCTAGGTCAAATGTTCCCATGAATTATATATGCTTTTACTGGTGAAATTATCCCATGAGTATGCTGAGCCACTACATTAAATCTGATCTTTCATTGAGAAAGAAGAAGAAAAAAAAGGTCTCATATAAGCAAGGTAGAGAATGATTGAAAAGAAATGAGAACAGAGACAAAGAATCACATTTTTTTTCTTTCCAACAATGAGAGGATTTGTGGATGTTTAACATGAACTACAGAAATGTGCACTGGCTAATATCCCAGACCAACCAAACAACCCTATTAAAAACGGGTACAGAGCTAAACAAAGTACTCTCAACCGAGGAATACTGAATGGCTGAGAAGCACCTAAAAATGTTCAACATCCTTAGTAATCAGGGAAATGAAAATCAAAACAATTCTGAGATTCCACCTCACACAAGTCAGAAAAACTCAGGTGACAGCAGATGCTGGAGAGGATGTGGAGGAAGAGGGACACTCCTCCATTGCTGGTGGGATTGCAAGCTGATACAACTACTCTGGAAATCAGTTTGGCAGTTCCTCAGAAAATTGAACATAGTATTATTTGAAGACCCAGCAATAGCACTCCTGGGCATATACCCAGAAGATGCTCTAACATGTAATAAGGACACATGCTCTACTATGTTTATAGCAGCCTTATTTATAATAGCCAAAAGCTGGAAAGAACCCAGATGTCTCTCAACAGATGAATGGATACAGAAAATGTGGTACATTTACACAATGGAGTACTACTCAGCAATTTAAAAAAACATTAATTTATGAAATCCTTAGACAAATGGATGGATCTGGAGGATGTCACCCTGAATGAGGTGACCCAATCACACAATAACACACATGATATGCACTCACAGATAAGTGGATATTAGCCCAAAAGCTGAGAATACCCAATATACAATTCACAAACCACATGAAACTCAAAAGAAAGGAAGGCCAAAGTGTGGATACTTCCATCCTTCTTAGAAGGGGGAACAAAACACCCATGGAAGGGGTTACAGAAACAAAACGTGAAGCAGAGACTGAAAGAATGACCATTCAGAGACTGCCCTACCTGGGGATCCATCCCATATACAATCACCAAACCCAGGCGCTATTGTGGGTGCCAAGAAGTGCTTGCTGACAGGAACGTGATATAGCTGTCTCCTGAGAGGCTCTGCCAGTGCCTGACAAATACAGAAGTGAATGCTTACAGCCATCGATGGGACTGAGCACAGGGTCCCCAATGAAGCAGCTAGAGAAAGGACTTAAGGAGTTGAAGGGGTTTGCAGCCTCATAGGAGGAACAGCAATATGAACTATCCAGTACGTGCAGAGCTCCTGGGGACTAAACGACCAGCCAAAGAGTACTCATGGTGGGACTCTTGGCTCCAGCTGCATATGTAGCAGAGGATGGCCTAGTTGGTTATCAATGGGAGAAGAGACCCTTGGTCCTGTGAAGGCTCTATGCCCCAGTGTAGGTGAATGTTGGGACCAGGAAGCAGGAGTGGGTGGGTTGGTGAGCAGAGAGAGGGGGGAGGTCATAGCAGGAGGGGGTTTTCAGAGGGGAAAATCAGGAAAGGAGATAACATTTGAATTGCAAATAAAGAAAATATCTAATAAACAAAAACAAAAAATAAAATGAAATTATTCTGTAAGTATGCTGAGCCACTGCATTAAGTCTGATCTTTCATTGAGAAAGAAGGAAAAAATGGTCTCATATAAGCAAGGTAGAGAATGACTGACAAAGAATCATTTTTTTTCTTTCCAACAATGAGAGGATTTGTGGATGTTTAACATGAACTACTGAAATGTGCACTGGCTAATATCCCTGGGAGAATTATTCTCTGCAGGCGTGCCTCCTTACCCTTGGCAATGTTCTGCTCTCTAAGTTCAGGAGAGACTGGTGTGTGAGAAGACATGATATGGAGGGATGAAATAAGTTCTGCCTTTAGGACTGGCTCAATGGACAAATGTGCAAGGACCAAAGTTTGGAAAACCAAAATCCACATAAATCCCAGAAGTATATTTGACTCCCTGTCCCCATCATTTTAGCACTCAAGAGGTAAAAAAAGGAAGTCCAACAGAAATCCAGGTAGCCAGATCAAGTGCTAGATCCAGCCTTAATGTGTAAGATGGACATGGATGATAGCAACACCAAGCTCTGTGTGAGCACACATGTATGAGTACTTACACACATGTCAACATTAAAATGCACATGCATTCAGAACATAAGTGTACACACATGAAAAAAAAATGTCGTGGTACCAATGCTTTCAGGGATGTCCTGACTATTGAGGAGCCATTTATTTTTGCTGAAAAGAGGGAAAAATAGAAGGCTTATCGATTTGGATTCTCTAATTAAAATCTACAAATGACATTCATTTTCCTCCATTTTCTTCATAAGTGATCGACTCATTCTGAAATAGATCTGGATCATGATATTGTTTTTCCAGTGGCTTTTTAAAATGAGTATATATATATATATATATATATATATATATATATGTATATATATATATACTCTCTCTATATATATAGTGTATGATAGTTGTCTATCACCACTGCCTCTTAAACAACCTTGGCACACGTCTATTAGAAAATGTCACAGCTTAAATTTTTTTTTTTTTTGTGAATCCCAAAATTCTTCATTTGAAAGAATGGTATAAATTAAAGAACTTAAGTGGATGTTTTGAAGTAGGTTACAGAAAAGGCAAAGGCAGCCCCAATCTGCATGCAGTGCTTTGGTGACCAGGGATGTCACTCGTTGCTTTGGCATAGTCAACTTAGTTCTCATTATCACTGTGTCCCAGCATATGCTTATCAAAGATCTATTCCACCACGCCAGGTTCAGGAACTTACATCTTTCTCAAGCTGGTTATATCATCACCCAGTTCTGTGATGGATTTCGCCTGTCCATTCAGGTAATGGTTTTCAATGTAGTCACATAAGTAGGGGTCGTTTTTTGTCAGTAGCCAATTTGTGCAGTTGTGGTAGTGACTGATTCACACTCTTTTTCAAGTGGAGTGAACACTCCATTGGGTTCAGCCCATTTCCCCCAGTCATCATGGTCTGATTTCTTGATAACTACGCAGGAAAATTTGGCTACCTCCTTAGTACTGCAGCACCATCAATTTCTCAAAGTGTTCCCTCTCTTACTGAGATTGGCTGAGAAAAAGTTCTTCAGAGCCAAATCATCCTGGTCAAAGTAGCACCATGGACAGGTACAAACAGGCTGCATTCAACTCCAGGCTCATCTGCTGGTTGACCAAATTCCCGGTGGTATATAACTCTGCACTGAACCTGCGCTGGAGTCTTGGTGGTCACTGCCCAGAACAGTGGAAAGAGAGGCTGTGGGGACTCTGGAGCAGCAGCAGGAAGTGGGGCTGTGGCCCGGAGTAGTTACGTGGGGTTGGTTGGCTTGAATACTTACTTTGTTCAAGAACTGTCGAAGAAGCAGGAAACCAGAGGGCCTCTGGGTCGAGAACCTCTGGCTTAAAAATATTTTAGATTGACACGTAATTTTGGTATGTATTTATGAATTACAATGTGATGTTTCACTTCATGTATACATGAGTTAAATTCTCTTAACTCTGAAATGTGTTACATAACTGAATTTTTATAATATCTGGGCAAGGGAATAAACTGTGTCCCTATGAGTCGCAAATATACACAAAATTCTCTAATGGGTGGCATTTCGTGTAAAGAATGACAGAAAACAGAAAATAAAAACTATCTATCAAGAGAATGTGAGTTTTTATTTCATTAATAAAGTAAAATTATCCTGAGCATAACTGTGATAATCAAATATTTGCGTATTCAGTGTGCATTCAAAGGGTAATTCTTTTTCTAGAAGATTGAAGCTTGAGGATCATTTTTCTCGTTAATGACTCTCACATGCTGAATGTTGCAAACCAGTAGGGAAGGAAGGGTAGGATTGTAAAGAACACAGCACACTTGCTGCAATTCCCACCTCCCACATTCACAGCAGCTGCTGATGCTCTTTCCAGGGAGCTGAGACTCAGTCTCCTCGTCCTACAGGAGGTCTTCATCAGTTCATTAGTGATGGCATTAAAACCCTGACTTTCTCACATCTTTCTTTAAAACTTTAAAAACTACTTTGTAGACTTCATGTTACAGGGAAATGAGTCTAATATATTTCTATTTTTCAATTTAACTTGAAAGTCTGGATTTAACTGTCACCAACCCAGATAATTAAATTACTTTAACTAAATATTTCCAAAAATTATTCTAGGTCAGTATGTTTATCTGAATTTGGAGGAAACAAAACTTATATTGACTAATTTTGATTTGATAGGAACTTAAATCTAAAAACTTTGACTTTTTTTCTTAAAACAACTGTTCCAGAAAGCAATAAGGCATTTGAAAAAAAAATCCAAAAGTTCTTTATGATAAAAGCCCTGGAAAGATTAGGGATACAATTAGAAATACATCAACATATTCAAGGTAATTTACAGCAAGTCCACAGGCAACATCAATCTAAATGGAGAGAAATTCAAAGCACTTCCACTAAAATCTGGAACAAGACAAGGTTGTCCCTTCTCTCCATACCTCTTCAAGATAGTACTTGATGTCTTAGCTAGAGCAAGAAGACAACTGAAAGAGATCAGAGGGGATACACATAGGAAGTGAAGAAGTCAAAGTATGTTTATTTGCAGATGATATGATAGTATATACGTGACCCTAAAAGCTTCATCATGAGTCTTCTACAGCCGATAAAATCATCCATCAGTGTAGCAAACTACCAAATTAACACACAACAATCAGTAGCCCACCTACATACAAATAACAATGAACTGAGAGAGAAGTAAGGGAAATGGTACCTTTCACAATAGCCTCAAGCAATATAAAACGTCTTGGATTAGCTCTAACCCAGCAAGTGAAAGATTTATATGATAAAAACTTTAAGTCTTTGAAGAAGAAATTAAAGAAAGCATAAGATAAACAGATCTCTTGTGCTAATGGAACCATAGGATTATTATAGTCAAAATGGCCATCCAATATAAAAAAATCTACATATTCAATGCAATTCCCATTAAAATTCCAATATAATTCTTCACAGAACTTGAAAGGACACTTTTCAACTTTATATGGACACACACACATCCACCACCACCACCACCATCACCACCATCATCATCACCACCACCACCACCACCACCACCAAAAACAAAACAAACAAACAAAATCCAAAACTCCATATAGTTAAAACACTTCTGAATTATGAAAGGGATGTCTGGAGTTTTTTCATCACCATATCCGATCTTAAATTGCATTACAGAGCTATAGTAATAAAAACAGTATGGTTCTAGCATAAAAACAGACACATTGATCAATGGAATCAAACTGAAAACCCAGACATAAATCCATGTAGCTGTGGGCATCTGATTTTTGGCAAAGAATCCAGAAATACACACAGGAGGAGAGACAACACATCTTCAACACATGAGCTCGCCAAACTGGATGGCAGCATATTGAAGAGCGCCAGGACCAGGAGGTGGGAATGTGTAAATTGGTGAGCAGGTGGAGGGAGGAGGGGATAGGGGGTTTTCAGAGGGGAAACTAAGAAAGGGGATAGCATTTGAAATGTAAATAAAGAAAATATCTAATAAAAAAGATAAGAAATACATATAAAAAATAAAAGAACACTGAATCTGACAGAATAGAAAGTGGGGCACAGCCTTGAACTCATTGGCATAGGAAAAGATTTCCTGAACAGAACACAGCACAGGCAGTGAGATCAGCAATTAATAAATGGGACTTCATGAAACTGAAGATCTTCTGCACAGCAACAGATACCTTCAGTTGAACAAGGCAGGAGCCTATAGAATAGGAAAATACCTTTAACAACTTTACATACAGTAGAAGGCAGATATCTAAAATATGCAAACAAGGAAACAAACAAAAATCCTGGAATCAAGAAAACAAATAACCTAATTTCAAGTGCTAATTTTTAATCTAAACAGATAGAGGAAACTCAAATGGCTGAAATTCACCTAAAGAAACATTCAACATCCTTAACCGTTATGGAAATCAGTGTGGTGGTTCTGCTGGACACTGGGAATCAATTGATGTACCTCAGGATCCAGCTGATCCACTTTTGGGTATATACCCAGAGAATGCTTCATCGGACTACAGAACCCCAAACACTTATTCAACGATGTCCATTGCTGCTCTACTCATAATAATAGCCAGACATTAGAAATATTCTAGATGCCTGTCAACAGATAAACATTAATGAAAATGTGATGCAATTATGCAATAAACTATTACTCAGCAATTAAAAAATGAAATTGTGAGATTTTCAGGTAAGTGGATGGAGATGGAACAAAAAAAATCATCTTATGACAGGTAATCCAGAACCAGAAATACAAAATAGTATTTATTCACTCATTTGTAGATATTAGCTTTAAATAATTGGTCATTGGTAAGCACATTACCATCCATATAGCCACAGAAGGTTAGGTAAAGAGTAAGGGACGAGTAGAAGAGAAATAGAAAGTTGTGGATGGTGGGGAGGGAATACTGGAATGGAAGATCAAATGGGTGGGGTAGGGGAGAAGGAGACAAGTAGGCTTAACTAAAATATGGGCCATTTGTGGAATTATATGGAAACCTAATACAGTAGCAGCTTAAATACATACATATACAAAATTAAATTTAATGAAATTTAGGCCTTGAACAAGAGAAGGCCAAAAGAGTGGAAGACTCAGAGGGGATGGAGGACACAAGGGAAACAAGGCATTCTAAACACAAGACTGACACACATGTGAACTCACAGAGACAGAGGCAGCATGCACAGGACCTGCAGGGCTCTGACAGAGAAGGTCCAAGAGCTAAAATGAGAAGTAAACACACACCCCCATCACTAACTGATAACCACTTACAAATGAATGTGGTTTCTTTAAGGGAATCTCACTGGGGAGACAGACTATTCTTTTTCATTTTGTTTTGTTTTTGTTTGTTTGTTTGTTTTTGAGACAGAGTTTCTCTGTATAGCCATGGCTGTCCTGAAACTCACCTTGTAGACCAGGCTGGCCTCGGGCTCAGAAATCCACCTGCCTCTGCCTTCCGAGTGCTGGGATTAAAGGCGTGCGCCACCACCACCTGGCTGGAAACAGACTATTCTTAATGGTAGGGCATATGTCCAATAATATATATATATATATATATATATATATATATATATATATATATATAGGCTTCTGGCTTTGTGTTTTGTGCAAACATGTATCTCTTGTCTCTGTCTATTTGTATTTCTTGTGTTTTTTTCCTTTGGCCCTTCTTGTTGTTCATTTTGTTTTAATCTGACTCATTTTATTTTATTCTATCTTATTTTTCATCATTCCTTATATGCCTGCTTGTTTTCTAAGGAGAGACAGAAGTGTGTGGATAAGGATGAGAGGGGAGGTGGAGAGGAACTAGATAGAGTTGGGGAAGGAGAAACCATAATCAGAATGTATTACATTAAAAAATCTATTTTCAGTAAAGTCAAAAATATCCCATTTTTATTGTTGAAGAACTATACATTGAAAGATTAAACTACTCATCCAAATCTTCTAGCTTTCAATAGCAAAGCCAACATTCAAATCCTTTTCTATATTCCTGAAGGGATCAGAATTGCTTTTGCAAAACCTGAAGGTTTAATTTGTCTGAGGGCTTGTACACACATGTTTTCTAGTTTGAGCTAGCGGAGTCCGAATGAGGACATGCATAGATTAGCATCTGGTTTCATATTTTAGCCATGTGATAGATCTGGAGTGGGGAATTTATCTCTCCAATGAAGAGAGACATATGATGCCAGGCACAAAAACTAGTGCCTAGCAAAGGGCACTTTCTTTGTAGAAATTTCTGGCTACTTTTGCTTTATGCGGGTCTACTTAAGTGTCAGAATTACCTCACTAATGTAAATGAAATATGTATGTCAAAGTTTATGCATGTGGATTCATAGTTTTTTGTTATTGTTGATTTCAATCAACAATGTTGTGAAGTTTTTTGTTTTTGTTTTGTTTTGTTTTGTTTTTTTGGAAAAATGTTGTGAATTTTTTCTGTACTGGTTTTGTAGTTGACACATTTATTCCTAGAAATTTATCAGTTTTAGTGCCTTTTGAAATGTTACTTTCAGATTATTTTAGCTGTTATAAATTTTGATGTCATGTCTGATACATGAGTTACGATGTAACATTTTGATTCATGTACATTACTTCTCTTAATCCTGAAATAATACATAAAGAAAATTTGAGAACATCACAGATAAGTGTATAAAATGTGTTCTTTCGTGTGTCAAACCATGAGCTTGTATCTCTGTCTTCACATATTAGTTCCTGGTTGTAAATTATTTTGGATTTTTGATAGGTAAAATGAATAAGTTGTTATGCTTACTTCCTTTCAAACCCCTGTAAGTTTTCTTTTCTAGCTCATGCAATCAGGTAGGACCTCTACACATCTACACACATTTTAAAGTTACTGTGCATAGATATCTTGTATTTACTAATTGCATATGCTTAAAGAGTTATTGTGACTTAGGAATACAATGTTAAATGATTAATAACTAAGAGAGTTAATACATTCATCATTTCAAAACATTAGTGGTGAGAATACTTGAAAATTATTCTTTGGTAACTGTGAAATTTATTACGCTATTATTGACTATATTCGTTATAGTCTGCAATAGAGCAGAGCCCACCAGTCAGAAAACTTTATCCTTCCCTGATCTGGGAACCATTTCCCATCTGCTGGTCCATCCAACTCAATCTCCTAGAGTCATCATTCAGCTCCTCCTGTTACTTTGGTTGTTTTAGATTTTATGTGTGAGAATATGCAGTACTAATCTTTCTGTAATAGCTTATTTTACTCGGTGTTATGTTGTCCAGTTCCACCCATGTTGTCACAGTCTCAGAATGTTTTTCCCATTAAAGGCTGAGCGACAGTCAATGGTGTGTATATGTGTATACACACACACACACACACACACACACACACACACATATGAAATCTTCATATGGTTTTATCCACCCAGGGAAAGGGGTCTCATGTAGCTCACAATATTCTCAAACTTGATATGCAGCAAAGAGTGATCTTGAACTTCTGGTCCTCACTCCTCCTCTCAAGTGCTGGGAGTATTGGCCTGTGCTGCCACACGTAGCTCCTTCATATCATTTTGCATTCTTACTGTACTGTTACATTTCACTAACAAGACTTTGCTTTTCCATACATTCCCTAAAACTCCACTGTCTTTGTCTTGAAGTGGTATCTTATTTGTGTGTTTGTGTGTGTGCACATGTGTGTGCAGATGCACATGGCAGACAGGAAGTACTATTGTGTTCCTCAGTTGCTTTCCACTTCTTTTACTGAGCCTGGATCTTCTTGTTTGGCTATACTCTGCTCTTGTGCCCTGGGAATTCTCTTGCCTCTGCCCCGCTAATGCTAGTATTACAGCATGAGCTGCTACAACCAACTTTTCCCATGGGTGCTGACAATCAAACCCTGGTCCTTAGGCTTGCATAGCAAGCATTTTACTGACTGAGCCATCTCCACTGGTGCCATCTTCTATTTCAGCTTTAATCTCCTTTATGATTAGCACTGTTGGGCATTTTTTCAAATATATCTTGTTTGACTTCTATTAACACATGTTTATTCATTTTCCTTGCCAATTTTATAATTGCTTTATTATCTGACTATTGAGGAATTCCTTGTATGGTATAGATATTAATCCCTGTTCAGATGTTTGGCTTGCAAATATTTCAGTCTGCTTGTTTCATTGTACATATTAATTATTCTGATAGTTTCATTTGTCTGTTTTTACTTTTATTTATCTGATCTTTGGTGTTTATGTTTAAAGGAAAACAAAATAAAAACTACATAGGCTGTTTAGTTTTTCTTTCATGATTTCCCACAGTACTTTAAGGTGTTTTTTTTTTAAAATCTATACCTTTAGTTATTCCACTTTAAATGGATTTTTGTTTATAGTATAATAATCAAATTTAATTCCTTGGCATTAAGTAATCCAAGTTTCTAAACATAATTTATCAGAGACTGTTATTTTACCACTGTGTATTCTTGACACTTTTGTCAAAAATCAATTGACCATATAAGCATGGGTTCATTTATGGGCTCTATATTGTGTTTCATTGGACAATTTATCTCTTCTTATATCAACAACACATTTATTCTCACTACTGATGCTTTGTAGTACAATTTGAAATCAATATATAGCTGTATTCTTTAAAAACAGATTTATTTTTATGTGTATACACACACACAAACACACACACACACACACACGCGCGTGTGTGTGCCACATATTTAAGCATGAGACTGCAGAAGCCAGAGGAAGACAGTAGAATCCCCCAAACTGTAATTGTAGATGGTTGTGACCTGTTAAATATAGACACTGGAAACCAAGTATGGATTCTTTGCAAGAATAACATGTGCTGTTAATCAATGTGCATCTCTTCAGTACCTAGCATTTTGTTGTTGTTTTGTTTTATTTCATAATGTTGGCCCTGGCTATATAGTTTTTATAGTTAAATGTGAATTTTGAATTTTTAAAAGGATTATTGAACATTAAAGTGTGAAAAGTGTGTTGATATTAATTATCTCAATCTATGCACACAAGATATTTTATCGTTTATTTGGGTCTTTAACTCATTCATTATTATTTTGTAGCTTTAGCATATATATCATTTATCTGATTTGTAGCTAAGTATCTTATTTATTTTTATATTCTGTTTTAAATATGATCATGCTCTTTGTTTCTTCTTAAATATCTCATCGCTATTGTACAAAATGCTGCTGGCTTTTGCATGTTAGTCTGGTATTCTGTAACTTTTCTGTATTTGTTCGTTAGATCTGGCAGGTGGTGTATGCTAGAGCTTTAAAGGTTTTCCAACCTTCACATCTTGTTGTTAGCAGTTAGGGATCATTTCACTTCTCTTTTTCTTGATGGCTACCTTTTATTTCTTTCTCCTGCATAATCTCTATTGCAAAAGACTTCTAACACTGCCGAATGAGTACAAGAATGGGTGTCCTTTGTAGCCTTGCCTTTTTTTTAACACTGAGTATTCTGTCCACTGTAGACCTAGTAGAACTGTGCTAGTTTTTAATCTGTTAATTTTGATACATTCTTTTTTAAATTTTTGTGTCTACATTTTTCAAGACATTTTTATGTTTCCTTCCTTATAATGCCTCTCTGAGGCTACAATAGCAATCTAGAAGACAAGATGGATCCCCGGTGCAAAAGTGGCATGGCTGCTATATGAATAACCAACTACTCAATGATTAGATTGGAGGCTCGTACCACAGGAGGAAATCCATGCTTGGTGCTGTAAACCTGGTCAAAAGCTCATGGTCAAGGATGGCTGTTTTGAAAAACAAAACAAAAAACAAAAAATAAAAAACAAACAACAACAACAACAATACAACAAAAACCAAACGACCAAAACCAAAAACCAAAAACCAAAACCAAACATAATTCCAAACTACCTATCAAATATTTATGTTTATACTCACAGATTAGTGCTATTTCTCAACCTTGGTCGGGGACAGTTCTGTTTTCATCAGGTGATAGTTAATTTAGAGTCTCATAACTGGTCAAAGTATTTAAAATAAGTGAGTGTTGAGTGCCTATCATTAAATGGGAGATCTGTAACAACCTTTCCAAAGCTCAGGGAACTCTGCAGAAGATGGGGAAGAAAGTCTATAGGGCCAGAGGATAGAGAAGAGTGTTGTGAAAGACTGTTATGGACATTGCACTCATGAAGTCACAGCAGATGTGAATTCCTGGACAAGATAGCCCCACATTAGAATCTGATAAGGGTTGGTGATGAATCTTTGAGGCTTTATGTCTCCCAGGAGAGCGACAGGCAGCTAACAACTTCTCAGGGAGCAAAAGTCAGTTTCTTCAGTGTTTTAACCACTGGTAAATTTCCTGTGCTCTAATAAATACCACCCACCTTGCTAAGTCAAGCAGCCCTAATTAAACACAGTGGGTCATAACAAAAATGAAAGAAAAAAAACCTAGCCAAAAATCATGAAAATAGGTGGAAGACTTGTTAGGAAGAGGAAGGAATAAGAGAAGGGAGAGAGGGTAGTAGGGTGTGAAGATAATCGAAATATATGTATGTATTTGTGTGTATATATATATATATATTTGTGTATATATATATGTGTGTGTGTATGAAATTATGAAAGAATAATACAAATTTAAAAAGAAAAAGTTTCTATCTCATTTTATGTTTTATTTTTACTTTTTCATCTCATGTTTGAGTTTCAGTATTTTCTATTGCCCTAGCTCCTATGTTCAAGATCACAACTTTCTTGAGTTCAACTTTGATGTTAATTAAATCTGTTGAGTTTTAAATTCTAGTCATCATGTCTTTCTGGTTTATAATTTTCATTTAAAATTGCATTGGAATTTATTTTTTAATATATTAAAAATCACTACTATTTTGTGCCTACTTGTATTTAGTATTGTCGTGGTGATTTGAGGCATTGCTTGATCTGTACACTAAGTTTTGACTGTCCAGAGAGCATTCTCCAGTTGTGTGGTTAGAGGCTGAGGGACAGATTGTGATGAGAACCTAGGATGACTTGAAGCACTGCACAATCTGTATGGTGACACTTTTTATTTCTTCACTGACTTCTAAAATGAAACCATTTAGTAGTTTTTAAAAAAGAGGGCCTTGAGGTGTTTAAGGCCCTCTTTTTCTTAAGGCCTCAACTCTAATGTTTGTACTTCTAATAACCTGAGATTATGAAAACCTCTCTATAGTTTCCAGTTGGCTCTGCTTCTCATCCTTTTGACCTGTAATGCTTACTCAGCAAATGTCTTGATTGGGTAATTGTGTTCAGTACTGACTGCACTGTCCATGGGCATCATTCTTTATATTCTGGCTGCATTAGTAGGCCCTAAACCAAGCTCTAATGACTCCTCTGCCAACCTGTGTTTGTTTTCTAAGCCTAGTGCATTTTTCTGAGAATTGTCAAATGTTCTGAGAGGAGAAATAATGTGAAGAAAATTGAGTTTATAACAATATGCTTTTCACCTGTCTGCATTTTATACCGTCATGTCCTGGTTGACTTATTTTTCTGCAAGTCTTTCAAATAAAGTTTGATTTTGTATTGTGTTCAGCTTTTAGTATTGTTCTTGGTAAGTGCACTGGACTGCTGGGAGAAATAGGTGTCTTGAATTATCTTTTCTATAAATACTTTAGCTAACTATGGAAATCCAAGTATTCATTTGATTCTTAAACACTCTGCATCATAGGACTCTTCAGTATTTCCAGGAACAAAAGACAATAGTGTTTTTGGAACTGAGCCTATATCTAGAGGTATCCTTGCCCAGTGATACTGTTATAAAGGCCTCCTGATGGCATTAGCAGAAAAGAGGTATGCCCTTGTATGTTACCAGTTTTACCTTTAGTACTTCATTTTCTCAGGTAATTACAAGAGCCATTCTTTCTAAATCCACCATGCATCAGGGTCTCAGTTTTTTACTTCAAGACATGGATTGACATTTTGTTTTACATAGAGTTTTCCAACAGATAAGGGATTGTGGTATGCATCGGGACTCATGTCATTGTATATTGTATTCCTGTTATGGGTCAGAGTGCAATACTTACTTTATATTGTAAATGTATTGTGTTCCACATTGTAGATTGTGTTATTTACAGAGTATTGCTATCCATCTTCCCAACTCTGGTCTGTCCTCTGCCATCTCTTTACAAATGACAGGAAGATAAGTTCTGTAGTTAATCTATCACTAAGAGCATACTTAAGTTTTTCTTTTCTGAAGAAAAATGTTTCATTGATTGAAACTTTTCAATATGGTTTAGAAATGATTTCACAGACTTATATACTGATATATTAATCCCTAGGTGTTGGTGTTATTTAGAGAGGTAGAAACTTTGGTTCCTGGACCCAAATATGGGGGAAATATGACACTGAGGATGTCCCATTAGATCTATAGCTCACCCTAAATTTTCCTTGTTTCTGTCTCTGTTTCTTGACCACAGTGTAGCAGCTCTGTCCTCCCACATTCTCATAAAGTATGGATCTTCTCAGCCATACACCAAAATATCTGAGATCTTCAGCCCAAATAAATTACTCTTTAAACCATTTCTCTCTTACATAATTGTGAAAGTGAGAAAGGCCTGACTAAACTCGCTAAGTTGAATTTGGATGTCGGACAGCTGTGTTGGTTATCACTTGCATCCTGTGTCTACATGAGTTATCAGGATGATATGCAATTATGTACTTTTTGGTTTCACATATTTTATCTTTCTCTTCATGTTTATAGAATTCAGGTTTATTTTAAGTACAAGTTCTATATTCAGGACTTGGTCTTGTATTTTACCTTAGCAATTTTCAAATATGCATGGTTATATTTACATTTTTATTTGTTATACTAGGTATAATAAAATCTTTATTTTTGTATGCTTTTACAATATATATTTCAGTGTTTGTGACAATTTAAATTATATCAGTCAGGTTTTGAATCACTTGTCCTTCATATCTCCATACCTATTTATTAACAATCTTATTTTTTTATTAACAATCTTATAATCTTAATTAATCTACTGTGCAAGGTAAAAATGAATTGCATACCCCACGAAGGGCATATTATGAATGCCTTATTGCAGTGAATAAAATAAATCACTTCATAATAAATTTTGACAGCTTCCATAAAGAACTGTTTAGAAAGATTTTAAAAATCCAGTTGTATATTACATCATCATATGTCTAGTTTACCATGCATTATGTGAAGGACAGAGAAGAGACTGGACATGAGTATGCACTTTAACATGGTAACATGAGAAGCTGTCTACTGTCACAGGAAAGTGGGCTGAGATTTACCCATTAAAGATTTTTCTTTTTGAAGTGAGATGAAGAAATACATACTTTGATGCAAACTTCTTAATGAAATATTTTTTAAAGTAAAATATATATTCCTAACATTAACTTACAAAGACTACTTACTAATTATATTATATATAACTAAGATTATTATAGCATAATGTAGAGAACAAAGGCTTTGACTGCCACTCCACAAACTGTCCTCACTGTCCTCATTCTCTATTCCAGTTACAACTGTTTCCCTTAAAATGTAATTACTATACATATTTTAGTACTTTAATATGAATGGGTATCATTGGTTTATCTTTAAATTTTATAATTTAATTTTAGAAAGTGATTTTAAAGTTTCCATTAATCTGTGCTCCACGTTGTGTCGATTACATTGGCATGCCCTGTGTTGGTATATCAATTACTTCTTTGAACATTTTTAGGCAATATGGAAGCTATGGGAACCTTGGAATAATAGTAAGGCTCATATCATTCTTCATTAATGATTGCACATGTCCTTTCCAGTCTGTTGAGAGCCTTTCTGCATCAACACTTAATAGAAGCGTACACTCGTGTACATGCTTTTTAATGGGGCATTTAGGAGAGGCATTCAGTAGATCTGTTGAGAGGTAATCACAAATAAGCATACTTAATGATATTTTATTTAATAAAAAGCAAAGATATGTGTGCTTATGCACATGGACAAGATTTCTGTCTATTGGTGATCTCACTGCCAGAAAATCAAGAGTGGAAAGAGGCCAACAGGGTGGTTTCATTTTCCTTAACATAGCCTTTCGTGAACAGACAAAACCTAACAACCAAACAAGTTAGGCATGGTGTCTTGTGGCTTTAATCATGAAGAAAAGGAAGACAGCTTTCTCCGAGTTCAAGGCCAGGTTAGCCCAAGTGGCAAGTTCCAGAACAGTCAATACTAAACATTGAGGTCATATTTTATATACATATACATGTACAGGTCATATTTTATATACATATGCATATGTATATAAAATATGTATATATGTATATGTATATATCACTAGCATTTCTATACATATACATTTACATTTACATATACATATACATGTGTATGTGTATGTGTATGTGTATGTGTATGTGTATGTGTATGTGTATGTGTATGTGTATGTGTATGTGTATATGTATATGTATATATCACTAGCATTTCTCAAAATCAATGTGTGGAACATATGTTAATACATGGCAAAATAAATATTCCTATATTTTAAAAAAGCTTGAAAAAAATGCCAAGTTGTCATGCTTATTTGATTATTAGAGTTGATTTTAAAAGTCTTGCATTAAATGAAACATTTTAATTTTGATTAATTGATCTTTCAAAATCTCTTTGGTCACAAGAGGTTTTATATGTGTGTATAGTTTCCATTGACTATTTGACAATTTCTTGTGTTACATATATTAACTATAGGTACATTTGGAAGGTTCTAATAAAGTGATGTTTAATCTGTAGATATCAAAGAGTAGATTATCTGTCTGGCCAATGTTCTATTGCTGTGAAGAGACACCATGCCCACAGCATCTCTTATAAAGGAAAAAATTTAATAGTAGCTTGCATACAATTTCAGAACTTTAGTCCATTATCTGCATGGCAGGGAGTATGGCAGTATGCAGGCATACATAGAGGTGGAGAAGTAGCTGAGAGTTCTACATCTGGATCCAAAGGCATTGGGAAGAACAAGAGCCATTGTACATGGCTTGAGCTTTTGAAAACCTTAAAGCCTACACAGGAGTACCCCTGACAAATGTCTTATCTCTGCAGCTTTCCTTAGCCACAGAGGGAGAGTCCACAACTCTTTTTTGTATCCTTGACTCTAGTGTTGGAACCATGTAACTGAAACTGCCAAGTTCTGTTGTTTGCTGGGGCAGGAACCTTGTCCCTCATTTAAAAATACTTTCAGTGTATTTCTATTTTCAATAGTTTCTTTCATGGCTTAAGCTGTTTTTCATCATGTTTTACAGGTTGGAAGTTTAGTTGGGTAGACTCTTGCTCTGAGATTACTACTTTCTTTATTCCACATAGCATTAGAGTCTTTTTTAAACATTTTTTTTTCTCCTTGAGCCCTGGACTTAGCTCCATTATACTCCCTGGTGCTCATTTTCTCTTCAATCTATGCATTTTGTAATTTTAGTTGCTTGGCATGTTCCTTTCATTACAGATCTGCATAAGAGTTGCCAATAATAGCCACCAGGCAGATTGTTTGGATAAAGGCAGAATGCAGCCACATTCTCCATCAAAATATCACAAGAATGGTCTCTAGGCCATTTATTATTATTCTTTTATTCTGAAACCTCTTGATCTGGCCATCATAATCTACATTGCTCTCAGCACCACTGTCTTCTATTCTTTTACCAGTGTGGCCCATTATACTCTGCTTAAAGTTATTTGACTGCATTTCTAATACAAGATCCCAAAAGTTCACATTCTACCAATAAGCAGCATGATCAGGACTGTTATATCAGTACCCTACTCCTGGCACTAACTTCTGTCTTAGTCAATGTTTCATTGCTGTTAAGAGACACTATGGCCAAAGCAATTCTTATAAGGGAAAACATTAAATTGAGGCTTGCTTACAGTTTCAGTGGTTTAGTCCATTATCAGCATGATGGGAAGCATAGTGACATGCAGGTAGACATGGTACTACAGAAAAAGCTGAGAGTTCTGCACATAGATGTACAGGCAGCAGGAGAAAAGGCTTGGGCTTTGAACCTCCCCCCTCCCCCCTCCCATGACAGACTTTGTCCAATAAGACCATACTTCCTAATCCTTTCATAGTGCCCCTCCCTGAACATTTAAATATATGAATCTATGGGGGGCATTCCTATTCAAACCCCTACATGTGTAGTATCCCACATATAGGAATGCCCCCCCCCCCATAGGCTTATGTGTTTGAATGTTTGACCCATAGGGAGTGGCCTTGTTGGAGTGGGTGTGGCTTTGTTGGAGGAAATGTGTAACTGGGGGTGGGCTTTTAGGTTGCAGATGCTCAAGCCAAGTCTAGTGTGGCATTCTTCTGCTTGCTGCCTGCTGATCTGGCTATAGCTATGGATCTCAGCTTCTTCTCCAGCACTAAGTCTACCTGCATACCATCAGTCTTCCTGCCATGATGATAATAGACTAAACCTCTGAAAGTGTAAGCCAGCACCAATTAAATGTTTCACTTTACAAGGGTTTTCGTGGTCATGGTGCCTCTTCACAGCAATAAAACCCTAAGACTATCTATACGGTATTTACTCTTCTGATTCATGAATATGGATGCCTTTCAATTTATTTAGATTTTTCTTAAATTCTTTCAACAATAGTTTGGTTTTAGTGTGTAAGTTTTGTGCTTCATTTGTTACATTGTTTTTATTATTTTAATAGTCTAGTAGAATGAATTGTTTTCTTTTCTTTTTTTGTATTTGTGTGTGTCTTGGTATGCACCTGCATATATACATTTTTGTAAGTGTGGACATGCATGTGTGTGCAGGTCCTGGTGCACCTTTGTATATGTGCATATGGAAGCCTAGAAATGTATTCTTTAGTCTTCCTTGATTGCTCTCCCCCTTGCTTATTGAAATAGGGCTTTCCACTGAGCTCAGAGCTTCCTAATTCAGCCAGTTTGTCTAGCAGGCTTACAGATTGGAGATTCCTTGGCTTTGTCCTGCTGGGATACCAGGTAACTTTCTTTCCTGCATTTTTTTAAACTTGGGTTCTCAGAATCCAAACTCTTGCCTTCATGGTTATCCAGTAAGCTCTTATTCCACTGAGCCATCTCCTTAGTCCTGAAGTTAATGTCTTATTTCCTTTTTTAAATTATATATAGCAAAAGAATAAAACACAATGGAGTTCTGTATTTTGAACTTCTGTCTTTAAGCCTTGTCATTATTAGCCAGGGCTTGTTAGAAAAACAAAGCTGATAGAATGACTGTATGTTAGAAGAGGACTTATCCCATTGCCTTGCATGATACAGTCTGCCTAATGGAATGATAGCTGTCTTCTCTCTGGAGAATCCAAGATCCTAAGGCTGTTCAGTCCTCTAGGTTGGATGCTTTAACATTGAAGGTGTGAGGGATTATGAAAGATCCTCTAGGATGCATTGCTTCAGCCCTGAATATATGAAGTATTAGTGGAGAGCCATTGATCTTCAGCCCACATCAGAACACAGAAGAAACTGGGCTTTGATATGTATGGCATTAAGAGAGCTGTGGCAGCAACAGGGTAGATAAACTCATGAGTAAGCAGATTAACTCACCAGGAAGATGGCAAGACAAATGGTCAAAAAGCCAAACCGTGTGTTTTGAACCTCCTTACAAATATCAGGGACATTACTGGAAAGGTTACCAACATTCAACCCTCTTTCTAGCCCTCTGTCCAAAATAGGGGGAGAAAAGATGATTAATAGGATTAAGGCTATGTAAACCAGTTTAGAAGTACTTTTTTATCCCCCCTCAAGACAGAGTTTCTCTGTATAGCCCTGGCTGTTCTGGAACTCACTTTGTAGACCAGGCTGGCCTGGAACTCAGAAATTTGCCTGCCTCTGCCTCCCGAGTGCTGGGATTAAAGGCGTGTGCCATCAAGCCCTGCTATTGATTGAATAGATTAGGGGTGGTTGTGAGCCACCATGTGGTTGCTGGGCTTTGAATTCAAGACCTTAGGAAGGACAGTCGGTGCTCTTAACCACTGAGCCATCTCTCCAGCCCTAGAAGTACTTCTTTGAGGGGCAATTCCTACCTCTGTTGTTAGGATACCAGTAGGCCGGCTCAATAGTGTCAGAATACCAAACATGAATTAGTGGCATGATCCAGCAGAAACAGCCAGGCTTCCACTGAATAGGCATAAGTTATCAGAAGTGACCCTAACCAGTTGGAAAGCCAGGGGAAGTTCTCTGCTGTGCCTCTCAATGAAGCAAAGACTCAAGAACAACAAAGGGCTGCACAGTTCCCCATCACTATTGGTTGAGTCTTATTTATATTCTTTCCAAACATCATGTGCCCTCCCATCGGTCTTATCTCAGCAAAACATCATGAGTCTGAGTCAGCAAAATACCATATGAGTCTGTATTACATGACACAACCAGAAACTTCCACTTCAGGATCTTTTATTAACATTTTATTACTTCACTGCACTGGCTGGAGCCTCTAGTGTCAAATAGAAGTGGGAAAAGTGGGCTTGTAAAATCCTCTGTCTATTCCTAATTATGGTATTATAGATAAATCCAACAAACATGATCATGCATGTGGTTATATATATGAATTTATGTTTGATTATATTTCATTGTTTCTTGAATTACATTCACAAATATTCCTGTGTGATAATGATTCTTTTGTATGTGTATAAGTCTTTTAAACTATATTGGGCAGAGATGCTAAAACTTAAAAACAATAGGTACTGAAAATAAATATTTCAGCATCAAAACAAACATTGATTGGAACAAGTGCCCAACCCATGTGCATGAACTGGTGCCTTCACTGGGTTTTGTTCTCAGAGCTCTGCAGACTGGACTCAGAATTGCCCCTTTCTCTTTTATTTTCTATGACTTCTTCGTATCAATGCATTAAAATATCAGACAGAATTCATGAATAAATTTTCCTAGAGGCCCCCTCCCCCTTTGGTCAATTTAGTCTCATTAGTTGTGAATCTCTGGGGATTGTCCACTTCTAGTGTTAGCTTGGTATATTTTATTTTTTAAGTATTTGTTCATTTTTCTAAATTATTGTAATATGTTATTTATGACCTCTCTGTAATAATGTTTACTTTTCTAAATTCAGCAGCATTTCTGCTCTTTTTATTTCCTGTTTTAAATTATGTCAGCCTTCTCTATTTTTTTCTTGGTTTCTTAGTCAGTTCCAGTAATCTACTGTTTTTCTGTTCTTCTTTATTTTACTTCAGTGTAGTCTCCTTTACTCTCCTCTGCCCGTTCTTGCTCAGTTTTTCTTTTACCCTCAGTGTTTTGGGTACCAGGTTGAACTGCTGATGTGAGATTTTTCTTTCTGTTTAATTGATGCTTTAGGTTTTCCTCCAGGCTGTTTTAGATGTAGACCACATGTTCGGATATTCTGGGCTTTCATTTTCAATCATCTCAAAGTATTTTTTTTATCCTCGTGATTTACCTAATGTTCTAATTATTATGTATTCATGAATTTCCTATTTCTTTCTGTTGTTGATTTCAATTTCATTTCATTGTGGCTGGAGGATATTATTGAGGCTGTGGCTTAGCATGTGATCTGTCCTAGATGATGTCTCAAGAGCACTTGAAAAGAATGCACAGTCTGTAATTGTTGGTAGAGTGTTGGGAGATTGGGAGTTCTAGTGTGTTCATAGCATCTTTGAAAGTTCACATCACCTTCTGTCTTCTTCTACAAGTTTTGTAGCCATTTTTTAAGGAATGCCTTTTAAGTCTTCAATGAGGATTATTTCTCCTAACCTTCATCCTGAAAAAAAATACTTTACATGATTAGTTTTCAGTTATCAGATGCATATCTGTTTATGATTATTATGTCTTTTCAAGACTTATCACTTACACTACAAATTCTCTCTCTCTGTCTCTGTCTCTCTCTCTCTGTGTCTCTGTCTCTCTCTCTCATAGTGATTTTGTTTGTAAGTTTGTGTCTGATGTTAGTGTAGCCTCTTCTGCTTTGTTTGGATTTTCCTATCATTTTAGTATATTTGTAACCTTGCATCTAACACGTGTCTTTGGTAAAACACACAGTTCGGATTTGGTTTTACAGTTTGTTGCCTTGATTGTTTAATTCACAAACATTACAGACTTCAGTGATAGTGTGACTGTGTTGGCAGCTCTGCTATGTCATGTGTCCTAGCTCTCCATTCCTCACTCACTGCTTTCTTATGTTCAAAGCAAGTATTTCCTAATACAACATTGTGATTCTCTTATTTTTTAATTATATTTTGGTAGAGATTTTCTTATGTGTGTATGTGTGTATGTGTGTGTGTGTGTGTCTATAACTGCATGCAAACTGAATAGAATCTGCTTCAGATTTACTTTATTCAAACAAGATATAGAAATGCTAAATTTATATATTTGTCTCATTTCTCTTTTGTGCATTCTTCTTCTGTACATTTCATCTATATGTTATAACCCCAACTTACACTGTTATTGTTAGAACTAAGGTCTTTTAGGTAACCAGGCCCTAAGCATGGCAGGACCATGCCCAGGCACTCAGCTGCTAGGTTTTGGTTGCAGTCTCACTAAAGTCACAATTCTATCTTACAGGACACACATTAACCAAGCCCCATTTCTTTACCCAGAAGAAGAGCCAACCCTGTCATCTAAGCTGAGTCATGGGACATAGGTCACACATGAACTAAGCCTGCTTCTTGGGGTATGAGTCCTCACCTTTCCCAGGAAACCTTAAAAGTGTACCCTGTTTAACCTAAAAGGGTAATCTGTCCTCGAATCTCCCGTGAACCACCTCTATTTTCCCTTCCTAAAGAACTTAAAAATTATAATAATTATTACTTCATGTAAGTTTATGGGTTTTGGTGTTTGAGAGGAAATAGAAAAGCTTGTATTTGATACACCGGTCATGATATTTAGCAGTTCTGGTTCTTCTCATTTGTTCACTGGATTTCACAATCACTGGGCATCATTTTCTCAATCAAATATAGTGGTGTTCCAACCTTCTGTTGTAGTCATTATAAGAAAATGCATTCCATGTGTGTATTTGACAGTCCTGGACATACGGTTATAAGCATATTTTTTAATACAATCGATTTTAAAATTACTTAGAGAAGAGGGGAAAATATTCATTTACACTGTCTTTTATATCTATTTAATTATACTTACTGATGAATTTTTTTCTCCTATGTATTTGAAATTCATCTCTGGGGTTGTCTTTTTCCATTTTTCAAATTTTCTTTATGATCCCCTATAAAGTCTTTATGCTAACAGCATGTTATCTTAGTTTGCATTTACTATGATTTTTAAAACTTTTGTCCTGCTTTTAAAATATTTTTTTACTGGATTTAAAATTTCTGTTGGTCATTGTTTACTTTTGCCCCTCCTTAGAATTGGGAACAGAACACCCATGGAAGGAGTTACAGAGACAAAGTTTGGAGCTGTGACGAAAGGATGGACCATCTAGAGACTGCCATATCCAGGGATCCACCCCATAATCAGCTTCCAAATGCTGACACCATTGCATACACTAGCAAGATTTTGCTGAAAGGACCCAGATATAGCTGTCTCTTGTGAGACTATGCCGGGGCCTGGCAAACACAGAAGTGGATGCTCACAGTCAGCTATTGGATGGATCACAGGGCCCCCAATGGAGGAGCTGGAGAAAGTACCCAAGCAGCTGAAGGGATCCGCAACCCTATCGGTGGAACAACATTATGAACTAACCAGTACCCCAGAGCTCGTGACTCTAGCTGCATATGTATCAAAAGATGGCCTAGTTGGCCACCACTGAAAAGAGAGGCCCATTGGATGTGCAAACTTTATATGCCCCAGTAAAGGAGAACGCCAGGGCCAAAAAAATGGGAATGGGTGGGTAGGGAAGTGGGGGGGAGGATATGGGGGACTTTTGGGATAGCATTAGAAATGTAATTGAGGAAAAGATATAATAAAAATATTAAAAAAATTTTTTCCTGCTTTTAAAATCTTTTTTTACTGGATTTAAAATTTGTTGGTCATTGTTTACTTTCTCACTATCTTCTTCCATTGTTTCACTATTAGCTTTAATTATATTTACATATTTCTTCCCTCTCTGTGTGTACATGGCCTTGTTTGTGTGGATGTCAAGGGACAGCTACTGGTAAAGGGTCTTCTCCTTACACTGTATGGGTCCGTGGGATGGAACTCAGGTTGTCAGGATTAGTGGCAAGTACCTTTACATATTGAGACAAATCGCCAACACTCCTAATAAAAAATAATATTTTATTAGAATCCCTAAATAAGTGCTAAGTTATGACCTTTTAAATATTTTCTTCCTTATTCCTTCTGATAGTCTACTTTGTATATGTTGATACGCCCACATTTCCCAACAGCTCTGTTTAATTTTGTATGTTTATATTTCTGTTTTTGAAATTGTGCAATCTGTATTTACTAAAGTCTTCCAAATTTGTTGACTTTTTCTTCTGCAAGTTCAAACATGAGCTGTGTGCCTCTCATGCATTTAACAAATTAGTTATTAGATTTTTAAATTTTAGTCATTGGAACTTTGAATTTCAGAATTTCCTTTTGCTTCTTTTTATGGTTTCTGCCTCTATATTGATGTTGTCTAGGTGATAAGACATTATCTTCCCCTTTTATTTCCTTATTTTGGTTATCTTTGGTTTTTTTGTATGCATTTATAATGTCTACTTTGAAACGTTTGTTGGTTAAATCTGTTGTGGAGCTGCATGGCAGCTTTCGTGATCGCCATGTTTCCCAAAATGAGGGTCAAAAGTTCTCTCAAAAATATGACTCTTTGTTGTTGCAAAGTCAGCATCTTAGATGACATATTGCAGAACCCCTGTGAGTGGCCTCCTAATCTCCTAAGGAGGTTGTCACCTGCTTGCTTATTTACAATGTGAGACTGGTTAGATTATTCTGGTCTCTTTCCCTTGCAATGAGAAGCCACTGATATCTCTAAACTGCAGCCCTGGATAATGCCAAGGTGCTTTCAGAATTGTGTTTCACTATCTCTCTGACTGCAGCCAGGTCCACTAATTCCTGGCTGATTACTCTGTTGTTTTTAATAATGCTGCGAAGCACACATTTGTCTCTAGAGGGACCTAAATCTAGGCTCCTTTGCAGGGATAGTATTTGAAGACCATGTTTGTTTGTTTAACCCTAGGCAACAGCTTTCCTTGGCCCTTATTCTAAGTGATAAACTGGCTGGCCTACAGACAAGTCTGATCAGTAATGAGGTTATAGGGTTGTGGGATTGTGATAGGCAGCCTAATTTGGTTGTTGAATGGGGTTTGCTCCGGTGACCCAATAGAGAAATCTACAAGGGACAGAAAAGCGAGCCACGTTCCCAGAATCAGGTGCCTGAAACCACAGAGCCTCCAGCTCCATAATTCTGTGACTATCAGTCACGCAGACAATGTCCCAAGCTTCTGACAGTCTGAGTATACTCCACCCCCACAGTTACAAGACTATAGCCAGGTATTTTCCTCCCCACAGTTACCTGATAGCCCAGCCCACTATAAGAAGGGCTGCTTGGCCCTCCTTGCTCTCTCTAAGCTCTCACCTTTCTTACTCTCTAGCCCTCATTCTCTCTCTCCCTTCCCCCTCTCTCCACTGGCCATGGCTGGTCCCTCTCTCTTTCTACCTTCTCTCCTTTCTCCCTGCCTTTCTACAATAAAGCTCTAAAACCATAGACTGTCTCTGATCATCAAGGCCCGCCGTGCTTGAACGATGGGATGGCCTTTCTCCTAATGAACCACTGTCTAATCTCCTGCCAGAAGGCCATCCTGTGCTCCAGTCAAGGCCCTCCTGGGAATCATTCAGCGCCCCCTCTCCCTCTGCCCTCTTCTCCCTTCAGCCCCGGGGCCCAGTGCCGCCCCAGGGGCCCCCATTCTGTTCTCAGCTCTTCTGCCATATCCAGTGTGGGATGCCGGAGGCTGGGAGCCTGGTGCCTAGGACTGACCCTTGTCCACCACCTGCTGAGCTGGGGTCCAGAGGTTTCACACAGCCAGCCAGCCACCCGGGGGGGGGGCTGCGTGGAAAGCATGCGGCAGTCCTCCTCTGTCTGCCTGCCCAGAACACCGGAACTCTGGTGGGACATGGGTTTTCTTCCACTCCCTCTTTCCCCTACACCAATGGCCTCGAATAAGGTGTGCTTAACTTCTGTTTACTAAGATCTTAGAGCTCACAAGTGTATAGCCTGCCTCTCCCTCTAGATCCGGGGTTGAATATCTTAGTGTAGTGTATTTTCCTCTGTATGATGCTCTTGTTTTGATTTCTTGGAATTAGGTTGCGATTGGTAGCATCTGGTTTCTTTGCCCGGCTTCTGTAGTCTAGAATCTGACTTTTGAATGGTCATAGATGGGGTAATCAGTACCCTAATATTTTTTGCTAGGCATATGGTCAGAACATATGTCTCATAAGGAGGGGCTGAGAGGAAGGGAGTCTCCAAGCCTTTGGAGGCACACGCTAGGAATCTGGATGTACCACCTGTAGTAGTATGAGAGATGTGGACATTCTCTTCTGCTTTTACTAGCAGGTGGAATAAAACTGGCCCATATTCTTGCCAGCAATTGTTTGGAGTGAGTAGAAATGAGTATGCATGTACTAAGCACATTAATGATTTCTCATCCAGCCTCACACATTCCTCACTTGGGGCACCAAATTCAATCAATTTAAATGCATTTGCAATAACTCTGAGTCACTGATACTACATTGGTGATTAAGGAGAAATCAAATTCAACCAAAAGTGAGTCCAGCTCTAAATTATTTACTTCAGGCTCCTCTTATGTCTTTGGGTGTCTCTCCTCTATCTACCTGATATATGAGTCTGAATCTATGCCTGCCTTAAGGTTGTCTTGTAAGTCTATATCTGTGTCTGTCCCTGAATGTCTCTGTATGACTGTGTGTGTGTCTGCCTCTGTGTGATTTTGTGTTAGTCTTTGTGTAACTGTTTGCTTTTTTATGACTGTGTGTCTATCTCTGTGTGACTGTCTGTTTCTCTCTGTGTGACTGTGTGTATCTGTCTCTGTGTGACTGTGTATGCTTGTCTATGTGTGACTGTGTGTGTCTGTCTCTGTGTGATGGTGTGACTATGTGTGACTGTGTGTGCTTGTCTCTGTGTGATTGTGTCTCTCTCTCTCTCTCTGTGAGACTATGTGTGCTTGTCTCTGTGTGATTGCATCTGTCTCTGTGTGACTGTGTGTGCTTGTCTCTTTGTGACTGTGTGTATCTGTCTCTGTGTGACAGTGTGACTGTCTCTATGTGACTGTATGTGTCTGTCTCCGTGTGACTGTGTGTGCTTGTCTCTGTGTGACAGTGTGACTGTCTCTGTGTGACTGTGTGTGCTTGTCTCTGTGGGACTGTGTCTGTCTCTGTGTGACTGGGTGTGTGCTTGTCTCTGTGTGACTGTGTGTGTGTTTGTCTCTGTGTGACTGTGTGTGTCTGTCTCTGTGTGACAGTGTGACTGTCTCTGTGTGACTGTGTGTGCTTGTCTCTGTGGGACTGTGCGTATCTGTATGGTAGTTTGTGTCTTTCCCTAACAAAAGGTTTTGTCCTGTGTTTCTTTCTTTTCTTTTTTTTTTTTAAAGAGTTTTCAGTACTTTTCTTTTTAATCATCTCCAGTGCTATCATTGCCTCCTCAGAAAGCATTTATGTTTCTAGAAGTATAATTTAAACAGTCTTTTACTGGACATTGTGACATCTCTATATCTCTGTACTAATTTCAGAAAAGCCAAATGTCTACACATAGAAGCAAATAGTAGGAAGTGGCTATAACATGAATTCGAGATGAATCAGATTTTCTTTCTTCTTTTTTTTTCTGATTTCAAATTTAGGTTTAGTAAGCCTGATCTGTTTTTCTTTTTATTGGATATTTTATTTATTTACATTTCAAATGTTATCCCCTTTCCTGGATTCCCCTCCGGAAAACCCCTATCCCATCCTTCCTTCCCTTTCTTCTGTGAGGGTGCTCCCCCTCCACCCACTCCCACCTCTCTGCCCTGACATTCCCCTACACTGGAGCAAGGACTTCTCCTCCCATTGATGTCCAACAAGGTCATCCCCTGCTACATATGCAGCTGGAGCCATGGGACCCTCCATGTGTACTCTTTGGTTAGTGGTTTAGTTCCTGGGAGCTCTGGAGGTTCTGGTTGGTTGATATTGTTGTTCTTCCTATGGGTTGCAAACCCCTTCAACTCCTTCAGTTCTCTAACTCCTCCCTTAGAGTCCCCTTGCTCAGTCTAATGGTTGACTGTGAGCACCTGCCAGGCTCTGAAAGAGCCTCTCAGGAGCCAGCTATATCAGGCTCCTGTCAGCAAGTACTACTTGGCATCTGCATGATTCTTGGTGTCTGGGTTTGATGTCTGTATATGGGATGGAGCCCTAGGTGGGGCAGTTTCTGAATGGCCTTTCCTTCAGTCTCTGCTCCACACTCTGTTTCTATATTTCCTCTCATGAGTATTTTATTTCCCCTTCAAAGAAAGACTAAAGCGTCTACACTTTGGTCTTCTTTCTTCTTGAGCTTCTCATGGTATTGTATCTTGGGTATTCTGAGCTTTTAGGCTAACATCCACCTATCAATGAGTGCATACCATGTGTGTTCTTTTGTGACTGAGTTACCTCACTCAGAATGATACGTTCTAGTCCCATCCATTTACCTAAGGGTTTCATGAAGTCACTGGTTTTAATAGCTGAGTAGCACTCCACTGTGTAAATGTACCATATTTTCTCTATCCATTCCTGTTTCTTGAACATCATAGAAAGTATCACATAAAGAAGGAATGAATGATATTTTTCAGAAATCTTCAGCAGAGTTTTACAAGGTATTAAGTCACTGACTTCAAACTGACCCACATAACAAACAGTATTACAAACATCATTGTTTATTAAGCAACAACCAAGTGTTATGCTCAACATTTATGGTGGATATTCTTGTTATAAGGTTTCTTTCAACCTTTACTGTTGCTCTTCTCAGTAAATGATAGGCATGCATTATTTTTGGTCAGGGTTGTGGTAGAGTACATAATTAAGATTATAGCTGGGCATTAGCTTAGGTTGTAAAAGTTGATTGCATGGGAATTTCAAGGCAAGTAAGGTTGATTGCTACATTGCTCTCTTAAGGGCAGATTAAAAAACAGGCTGGGTACACAGTAGGATAGCAGTATTAAGTCTTAAGTAACATCAAGGTATATTATGAACTTTGGCTTTGAGGTAGAGCAAAAATTACAGTCCCTTTGGGTGGAAGAGATATTTTCACAATATTGCATAACTACCAGAGTGGGTTATAGATTATTACTGCTCCTAAAAAGTTTTAGTAAATTTTGAATTTTGTAAGATTTTTTTTAAACTTGCTATATATCTTTAGGACCATTTTTAGACTGTTTAAGTTTTTATTAAACTTTCCACAAATTGATTTGGTGAAGTTATTTGTAACACTCTTACACAGCGCAGTATGTGTAGAGCATTTGTGTGTTCAACAAGCAACCTAAGAAATAAACTCACGGGCGTACGTAGCCTCAGTATTCTCCTTAATCACATTTCATTTCCTCCTTTCCCATTGATTTGAGGCTTACATTTGATTATATATAAAACCAATGTGTTCAAAAAATTGAAACAAGGGATTTCTTAAACACAGTATATACTGATAGCTCCACAAGCAAGATGTGATTCTTCAACATTCAAGGTAGCAGGGCATGTGCTGACTCATCGCTTTAGACATCCAGCCTTTACATTTCATCATTTACACTAAGAACCTATTGACAGACACAGTGTGATATTAAAGTATGTGGAATGATTAACTCCTGCTACCACTAGTAAGTCATAGCACCTTGATGATGAAACATTATGCAAGATCCTTAGTGTCTCAGAGTTTTGCTTGATAAGATCCCAGTATTGTGAGGTTTTGTGTAGGGTTATTATGCATCTCTCTCCATTACTACCCAGCAATTTCTTCTGTTCACAAATACATGGGGACTGAAGATAGTAATCTCATCTTAAGAAACTGTATTTATCCAGGAAGGGGAGGTATTTAGGGATGATAGATGTTTTTCTAGCTGGTGAAAGAAGCAACCTGAACTAGATACACATTCAGAGTCAGGGGATGCTGAAGGGCTTCATGTAGAAACCAGAGAAAAGCCAAGGTTTAGGATCTCTCTATGATAGATAATCATACTGTTGAAATGATATAGAAGGAAGGAGGTTTGAACTGTGTGAAGTGTCTAAGAAAATCAGTGAATGCTAGCAGGTGATCACTTTCCTGGAAGGGTTGTGTAGTGCCTTCAAACAGCCTCCAACAACTCATGGCTATCATTCATGGAAGGAGTCAGTAGTGCCTTCAAACAGCTCCCCATAACCCATGCCCATAGTTCTTGTCCGCCCCATCATTGAAAAGACACAAGAAGTACCACACTTGAACTGGTTTCCAAGATTTTTTTTCTTATGCCTATAAGATTTCAATTTCTCCTAGAAATAATTTTTGCTAAATATATAATGGTACTTTAAAGTGGTAACTTTCTGCTGAATTGGGTTTTCTCCAAAGGCTCTTTTATCACTTGATTCTTTTTTGATACTACTCTAATCTCTTTTTTTTTAAGAGTTTAAAAATAGTTATTGGCGTGTGTGTGTGTGTGTGTGTGTGTGTGTGTGTGTGTGTCGGTATCTATGAGTTTGTGCATGGCCCATGTGTACAGGGCCTGGGGAGGCCAGAAGAAGGAGTCAGATTCCCTCGATCTGGAGTTAGAGGTGTTTGTGATCTGCCTGATGATGTGAAGTTAGGACCTGAACTCAGGTCCTCTGTAAGAGCAGTGAGGGTTCTTAACCACTGAGCCACCTCTCCAGCCTCTACTATTCTAGTTTTTAATAGTCATTTTTCTAGTGGCTGTATCTTGCCTTTCCCACTCACCTAACGGGTTCTGAACTAAAATCATTGTTAACAGAGAAAAGAAAACATAAAGGTTTTTATATAAGTTTCTAATTAGCACATATCACATTTCTGAGATGGATAATGCAGAGCTTATGTATAAACACGAAGGGTATACATATAATTCTTAGTGCTGATAGAGGAAATAAAACTGTGGGTTTGTGTCATATCCTTTACGTTTCAGTTTTAGTTTTTCACTCAAAATCCAGAAGATTTGGCATATCATATAGCTTACCTTTTAAGAATTCAATTTATATATATATAATGAGAGCAAAATTTCATTAAGAATTAAAGGGGTCCAAAGGAAACAAATCTATTTTGTCTTTATAGAGCGAGTGTGCTTCTGAAGACGAAAGGTTAAACAAGTCATAACTGGTAATAATGGTATGCTGAGATAGAGCAAATGTGCTTTATTTCAGGAACTTACTTTATAATAATGCTATGGAGATAAAAAGAATCTCTCCCATCTGTTGAGCTGGCTCTTAAGAGATGCTAGCTAGGCATATATAGCTTATGTGTGGATGCTTCCTCCTCTCCTGTTCTATTTCTTTCTTTCCAGGAAGTAACAAATGGCAAAATCTTCCAAAATCTACAGTGCAGTGCAATCCACAGCAGCTGCTCAGAAGATCTTTGAGAGAAAGAGAGCTGATGCTTGACAAAGAGGCTGTTAGCACCAGACACACAATTGAAGTAGCCATTCTGTTGAAGGTGAAGGAACTAGGCTGTTGGGGAGTGAAGTATCTCTCCGAAGATGTATTGTTGGAGATTCAGTCACATGTGTGAAAATGTCTGAAGTGTCTGAAGGCACTCAGCAGGCATGTTTCACATGCTGTCATTGTTAAAACCTCGAAATAAGTTGCTGGCGGGAGTACACATAACCCTCTCTTTGGAATAATGCCAACTCAAGTGATCTTGCATTATGGCCTTTTTCTCTAGAGGAAAAAAGATACATCATCTTCTATGCAGCAATGTCTGATTGTATTCCACATCCTTTGTTGGGTACTAAGACAAACAAAATCCTTTGCCATGTTTCTTTGCTTGCTTCTTTGTTTCTGCCATATTGGCAGAGGCAGAAGTGCACTTTTGTATTTATTAGTCTATGAAATAAATAGGTCAGTTATCTGGACTAAATTCAATGAAATTTGTGGCAAAGTTCTTTGCTATGCTGGCTGTAAGACCACAGATTCCCTTGAGCTCTTTAAGGTAGTTAGAACTAGCAAAAGGGCAACAGGACTGTGATATTTCAAGATTTTCGAGAACGTAACATGTCATGATATGGGAAGGAGATAAAATTGGACATGAATGTATAAGTATTCTTCAGGTATAATTAGAAAATAGGCAATAGAAGTGGTATATATTCAAAATTCAGTCATACTACCTATTTAGAAATTATAATACCAAAAGCAAGATAGTAATTTCATCCAAGTGGTATTTTTCTTTACCCAATTAAGCTGTGAATTAGGACTGATAAATCAATTTACAGAACATCAAAGCTCATTTTTTTTTCCAAATGCCAACTGGATAAGTGAAGCCATGGAATTACACTGAACTCTGTGTCTATAATACACTTCTCTGTGTGTAAATGCACATGGTAATACCAAATCTTTAGATCAATTGTAGACAGGGCTGAACATCAGTAACTAACAATACAGTCGGATGACTATAATGCTACAAATTATTATATACACGAGGAATTCTCCTCCCCAATAGGATTTCTGGGAAGTTTCCAAATATTGCTGTCCATTCTCTAAATAGTCTAATAGCTGAAGGAAGGGGCACAATTGTCTTTTTCAAGTTATAAAAGTGCTTGCATGGGCCAGTTCCACAACTGGTATTTACGTTAGCTTATATATGCCTATTAAGTTAAACCCTTGGTATTTTGAATATTTTTAATTTAGTGATGTGTGTCCCAGATGTTGCTTTCTTCCCTTCCATCAGAATGGCCTTCAGGACCCACATCAAGGAACAGATGAATGTGCTCTTTTCTCAGAAGGAATCAAAACCACAAATTGGATGTTTGAACTCAAGAAAGGCAGGGTTTGATGCAGCTCTCCCTGTATGCCATCAAGGTGTATGATGCTGAGGATGAGCTAAGATGCTCAGAGATGAGAGATGCTATACTTTACATTGAGTACAGTGCATAGGTTACGGTAAGTACAATCCTGTTTGACTCTAGTGTAAAAATTCCTGGAACTGGTGGAGTCGAGGAAAGAGAATGCTAAGAGCCTCCAGTAGATGCTGACTGTGGGCTGGCATGTAGAACAGCTCAGAGCTTTCTTCCTCATGACAGATGACATCATGGGTTCTTCCCTCGCTCTCCAGGGTCATACCTATTGGTATTAACAACCAAGCCTAGTTTTGGATGACATCAATGATGCTCTGCTTCTGGAAGCCCACATCTACATCCTGCCAAAGTTCTACTGCTGGAACCAACCCTACTACCTGAACAAGCTCGAGATCTTTCAGCAGAGTTCCTATTATGCTGATGCTAGACAGACTCTGGACCTCATCAGAACACCCCAGGGTCATGTAGATTTTATAAAAAGAGGCACAAATCTGTTGAGCAATATAGCTTCCTATTCCTTCTATTTTCCCATGATGGCTGGTATGTACACAGCAGGCCCTGATTGGAAGGAGTATGCCAATGCATTGAAGCTTCTTCAGGAGATGGGCAAGTTCTTTCACATCCATCATGACTTCTTTGGGGACCTCAGTGTGACTAGAAAGGTTGGGACAGACATCTGGGACAACAAATGCAGCTGGCTGGTGGTTCAGTCTCTGCTACAAGCCATTCTGCAATAGTGCCAGATCTTAGGGGAGGATTCTGGAAAGAAGGACCCAGAGAAGGTGGCACAGATGAAATACTGTGCAAGGAAGACAGGCATGACTGTTTAAAGCCTCATAGAGCAATGAGCTCCTCTGCTGTCCCTTACTATCTTCTTGGGCCTAGCAAGAATAATCTACAAGCAGAGAAAGTGATCTAGTGTTTGTAAGGCTTGGCGGGAGAGTTCTTAATAAATTATCAATAACTTATTTTTTTGAAGAAGCACTTTACTGTGCTTCTAGCTTGAGTAAACTTTATGGAGGTTTCTTCAGGTTCTGAGATTTCTTCCTTTTCCTACCACGTTCACTTTAGCAAATTTATAGATTCTCCCTAAGCCTTCTTTGCAATGCAGATTTTTTTAAAAGCTTCTTGCCGTTTTCACAGTTCAGGAATATTTTTTTTTTTTTTTGCAAGAAGTTGGAAGCCATTCTGTTGGTATGTAATCCCTAGGGAAGGTTGGACTTCCTTGGCCACCTTGTGTAAAAACTACCTCTGTATTCATTCTTCAGGACAATGACCACAGTCTGTCGTGGTCTTATTGGTCTTCACATGTGATTTTTTAATAGCAGATATATATTTGGATATTTATAAAAAACCAACTCGATTCAACACACTATGTATTTTAGGTGGATGGGATATTCTATCTGGATCTGTAGTGATTATTGATAATAAATTGACTTATTTCCATTCAAATGTATCTTACGTTATTATTATTTGCTGTTTGTTTTGTTTTGTGTTTCATTCAATGTCAAGTTTAACAAGGTAAAGTTTTCTTTTCTCCTTTTCAGGACACAGTTTTATTTTATGTTGCATTCTGCTTTGTACCAAAGCTCTTTGGGCTCCAGCGTCATCCAAATGAATGGTTGTCCTATCCCTACCATTGTAGTACATTACGAAGCCGAATCTGATCATCTCAGGGGTTTGCTATACACTTGAAGTCGTTAAATTCTTATATATGATATTAGTTACTTTCCTGTGTCGATGACCTAATGTCTGATACAAAGTCACTCACTTAAAGGAGGAAATACTTGTTTTGACTCACAGTTTAAAGACAGTCATCATGGCGAGGAAGGTGTGGTGGCAGTAGTGGTTTACAACTGTGGCAGCAGAAGCATGGTTTACTTGCTCATGTGTGGATGGAGCAGGAAGCAAAAGCAGTGGGTGCTGGAGCTTAGCTGACCCTCAACTTCTTTCTCTCTCCCTCTGTTCACTCCAGGAGCCCAGCCCACAGACTGGTGCTCTGTGCATTCAAAGCAAGTCTCCCCTGTGAGTCAATCTTCTCCAGACACACCCTTAAAGATACATCCAAAGGTATGTCTCATTTATATTCTAAGCATTTTTAATCCAACCAAGTTGACAAATCAAATTTTACTTGGCATGCCATGCTTCTGAAGTCAGAACACTGAATTTAGAAGTAGCATTGAGTAGCTGGTAGCTGGTCTCTAGTGGATATTAGCCCAGAAACATAGAACACCCAAAATACAATTTGCATAACACAAGAAAACCAAGAAGAGGGAAGACCAATGGGTGGATACTTCATTCCTCCTTAGAATAGGGAACAAAATACCCATGAAAGGAGTTACAGAGACAAAGTTTGGAGCTAAGATGAAAGGATGGACTATCCAGAGACTACCCCACCTGGGGATCCATCCCATAATCAGCCACCAAACCCAGACACTATTGCATATGCCAGAAAGACTTTGCTGAAGGGACCCTGTTATAGCTGTCTCATATGAGGCTATGCCAGTGCCTGGCAAATACAGAAGTGGATGCTCACAGTCATCTGTAAGATAGAACACAGGGCCCCCAATGGAGAAGCTAGAGAAAGCATCCAAGGAGCTGAAGGAGTCTGCAACTCTATAGGTGGAACAACAATACGAATTAATCAGTACCCCCAGAACTTGTATCTCTAGCTGCATAAGTAGCAGAAGATGGCCTGGTCGGCCATCACTGGGAAGAGAGGCCCCTTGGTATTACAAACTTTATATGCCCTAGTACAGGGGAATGCCAGGGCCAAGAAGCAGGAGTGGGTGGGTAGGGGAGCAGGGCAGAGGGAGGGTATAGGGAACTTTCAGGATAGCATTTGAAATGTATATAAAGAAAATATCTAATAAAAAATAAATAAATAAAAAAGAAAGTCTGCACTGTTCAAGTCTCCTTCAATGTGTAGAGACCTGGGTGGAATGAGGAATCTCTATCCAATTCAAGGTAATGTGCTAACCAATTACAGTTGACAGGCTTCCACTGTATAAGTTGTTGCTTACATGCAATAAAACAGGCTTTTCCCTGGAGCTGTCTCTGGGGTGGTTTGCTTCTGTACCCTTTACTGACCCGTGGGCACTCATGGGGGATACCTGTTGAGTACTGACACCAACTCAGGTGCATAAATCTCTTGAGGCTTGGCCTAACCCCTTGAAGCACAGAAAGAACCAGTCTACCACAGCCCCAACCTCCTTTGTCCTGCTCCCCCACTGCTCCCTCTCCAGATTCCTCTAGCTAAAAGCTATTCTCACAGGTTGTAAAGGGAGTTCCCAGCCCAAGGAAGGAGAGTGGCCAGGCATTGTCTAGCACAGGGCAAGTGGGGGGAATCCCTCCAGTCCCTGAACTTGCCCCAAGATCAGGCCACATAATCCCTCCAATCACAGGACACCCTGGAAAGCTCCACCCCCTACCAGAATAACCCTATATAAACACCCCCCCCCCCGTGTTTTACCCATTTCTCTGCTGCTTTTCACAGAGCAGAGGCAGCCATTCTCCTACCTCTAAATACATCTCTTTTGTGCGATGTGATTTTGTTGTATTCTTTGGCTCCAACCTGCCAGGATACCTTTCCCTTCAGGGCTGTAACACTTACAATGCCCTGGTAAGGAAGGCAAGCTTGAGGACTTTGGACTTGCCTTTGGGCACTTGAGTTGTATTTTTATATGTTCCACATGGTGAAGGCATGGTATTTAATCATTTTCTTTACATTTCTTTTCTGACATGACAATAATGAGAGGGGGAATTTTAAACATTATCCCTAGAAGGATATGGATTTATTTCTTTGTTTTATTTCCTTTTGTTGGAGGCCCAGTAAGGGAAAGTCATTTCCTTCTTGTCAAAATGAATGGATGAATGAATGAATGAATAAATAAATAAATAAATAAATAAATAAATAAATAAATAAATAAATAGAATCTACCTCTGGTATGGATATTCATTAAGCTTCACCAAGAGTCAATCCTTTGGAACTGGGGAAGAGATTAACCTTAAACCGTGGTAAAAAAGATGGAAGGAATAATTATCCTTTTAATGAGATAGTGTACTTTTTCTTCTCCAAATCCCCCTGCTCTCTGTGTAGTTGCTTCAGAATTCCCATGAGCTTCTTCAAGTTTGCCTGAAAGACAAAACTTGGCTGGACCCAGAAAGGTAAAACTTTTCCTTCACTCTTCTCTTTCATGCAAAGGCAGGCCAGAGCCTAAGTCGGCTTCCTCTGCCATGTTGAGCTTTCTCGGTCTTTCTTGAAGCTCTCCTCCTTACCATGCAACTGCTTAACACATTGTAGCTTGTTTTCCTCTCTTTCATATCTTTATCTTCCTCCTAGGGCAGCTGCTGAAATTTATAGTTTGCTGCTCCAGAGTTAAGAACTCTAAAAAGAGCCCCCAAGTTCCCTGCTAATGTGGCAATTATGGTGGGATTCCCTCAGGTTTCTGGTACCACTTGCAGTTAGCTTTTACCAGGCTTTCAATGTGCTCTGTAGAAAAGCTTCCCATACTTCCAAGTGTGTCTGAATTACTTATGACTCCAGTAAAAATGCTGCCTGTATTTCTGAAGGCCTGGGACATTCCCGCAAGCTCTCAGGTAAGGCAAAATTCTGGTTATATGGGCCATACCTTGAGTAGCAAGCTCCTACTTCATTATATTAAGTTTCTGGAGAAAATTCTGACTTTAGCTTCAGGTATGTGTTAATAAATGTCCTAAATTTAAACTCAATATAGCTATTTCTAATGGGCATAACAGCAAATCAAACCAAAAGTCCAGGCTTTCTTATGCATGTCCTACTTCTTTCCTGTAGTTCTACAAATAACATCATGTGTGTTATGTTTTATTAAGATCTTAAATGAACACACAGGGGGCACGTTTCTACAGGGAAATACATATTATAATGAGCCACAGGCTACCAGCAGATACTGGAGCTTCTTTGCATTTGTGTCAGTGGTTGAGTTGGCCTTAGTTAGCCTTGGTAGGATGGGAAGATGTCCTAGCCTCCCCAGCTTCTTCTTCTTCTTCTTCTTCTTTTTTTTTTTTTACCACAAGTATCATGTGCTTTGTGTGAAGTGATTTTGGGACCTCACTCTACTCTACTCATGTGCCTCACAGGCTAAGTGGCATAGAGCATCCTCAATTAGGCAGATTTGGTTTATCTCTGTATATGCTGTAAGGTTTCTTGTTGGCTTGTTCTGCTTGTTTTTCATGCCTTTTCTTTCAGATTGAATTGAGAATTGGTCTGCATCTACCTTAGAACACTCTCTGTGACAGTCATTCACAATGCCATCTTAACCTTCGGGTGTCTCTCTTCATCTGATAAATGGCTTCCTTGAAGCTATTATTATTATTTTTTAACGACAATTTAACAGGTGTCTCCAGAAGGTGCCTAATGTGTATTACTTAAGTAAAAAGTATAGGAACTTTTAAATTAAGAAATCTGTTTCATTTTATTTAAGTCTATATAACATTGCCCAACTTACCAGGTCATACACTCCTCATTTTTGAAATGGATGCTTTATCACATTTCCTATGATTCTAAGGTTTCATACAGGCAAAGGTGTATTCTCAATTTGCATAATTGGCAAGCATTACATTACATGCTTAGAAGACATACTTTCATTTTCCACTCAGAACTTCTCTTTGAGATATTGTAAGCTGCAGTTTATAGGTGGGAATTCAGCAGAGACGTGGGAGCTCATCTGGGAACGATTAGCAGGTATTGCTCAGAGCCTAAGGCAAATGTGGGAGCTTGGGCTAAAAGGTTCTAAATCTGGTGTGCCCTGCTGCCTTCCAGGTGCCAGCATTCTCCTCTCCTCAGCACAGGGATTAAGTCTCCCAATTATGCCATTGCCTTTTAAAGGAAAAGATGCTTATTTGAGGAATGTTAGGCAGGAGGTATGGGCTGCGAGGAGACTTGAGCAATAGAGTGTACTTTACCAGTAAATTGGATGCCCAGAAGGGTGTGTCTATCACCTAATAAATGTGGCTCAATCCCAGAGAACCATCACTCTCTGCAAGAGCATTTAATGAGTTTCCCAGGTGTTTTTCAGTCCGGTATGGCTTTTCCTCCAGGGCAGCTTTGGAAAGCTGGTGAGTGGAGCTGACGTGGCAAGGGGTTGCTGATGGGCACACCTTACAGGAAAGGATGCTGAGCTCTGCTCTTAGCTAGTGGAGTCTTAGATCCTAAGCTAAATGAGCATAATAACTACAATGAAGACCTGGAACACTGCTGTCTCATATCCCGTGTTTATAGTCCTTGGCAACAACAGAAGAAAAAAAAAAATCCTGAAATCGAATTAAAGCAATCTGCATGATAAAAGAATTAGCAAGAGGTGGTGGGGGCGGGAGCTTGATAATGGTTTTCATTATGCATAATGCTGCCTAGAGCTTTGTCTTCACCTTGACGCTTCAGAGAAAATTGGACTCTTTTTGGCAGTATTAGCTCCTTTTGCTGCAGTCTCTTGTTATTGAAACACACACCAAGCCTTTAGGGTTATTTCTTGTTTTTCTTTTCCAGGTGCCTGGGGTTTTGTGTCCTATAAAGAGAAACCTAGAGCCTCTGGGTGCTATTTTTTGCTTATATGAATGTCTTTTTTTTTTTGCCACATTTAAAAATGATTAGGTTCTATGGGGCTCGGTGGAATGTAGAAGAGTATCGGCTGAAAACTCACGTTCTTCCATCTGTGTGTAACCTGGGGCCATTCCTTACATTCGGTTTTCTCTCTGTGATGATGGATTATGGTGCCTGTCTCATTGGGTGGTGGCAAGAATTTCAAGGAATGTATATAAGGTCTGCAGCCACTTTAGGCAATTCATGATTGATAGCTAGTTTCTTACAAGTCTTGTGAAATCTGCTCTGTTCTCCTGGAATTTAATTTTAAGTCTTAGCTGACAGTTCAGACACTGTTCCTGTAGTATTCAAGGCATGAGCCAGGGCCACTCATTCTCAATATACTAGTAGAGAAAATTAGAGAAATGATATTTGTTCAATATAATCACATTGGATGAAGGAAGAAATTAAGAGGTTACCCCACCCGCCCACATAGTTCATCTTCAAGATCCTGGTATGAGATTTAAGCTTCAGCAGAGGACAAAGGTCTGCATAACTAAGTAGTTCTAGGCAATGCAGTGTTTCCTCCATCAGTGATCCATCATTGCCTTCATTCTTGTGCTCCCTGCAAGGTAGTCTGGGAAATTGTCAGCACTGTATGTAATCTCTCTCTGAAAGATGAGTTCTTCTGGCTAGGTCCAAATTGTCAACCTTTTTCTTCCTCCAGCATGAGATTCTGAGGAAATTTCAATTCACTGGGGCCACTGTTTGTGTAATCTCATAGCTAAAGAGAAACATCTATTCTAAAACACAACTTTCACCTCACAGGGGTGATTGGTAATTTATTCTGGAGCCAAATATGAGTGACCATGGTTCTGGACCAATTCAGATTATGCCACATTCTATTTTCCATTGTGGTAGCAGTTCCATGAAGTTTTATAGTAACAGAGAAAGAAAATCATAAACCTTTTCGAATGCATTGATGGAAACATCAGGTAGGCAAGTCTCAGAAAAGCTGGGACTCACCAGACAGGCCTTAGATAATATCTGACGATATTCATAGCCTTTGGGTTGGTAGAACTAGGGGTCAATTTGTACATTCCAAGGGATTTACCTAATGGAACAAAGTCTAACAAAGATGTTAGACTGCATACACAGAGAGAAGGACAATGAATGACTTTTAAGTGGATTAGAGATGGCCCATGGTACTCTGCCATTGAACTTGCAACACTGCATCATTTGAGCATTATTGGAGTTCTAGTCAGTCCACCAGCCTTGCAGAAGGTTCAGTATAATCTATGGCTCTTTACCGGAGCTTGGATTCACAGAGAGGCGTAAGTTTCCCTCTTTAGGGTATCTTCAGTTCTGCCAGGATGATCACGTATCAGCCATGTGTTGGAGACAGACATGAACAGTGTTCTTCAGTTGCTATTTATGTCTTCTAGGGAGCAGAGTGCTGAGAAACCAGTACCTTATAGACAAGTAGGCAAAGACCAAGAGTGGCCAGAGAACTGGGTTTTCCAAGTTGAGCTGGAACTGAGTAACAGTCAATTTTTGACCTTCTATCTTCTCCCATGTTCTGGTAAAATTCATGACATGAATACAGGTGTTTGGATTGCTTCTCTTGACTCATGCCAGGCTGCTAGCCCTCATTATTCCAGTACTAATATTCCTATCTCACCAACTCTGAACATCACCCTAAATTAGTTTAGCTATGACTCCACAGTGAAATGGTAGTTAAATTCCTTCTATTTTTGTTCTATCTCTGATTGAGTATGCTATAATTAATAAAGTGGGATTTGACAAGTGTAAGCCTAAGTAAGATATTCAGGCAGGTTAATTATCTTTCAGGGTTTTTCAACATTTTTTCCCTTTCTATTCTATCTTCTGACCTTCACACAAGCTCCTTTGAAGAGAACTGTTTAAAAGATTTATTCTCATTTAGCTGTAGTTCATGGAACTATCTGATAGACATCTTGCTTAAAGTGGTTCAGTTATACTCTGAGGAATTTGTTTCTAATATGTCCTGTCTGTTGCCTCAGGCCGAGCCCATATCCAATTAAGGAAGACAGAAAAGCCTACACACTTGATAAGCATCAGTGGAGATGAACTGTAAACTAGGGTCTGATTTGGTAACTGATATTATTCACCTAGATGATGCACATCGGGCCTAGGGAAGTACTTCTATGCTAGTTGTCTCAGGGGAGGAGGATGCCATTGCTTTCCTTTCCTTATCCCATCCCTTCTAAACCATCCTCTCACATGTTCTGATTCGAAGAGGTTCCCACCCCCCTGCTCCCATTTTCTAACACATATTATTTGATTTGCAGAACAGTAGGGGGTTGGCCTGGAAAGAAGATAGAAGATGCAGATGCCCACTGTAGGAAGTCCTGCATCCAGATCTGCAAAGACTTTCAAGAGAAGGAGTAAGACTTAATGCTTTAAAGAGGAAGGTTTACTGTAGCCCATTGTGCAACTTTAAGAGACCTTCACACTCCTTGACAAGGCTTCTCTGTTTCCTCATGACCAACTTACCATCTTTCTGCCAATTTCTGTCTTCCGGTTACTTTTTTTTTTTTTGCTTTTGATAGAGAGGTGAACTGTTGAAGCCTCAGGTTCTAATAATAAAAGTAAAGAATTATGAAGGGAAGAAAACATGGTTTCAGTTCATGTTAGGAAGGCTCCATTGCTTTTGGGTCCCAAGTCAGGCCTGTCACCTTGCTTGGGAGCCTGAGATGGAGCAAAGCAGCTTCCTTTATGGCAACCAAGAAGAGAAAAGGGTTGGGAGAGGAAGGCAGGGGGAACCAGAGACCAGGGAGAAGATACTCTCATCTCACAGTCATGCTTCTATTATGCCTCTATTATTTTCTAGACCCAAGACTCACCTAAGAGTAGTCTGCTTATGAATCTAGTTATCTCTCATTAGCACCACAAGGTAGGGATCAAGCCTTTGGCACATGAACATTGAGGGGGATCATTTGTGATCAGACCATAATACTTGCTTTTTGTTTGTTGTCATGGGGGAGGGGGAGAAGATGAAGAAAAGAAAAAGAAAAAGAAATTGGCTGAGTCCTACATGCATTTTAAGTCATTTATAAAGTGTTTTGTGCCAAGCGTGATATTCTGTCTGATCACCCTGTGGCGACTGAACATGATGACTGCACATGATGGGGACTGGGCTTCAGCAAGGTCTCTGCTGAACTCTCTGCTGGTCATTGTTGGCAATTACTTGTCATCTCGTGTAGTTTAAACACATCTCTCTAAATTTAATACACTGCACACTAACTCCCCAGTGAGGCCTTGATGGGGCTTGGGGCTCAGTAGGAAGTGTTTTACTGCTGAGTCAAAGAAAGCACTCATGAGTAGATCAATGTCTTTCTTTCAAAATTTCTAATTATTCTTTATTTTTTTTAAACATATTTTTGTGAATGTGAGCTTGTTTGCTAGAATGACAGCAACCGAGTAGTGATCAGAACACAAATTCTTGAGTCTACTCTCTTCTTCCACTTCCCCAGTGAGGCCATCAGACACAAGAAGGGGAAAGCTCATAAATGCAAATGTGAATTTTATCCATTTCCTTAAAAAAACAATCCATTCTATAAGCTATCTATTGTTAACAAGTACCTGTGACAACATTCTACAGGAGAAATGAATTATTTTGGGCTCATGGAACCTCAGGTTCCAAGGTTCAAACTCAGGTTGTCATGTTTGTGGGGCAAGTGTCCTACCCACTGAGCCATTTGCCAGTCTAGTCAATGCCTTTCTTGTGTGACTGGATTAGTGCTTGAGCAGTGAGAAGTTCTAATTCTCCTTGGATGAGACAATGGCTGGGTGGCTGGGGAGGAAGCAGCTGTCACCCATGTCGTGTCTCTTTGCACACTTCCACTTGCTCTTTGACTGCTATGTCGGGAAGCAGCCTGAGGCCTTCACCTTGGACTTCTAGCTGCTATACCTGTGACCCTAAGAGGATTTCTGTCCTTTACAAGTTACCCAACCTTGGGTACTGTTTATTACCTATAGATATTACATATACATACTACAGCAGAAAGTAGATCAAGACAGCCTTGCTAAACTCATTTTCCTCATTTGCAAAGAGGCTGTGTAATGAGAAATTTGTTGTAAATATACCATAAAGTTATGTAAATTAAATAGTGTCTAGTACTAGGCATTTGAAATAACTATTGTTTTTCTGTAATCCTTACTATCAGTATGTCCACCATTCTCATCAATGTCACAACAATCAGAATATACCATCTTTCTAGTTTCTTTTTTATGTTCTTCTGTGGCTAATATTCTCCAAATATTACAAACTTAGATGTTAAAAATGAAATACTTTAATATTGGATGTTTTAAATAAAAATTGAGATTGTAATAATGTGCTTGAAGTTTCTTCTTCTTCTTCTTCTTCTTCTTCTTCTTCTTCTTCTTCTTCTTCTTCTTCTTCTTCTTCTTCTTCTTCTTCTTCTTCTTCTCCTTCTCCTTCTCCTTCTCCTTCTCCTCCTCCTCCTCCTCCTCCTCCTCCTCCTCCTCCTCCTCCTCCTTCTTCTTCTTCTTCTTCTTCTTCTTCTTCTTCTTCTTCTTCTTCTTCTTCTTCTTCTTCTTCTTCTTTTCTCTCTCTCTCTCTCTCTCTCTCTCTCTCTCTCTCTCCCTCTGTCTTTCTCTCTCCTTTCTTCTTCCAGTTTTCCCATAAGAGAGCCTCTGGATATGTCCATTTGTCCATTTCCTACTATGACAGAAATGGTTATAGGCTGCAACAAACCCTCAGCAATTTTTATAAGCTACTCTGAGATCTGGCTGAAATGTCACAGCACCTGGCACTATTCAGTAAGGTCAGTTCTCACGTCCTGTCCACAGTGCTCAGCCTGCTTCTGAGCTTTCTGCTTCAGAAAGGCCTCATTCCCACTGTACTGCTTCAAACAGTGAAGGAAGTGGTAGGTGCTCTAGAACCGGACATATGCCATTACACAGTCACCTTTGTGCATCTTCAGGACTCTCTTAATGCCATTAATGGTGGAGGTCAGCAAGGAGTGTGTAAGCCGCCTGTGGCCACACTAACTGGGTTCCTGAGTGGGAGGCCGGAACTGTATGGGAGAGGACAAGAGAAATAATGGAGGCCAAGACATGTTTCTGTTCAAGGCCCCCAAGTTTACTAAGAGTCTGTGCTTATAAAGGGGAGAGGCCCATCCCCGCCAATCCATTCTTGATGCCTGTAGGTGGATCTGCTGGATGCTGTCTCTGGAATATCTCAAGGGCCTCTCAGCAGGTAGCAGTGTTTTGGAGAAGAGCAGCAGCAAGTGACAGAACAATAGAGCCATCTAAGTCTGAAGGTTCCACCCTAGGTTGTCTCATTCTCAGTGGCTGCAAGGTCAAAACCAGCCTACTCAAGGCTGGGGGAGGCTACAGGAGTGTTCAAAATATTGAATATCCAAACCGTTTTGTGTACTGTCTGCTTGCAGGTCTCTGGATAGAGGCCTCAATCCTCCTTTGTGTTGTTCAAGTGCCTGCAGATGAGAGAGGTGCCAGTCTTTCCTTATATCAGACAGAGATTTCTTCAGAGCTTCATAACTGCTGAAATAACCTGTAAGTAAAGTCTGATTCTGAAGTGATTTCCCCCCACAAAATCTTGAAAATCATCACTTAGCACAAGGCTATTTGGTTCCACTTTAAAAATAGTTTCTGAACTCCTAGAACTGCGAAGACTTAGGTGGCCAATTTCTTCTGGAAGAATTTCATGTAATGTACTAAAGTCTATGTTCAAAAGACTCTTAGAGCCAATGACACTGGGCTTTTGGAAAAAAGCTCATAATAGAGTTTAAGATAATTTTTAATATATCACAATATGTTATTATTGACTTAGGGTTTTACTGCTGTGAACAGACATCATGATCAAAGGCAAGTCTTATAAATGACAACATTTAATTGGGGCTGGCTTACAGGTTCAGTGGTTCAGTGGTTCAGTACATAATCATCAAGGCAGGAACATGGCAGTATTCAGGCAGGCATGATTGCAGGAGGACCTGAGAGTTCTTCATCTTCATCTGAAAGCCACTAGCAGAACACTGCCTCCCAGGCAGCTAGGACAAGGATATTAAAGTCCATACCTACAAGGCCACACCTATTCCAACAAGGCCATACCTCCCAACAGTACCATTCCCTGGGCTAAGCATATACAAACTGTCACAATTATTAATTATTTTCTCTTTTTGCTACTTAAGTTTTCAGTCATTGTATACACTTTTCCTTATACCAGTCTTATAAAACCTATGCAAAATAAGTATTTTTTTCCACCATTGATTCATTATTGAGTACTGTTAGGTACCAGACACAGTCTAAGAATTGATCACTAATATCTCTAACTTAAGAGACAAAGAAAAAAATCTTAGACTAACTTATTTGCGTAAAGGTGACAACTTATAAGGGCAGAAAGAAAACCAAGTCTAGGACAGTCTCCAAGAATATTTTTTGTTTTTGTTTTTTTGTAGGTGAGAGGAAGTAACTGCTGAGGTTTTCATAAAGTATGTGATGTAGGTTCCTTATTAGCCAGGAAGTTTCCATGTGTAATTCAAGCTAAAGAGACACCTTACATAGTCTATGTGGAACTAAATACCTGTGAGGACCATGATTGCTTCCTTGGTCTGTGTTGTCGGTCCTTACACATCAAGTTCACTGTGCTAATTAACAGACTCTGCAACTCCCCCTCATTCTTTCTCTTCTTTGATGTGGACCAGTTAGGAATTCTTGTTCCCACCTGGAGTGTTGGGCAAGCTCATCTTTGGAGACCCTTGTAAATGGTGCTGTGGATCCTGTACCTTCTAGGGTAGAGACTGGAGCTTCTTCTATAGGCAGGCCCTCTGATGCTTTGCTATGTGACTCAGTGTAAAACTCCTTCCACCTAAGCTTCCATTCCGAACCAAGTGAAAATGACTTCTAGATCATATTTCATTTAGGTGGCCCTTCTTTTGGCTCTTGATTTGGATCCAAACTTGTGATTTGTAGAATGATTTTTGGAAATTTTGCAGAATATATTTTATTTTCTGGTTAACTTAAGGAAGAAAGTATAAAATATTTCATTTAATATTTTCTAATGATTTTAATTCTAAAATTACCATGCACTCGATGTGGGGGTATTATTTAATGGCTTCCCTTTGTAGTTGATATCCACTCCATTGTGCTTTTTCAGTAGGCAATTTACGCAAGGCTTAGTAAAATGGACTTACTGCTTAAGGCATGTTAAATGACATAGTAAAAATGTCCTTCAAACAGGGAACTTTACAAAAATCCCTTTTATGATTTAATGGGAGTTTCTCAAGCTTCTGCTTTTTTAATGTGCAAATGTATCAAGAATGGCTTGGGTAATGTGATTTACATCCAGTTCTTCCATTAGGAATCAAGGGAGTCTTTTATTTCTTTCTGAACTAGGTCACTACTCCTGAGAGTCTTAAAATGGTAAGAGAACAAATGAAAATGTGGTCTTCTTAAAGTGATGGAGCAGTATTAGAGAGGACCAGACAATATGGGGAAAGACAGGATCTTCCTTAACTTGAATATATGAAATTTCAGGTGTTTTGACTGGTATCTGAAAGCTGCAGAAAAATCCATGTAGGCCCATTTATCCGAGCTGTAAACTCACAGAAAGTGACTGTTTGGGTTTTTAAAATCATCTTTCAAGTAGAAATCATCTTTTCAGTCTTTATGGCCAAGAGAAGACATGGGAGGTGAGGACGCAAACGGAACATTTTGGTTTCAGTACCAGCTCCTTCTGTCATGCTTATGGGCCTCACTTCTGCTTCTACCTAAGCAATCCCTCCATCACTGCACAACCTAGGCCTGTGCAATGTGGGGCACGGATTTGTCCAAGCCAGCTTCATTCCTAAAAGAACAGCGCTCTTCTCGCAATAACATCGAAGACATTCTGAGAATCTTAAAACTTGCTTGAACATGTATTGTAAGCACTGAGAGATAAATGATGGCGATTATGGCTATAAACATTCGTCTTATAACAAAGACAACTCCTTAATCTGTGATCCATGTTTTAATGTTGGAAATTCAAATACAAATACTTTCCTATTTATAAGAAATAGATTTCTTTCAGACACAGGCTTGAGCAAATGGAAATCTGCAAACAGAAAAACTACAGAAAACATTCTTTATTATAAAGGAATTAAACTTGTCTCTCTTAACCAAAGCTTTCCTTTTTGAAAAAAAAATATATTACTGAAGGGATTTGAATTTAATTATTAGAGGGCTTTGTCTTATTTTTAATTTAGTGTTTGCTTGGTTTGTTTTTTATTTGTTTCACTTTTGTTTTCCCATTTTCTTTTTGAGACATGTTCTTATGCTATAGTCCAGGCAGGTCTGAAATTTACTATGTAGTCCAGGATGGCCTGGACTTCTTAACCATCCCCCATGCTTTAATTTCCTGAGTGCTAAGATGACAGGTATCCCACCTTGTCCAGCTTCAGTTAGGGTTTAAACCCACAGGAAGATGCATTTGTATGTGAGCAGCAGGAAGACAGCTGTGTAACATCAGGACCACCATCAGCTTTAAGGATGAGTGGAAACTGCTCGTGAAGCAGTAGGAAGAACAGTGAGTCTCCTGCCTGACCTCGAAGTAGCCCCTCTCAAGATCTGCTTCTTCACTTCAGTTGCTTTTTCAAAGATACTATTGGAAGCAGAATGAATATTCTAACTGCCTCCTGAGTTAACTAAAGAAATACATTGTGTCTAGAAAGGTTTGTTTTATTTGCACCAAAGTGATGGTTTTGTACATGACATACAAAGTGGTTTGGGGAGTGAACAACTCTAGGAAAGACATAGGTCACTAAGCTAAAATTCATAAATACATAAATTAATGTTTAATGTATATCAACTCTAGCATACTTTTTCTATGCCCTACTCTTCCCTAACAAAATCTGTGGAAGAGAGGAAAATCAATAATAATTTAGTTCTATACACAATAGTCCAGAAAAGATGAGCGTCCCTACACAGTGAGAAAACATGTAGTCATGTATAAAATATGATTTATCTTCATGTTTTCAGTATGTCAAATGCACATTTGTATCTACAACTATGTATCTAGACATAGTTTTGTCTTGTGTGGATATATCTACATTGTCTTGTACCAACAGCAGCTATTTTCTGTTCTTTGGTTGATTTAGGTGGCTGGTCTCTCTGAAGCGAGACTAGTTTCTCTGGTTCAGAAATTAAACTGATGCACAATTGTTTATTACTGGTTGGCTAACATTTGCTTTCAGAGGTAAAGCACTATCTCCTAAATGTTATTTTTCCTAAGAGAATCTCTCTCCTTTCTACTCCTTCCATATCATGCTGTTCTTTCTTGCTTATGTATTTGTCCATCCGCCCCTCCTGGCCATATTGCTATTTTTCACTTTTACCAAAAAGATCAGTTCATTTTTTTTGTGATGGTCTTTTCCTCATTCTGCTGAGAAATAAGCAATGTTTCTGTCTGTAAAAGCAAAATTGCTCCATTTCCTGTTTTTCTTCCCTTCTTGGCCAAGCCATATTCAGTTGCATCATTCTCCTGTGTGCACAAACCAGTTTTAAGTTCTTCCATTTCCCAGATTGAAATCCTTGGAGCACACATCACTAATTTGTACCTTGCCTTTGTTTGCCTCCTTGCAATTTTCAGAGGGAGCCTTTGGAAGATTCTTCTAATTCAGACATGGGTGTGTTTGATACAGAAGAAGGGGATTGTGTGATGTCAGCAGCATAGCATCCCACAGAGCAAACATGGAAGGATATTCTTATTTTTCTCTGAGCTAAATGCTCTGCCCCTTCAGAAAGCCTTGATTCGGAGGGACCTTGAGTAAGAAATGCAATGGGTGCCACTGTGTAACTATTCACTATAAATAACTTTAGCTGCCTCTGAAAATGTATATTTCTTAGATAAGTCCTTTTGTCTTAACTTACTTAAAAAAACAAGCAGTCTTTAACCAGTGCTAAATTTAGTCTCTCCCAATTCCAGTAAAAGAGACAGTTGTTCTCAACATGCTTATCTGCTTTATATTTTTTGACACAAGTCCTTTTAATTTTGTCAAGATAATGAATATTTAAAATAGTTATTAATAACACCTCATTACTCTATTCCTTTTAGCACTTCCCTTCTAAACCTGTCCAAAGATCTCCTGTTCTGTTCACATTGTGAAAGGACATTTCTTTTTGTTCCTCTGTCAACCAAGGAGGCAGAGGTGCTCAGCAATGTGGTTTGTGTCCAGTTCATCGTCTACTAACAGTTCAGACCTCTGGAGACCCAACTTCAGTTAAAGTGTCTTAAGATTTGTCATGGTCCACTTTCCTCCATAGCCTTAAAACAGAAACTCAAACTAAGGAAAGAGCAGCTCGCCTCGCTTTGTCTCGCTTCGCCTCGCCTCGCCTCTGCCTCTCTCTCTCTCTCTCTCTCTTTCTAAAATAAATTCTCCCTTTGTTTCAGTTTGTGTATAAGTGTATGTATATTGTCATATGCATATGTTGGTGTGTGTATGTGTTTGTGTGTGTGTCTGTGTCTGTGTGTGTGCAGGTATCATGTAATGCTATCCTATGTAGATATGAACATAGATCTCCTAACTCTGGACAGGGAACCAATGACAGGTTAAAGTATAGATACTAAGAACACCTAAACTGGTGAGTCAATGAGTTTTATTGGCCAAAATGGCCATTAATAAGCTTATATAAAGTTATATAAGGAGCAGAAATGACTCAAAGGCAGGTACCTCACCAAAATCCCACCGAGCATGGGTAGAAAGGGTTTTATGAAAGCTGGAAACCTGGAGCACAATGCATGGCATATGCAAACCTTAACAAGTTAAGGGTGGGTGTCCTTTCCTGGTGGTTCAATTGGTCTGAGCCTCTTCCCAGCAGCCTAGCAGGTTGTTGTGACTTCTAGACAGATCAGCTACTCTCTGCTTCTTTCAGGCTGCTCATCTTGTCTTGGCTTTTTCCAGGCTGCTTGGTCTGTGCTTCTCCCAAGCAGCTCAGCTGGTCTAGAAGTGTCTCCAAGCTGTCCCTTTGAGGAGGAGGGGATAAGTAAATGTGGTAAGTTTAGGGATAGAATGAGTTACCTCCCCTTAAAGCATCCTGTTGATGTTTTCCATGAAAACATCCTTTATCTTAAAAAATTTCCCTCCAAAAAATGGGCAGTTTTAACTTTGGAGAAAATTGCTACACAGGCATGAACCTTTGTTCTAGAGGTGAACCTCTGGTGCCATTTGTCAGGACCCATCTACTTCAGTTTTGTGAGACTGGGTCTTAAATTGCTCTGTGGCTTCCAGTTTAAATATTTGTGTCATTTTTTATGTATATTTATTTTCTAGATTTTCTTTTCTCTTGGTGAATATTACATCTGGCAGTATAGGATTTCATACATTAGACCTAGAAACCTAAGAATAATCTTTTTACTGTGATGCTTTAAATAATAATAATTTAAATAGATGAGTGAATGGTGATGAAACTATCTTCTTGGGAGAGAGATGGAAACTTCGCTTAATAATAGAACACAGGTTTGTATTTCAATGCATCTGTGAATCTTAAACATCATATTAGAAGCAATGAATATGGTATAGACATGACATAAAAAATTGGAACAATTGTTTTGTGCAAATATTAGGTAGATAACATAAAGACTATGGGAAAGAATTTTCATCTTTCTATGAGAACCTTTGTTAGATCCTTCTTTACTGGTCTTGAAATCTGCATTCTTACTCAAATGTTAGATGAATGATTTTCATAAATATGTATTGTCATGAAATTTCAATCCCTCTTTACTCAACATTTTGGTTGCTCATACTCATATTGTTTTGAATCCTTTACTTGTCTTTAGTTTATTATCTTTTAAATTAGTCCCTCGAATATGTTCCATTTTCTGTACCTTAACATATTTTCTGTACTTTTCTCTCCAGCTCAAACCTGCTAGACAGAATCTTAATCACAGACTTCATTCCTACTTTCTTTCTAGCAAAATTACATTACTTTTTTTTTCTTGGCTATAAAAAAAAATAAGCCATTCTATTTTTATAGAAATTGTTTTTTCTCTTTCTTCCTAAAAACTTATTTTTTAAAAGCCAGACAGCATATGAAGAATCTTAGAAACCTAAAATAAAGACACAGAATTGTTAAGAGCTTTCTGAATAATATTTATTTTTACAATACAAAGTACTGGATAAAATAAGAAGTCTTTCTGCTTAGAGACAATGGGTGAAGTACTTTCTGTGTTGTTTGATTGTGAATGTGATGGAAACAAATATCTAAAGCAAAGAAGAAGGAAACAAAGTCTATGGATCAGAATCTATTTTTAGTTATAGAATCTTGTAAACTGAAATGGACAGTTTTACAGGTTTCTGAAAAGATCCAAATGGATATATTGAAAGCCAAAGGGGCATATGAGCAAGTCAATGTCTTAGGTTCCCACAAGACATTATTGTAAAGAAAAAAACAGAAATTACCTTGTGATTATAGACATGCATGCTCATGGTACTGGCGAGTCACTATGTGTATGAACACATATTTAAGTCCCCCAACAAGTTTTCAGGTCTTAGTTACTTTTCTAGTGCTGTGATAAGACACCATGACCAGGAACTTGTTTAATTTGAGCTTATAGTTTCAGAGGGTTGAGTCTATGCTGGTGGAGCTAAAGCATGGTGGTAGGAAATGCTAAAATGTTGGACCTTAATCACAATTAGTTAGTCGGTGTGCTAGAGAGAGAGAGAGAAAGAGACAGAGACAGAGACAGAGACACACAGACAGAGAGACACAGAGAGACAGAAACAGAGAGAACAGAGAGAAATTGGAATGACTTGAGTCTTTTGAAAACTCCAAGCCAACTTTAAGGCCACACCTGCTAGTACTTCTCAAACAGTTCTAAGCATTCAAATATATGGGCCTATAGGGGCCATTCTTATTTTAAAAACAAACAAACAAACAAGTAAACAAACAAACAACAAAAAGAAAAACCCAAAATCCCCAAGTGTGCACGCGCACACACACACACCCCACATTTTACTCCCTGGCCCCTATAGGCTTGTGGCCATGTTTAAATGCAAAATGTAACTAGTCCAACTTCAAATGTCCCCATAGTTTTCACAGTCCAAATAATAGAGTTTAAAAGCCCAAATTCCAAAGTCCCTTCTGGAACTCAAGGGAAATCTCTCTGTTGTAATCTCTTGTCAAAGAGCAGAACATATGACACACTTCCAACATACATTAACAAAGAATATCCATTCCCATTTTAAAAGAGAGGAAAAGGAGACTAGTGAGGAAACACTGGACCAAAGCATGACTGAAACCCAGCAGTGCAAACCCCGAATCCTATAGCTCCATGTCGGATATCAGAGGTCTTAGATTGCCTCTTCTCTTCCCAGTTTGCATGATACTTCTTTCTTTTGGGTTGGGTCCTCTGTGTGAACATTTCCTTGAAAGTGTCTCATGGCTCTGGCATCTATAACATCTTGAAGTCTCCAATATAATAGACTTTCTAAACTTCATGCAATGGCCTCTCAGGGTTTCCAGGTAGGACTACCCTGCCACTATTTTGGCCTCACTATTCTTTTTTTTTTCCATATTTTTTTAATTGGGTATTTATTTCAATTACATTTCCAATGCTATCCCAAAAGTCCCCCACACGCTCCCCCACCCACTCCCCTACCCACCCACTCCCACTTCTTGGCCCTGGTGTTCCCCTGTACTGAGGCATATAAAGTTTGCACGACCAATGGGCCTCTCTTTCTACTGATGGCCGACTAGGGCCTCACTATTCTTAACCTTGGAGAAATATTCTCCAATCTGTTTCCTTGTAGATGCTTCACAACTCTAACAGCCATAACCATGTGGACTGGGTGACACTGCCAGTGCTCTGATTATTTGGGATGGAGCCCTGCCCCCTTGAATCACATTTGTAGAAGCTTCCATTGTCCTTACTTTTTAGGAGCAGAAAATTTCTTAGGCCTTTTCTTTTTAAATTTTGGAACTTTAGCTGTGTGGAATCTTTCCATGGGGGTACCTTCAGTTTATTTCATTTCAGAACATGCTTTTGTACAATCTTCTCATCTCTTTCAGCACAAGTTGTAGATTCACCATGAAATGTCCTGGCACAACTCTTTTAAGTCCTAGTTTCTATTCCTTGCTGAAGATGGCCTTCCCAGGAATATTATGGAGCTCAGGGCTTAGAACCCTTTGCTTTTTAGTACTTATTTACTCATGTTGAGGCAGTGATTCTCTATGTAGCCCTGGCTGTCCTAGAACTTGCTATGTAGTCCAGACTAGTCTCAAACTCCCAGAGATCTTCCTTGCTCTGCCTAAAAGCACTCAGATTATTTAGAATAAGTGTACATTGTGTTGAGAAATCCTCCACTAACACAGGTACCAACTTGGTCAGGATTTTATTGGTGTAAAGAGATGTCATGACCACAGCAACTCTTACAAAGGAAAGCATTTAACTTAGGCTGACCTACAGTTCAGAGAATTGGTCCATTATCCTGGGAAGCATGGTAGTATGCAGGCTGATTTGGAGCTAGAAAGCCATGAGATCCATGGAGTTGGTCTGGAACAAGAGTGAAGTTGAGACATGTCCAAACCCTGAAAATATCATCCCGAGACTGACTGGAACTGTACTGCTTCCTTCCTGTGCAGGGCCTGCATATCCTTGTGCATGCAAACCTTAAAAGTTAGACCTCCCCCCACACAAGGGTCAGGTCAGGGTGCCTCATGACCAGATTACAGGTTAAACTTCCTTTCTCCTTATAAGGACATATTCAGTAAGCACATGAATTCCTCTTCAGGCAAATGAAGCATTCCCAGCACTACAGCCCCAGCCAATAATGTACACTCACCCTGAAAAAGCCAACCCATTCCCCAAAGTTTATATAGCTCTTGTTCCTTCCCCCAATAAAGAGAACAGTTTTATTGAAAACTGTTTCCTGAGAAGTCTGCCCTCCACGCCCCCATATTCATGCATACTGAGATCCTGCTGGACCTGCCTGTAGCAGTAAATTGTTAAACTGCTCTGAGATCTTGGTATGTGAGCAATTCCCACCACACACCAGAGTTATCTGGCTTTGAGAATGAAAACACACGCACACACACACACACACACACACACACACACACACACACACAGAGTTTATATTTTGATATGCCTTGATTAGCTCAATGGTTGGGCCACTCTGGAACCTCCATGTGGCTAACACACTTCTCTCCGATATTACTGAGTTAATATTGCTAAGTGTATATTTCATCACTGCTACCCCAGACCCAATGGGGGATCGGCCCCTATGGCCGCTTATCCTGATTCTTACATGTCAACTAGTCTTCAAGTTTGATCTCTCTGCTTCCCTGTCATGGCAATTCTTCTCCTTCTCCCTCTGAAGTCTCCTGCCCAGGAATCACAAAAGTCTTGCCTCTGCCACTCTGTCCAGACACTGGCTGCTGGCTCTTTATTGACCCATCAAAAAAACAGGTCCCTCTGTTTGCAGGGACCTACAGCAGATGTGTGAATTCCCATGTAAGCACAAGTCAAACCCCCAACACCTACCTACCCTGGCACAACATGGCCTGTATACCCAAGGGGAAAAAGCAGATGAAGAGGGGTAGAGGGGAGGAAGGTAGGTAGATACGGTATTGAAGAATTAGCAGAGAGTACAACATCTGAATAGGTAAGCAACAGGAACAGAGCAAGCCACTGGGCCTGGCCTGAGCTTCTGAAACCTCAAATCCCACTCACAATGACACACTTCCTCCAACAAAACCACACCTACTCTAACAAGTTCATCCTTCTAAATCCTGCCAAGTGATGATGTTCCATAATAGCGAAGCATCCAAATATATGGACCTATGAGGGCTATTCATATCCAAACCACCACAGGCACATTGCCAGGGATAATATCAAGCCAGTTACTGTTTTCCTTTGGGGTTTTATTTTATTTTTTCTCGGTCTGAGCACTCTTTTTCCTCTACTGTCTAAGAGGAAGGAACTGAGGAAAATCCCTCACTTGGACTTTCAGCACTGGGAAGAGAAGTATATATAGCTGTAGTTCTTTCAGTGAGATGGTTATTTGTGTATAAAACCACCATGAACACACCAAGCAGCACACTTTAGCTAACTGTAGTATCCTGAGTACAGGTATAGTGCTGTTTGGTTTTGTTCATGTTGAAAGGTTTTTTTTGTTGTTGTTGTTGTTAATGCAGCCTTGAAGGTACATTCTATCCAGTGTCGGTGACACCCTCCATAGGTAACTGTCTACAACCTCTGAATTCAGTGATGATGTCACTCCTCAGTAACAAGGATGCGCCATGCATCTGTTGCCATGGCAACCACCACACATTCCCAGCATACACTTCACCTGCGTGCTGCTTCATCTGTGCACTGTAGTGCGCACGTGATTACGTCATGGCCAGAATAAAAGGCAGAAACTCCAAACCCCTCGCCCTTCCCCTCTTCTTCTCCCCCTTCTCCCTCTTCTCTTCCCTGTTTCCTCCCCAATAAACCTCTTCTTGTGGAGCTGTGCTGGCCTGGTGTGATCTGTCCAGATACGGGCCTCCTTCTAACACAACAGTAACAGGAGCCATCCTGTCTAGGGAAAAGTTGGCAATGTATCCGCAAAGAAGAGTTCTCTTCAAGGACGCAGAGCCTTGTGAGTTGAAGGTAGGCAAAGAAGGTTTCGAAGCATGTGGCAGATAGTAGTGCGTTCTGCTGCCTTATCCTAGTTTCTGGCCTCTGCTGCTCCTCAATAGCTGTCCTGTTTCTACTGCAGCCAAATGCTTACAAAGAAGAGGTGCTGGGAGGAGAGCCGCTCACTGTGGCAGTACTACTGCTCCTCCAGTAGGTTTTATGGTTAGGCATTTCCATCCATGAAATATTTTGACAAACAATCCTGGTAGGTGGGAAGGAAATTTTTAGCACAATTGAGACCACAGGAGGCAGATTCAACTCTTCACTAAATTTGCCTTAAGGAATTTGCGATTGAGCTTCCTAGGTGAGGGGAAATTGTTTACATGGGGAGCAAAGGACCCGCTTAACAATGCACTCCTCAGGAGGCTTGAGTACCAACACTTCTGGAAAAGGAATGCACACTGGCTCTCCTGTTGCTTTATGGATGCCAGCTTCTGTAAGATTCCTTCATCATTCAAAAGCAATGACTCACTAAGCTCACTCTCCTCTGCTGATGTCCATTAATTACCAACTATTAATTGTCTATCTTTAGGAAAACATGAAATACTCTAAGTTGTTGTAATTTGGCACTCACCTCTTCCAGTGATTTTGCAAAGAGAAAAGGGCCATTTACAGTGAACTTTCAGCTTCCTTTGGTACCTCTTAGCTTGTATCCCTTTGAGAGCTACCACCCAATACCTGTGAAAACATCTTCAACTCTTTCTAACGTAAACAGAAAAGCTCTTGTTCCTGATTTCAGGTTTCATATAGTTGGCTTGTAAGAGTGTGCTCATTATGTAGAAGAAGAGAGGATACTGTGAGAAGATTCCATAACAAGTCATATTTATAATGATAAATTTAATTAATTTTGTAGCTTAAAAGCAAGTTGTTCTTTATTTGAAGTTTTATCTTCATTCCACTGCACACATGATTAGTACAATCACAGGACCCCCCCCCCTCCCCATCCCCCTGAAAACAAACAGAAAAAATACTACGAGGCAGTACATACCTTGTACATTTAGAAGTTTTATTTTATTATTAATATTAGAGTTTCCCCTTTCCCTGCTCCTCCCAGTTCATCCACACCCCACTTTCCATCTATATCTACCAGATTCCTGTCTCTCATTAGAAAACAAACAGACTTCTAAAGGATAATAATACAATGAAATGAAATAAAATGTAATAAGACAAAACAAAAACTATTAGAACAGCACAATACAAACATACAGAAGGAAAAGACCCCAAGAAATAGAAGAGTACAAGAAATGAAAATGGCACAAGAAACAGATAAAGACAGATTTCCTTGCTGCGCACTCAGGAATATCATAAAAACACAAAACTGGAAGCCATAATATATAACCAATGAGTTTATAAGGTAAAAAAGAGAGGAAAATAGAGAGATAACAGAGAGAGAGAGGGGGGGAGAGAGAGAGAGAGAGAGACAGACAGACAGACAGACAGAGAATGAGAGAGCTAACTGAAACAGTAGGAGACAGGGAGCTTTCAAAGATGCTATTGAGTTGGTTGTCTGCTGGCATCTACTGCCTGGCTGCAGTCTACTCTAAAGAGTAGTTTGTTTCTCCAGTGAGATTCCCTTGGAAAAAACTAAATTTTCATTTGTAAGTGGTTATCAGTTGGGGATAACTTCTTGTAATGTAACTTTTATTTGTCTGATATAATTGTTGTTTGGAGGTTTAGTGCCTAAGTCTGTTAATCTAGGCCTAGTCCTGGAAGCTTCTAGCCTCTGTACAATCTAATTTAGGCCTAGAATGTTTTCTGACTCCGAGGCTTACTGCCAAAGAAGCTCACCCCTTTCTAGTTCTTATCTCTGGCCAGCTTGTTCAACTAGGCTTTGCTGGCTCAAAACTCCTTACAAAGCCAACTGATTCAATCTGGCTTCTCTCAATTTCTCAATGAATTCTGGTCTCAAACTAACTCTGGCATTCTGTTCTGATCTTTTGACTCCTTGTCATTCTCTGACTTGTTCTGTCTTCACCTGTGTCTAGCTTATTTTTTCTCTGCAACCCGTCTCTGTACAACTGTCCCAGTAAAACTAACGACTCTCCATTTCTCTCTCTACTCTGCCCCTCAAGTAGCTGCACTTTCCTCTTTCTTCTCATGAGAAGTGGGCATATCCTATTCAATTAAATCTTTCTCTGATTCATCACTTTCTCTGTTACTCAATTAGGCATAACTTTCAGACAAAGCTGTTTCCTTCTATAAACTAATTTTACTTTCAATGTTTGGAATTAGGGTGTGTCTGGATTCTAGTCAGATGGATTAAGGGTGTGTGCTAAGGGCTGAGGGACGCCACAATTAGAAACAAGCTTTGTTTCTCTATCCTTCCTCCCTCCCTCCCTCCAACCCTCCCTCCCTCCCACCCTCACCCCCTCTCTTTTTCTCTTTTTAAACTAGGCAAAGAATTTTATTAACCTTTTCCAAACTTTATTCCCAGGTTTCTTCAGCTTAATTTGCTGCAAAGAATGAATTAAGTATAAGCAAAAACTGAAATGAGCTGCAGTGTCTAGGAGGCTTGGACTTAAAAATATTAGAGATCTAGATTTTATCAGATCCATAATAAACAAAGGAAAATTTAAAAATCAGTCATGATATAAAAATAGCAGCTCCTGTAACTTCTGCAAGTGTTCTTTTTAAAGTAAATAACACAATCTTGGAATTCACACTGTGATCAAACATCCTGCAACTGCAGGGTTGGGGATGCAGGCATATGTTCATATCTCCTTTCACTAATAAGACCCCTGTAGGCCTTTTCATGCTGCCTCAGTCTCTATGAATTCATATGTGCATCAGTCCTATTGATTTATAGTGCTTTGTTTCTTTAGTGTCCTTCATACCTTATACTAGCTCTTATACTTCTTCCATCTCCTCTTCTGCAGAGTTTTCCAGTCAGTAGGGGAGTGATTTGATGGAGACATCCCATTTAGGACTGGACATTCCTCTCATTTGGAAACTGTCTGGCTGTGGGTCTGCATTTGTTCCCATCTGGTACAGGAGGAAGCTTCTCTAACGATGGCTAAGCAAAGCACTGATCTATGAACATGGCAGAATGTCATTAGGAGTCATTTTATTGCTGTTGTTTTAATACAACAGAAGTATTTGGTTTTACCCTAGGTTGCCAGGCTATCGAGTCTTAGGTTCTTCATCACCCAAGAGTGTTAAGTATGGAATGGGCCTTATGTTAAATCAGAAATAGGTTGGGTACTCCCACAGGGTTTGTGCTACCATTGCACTAGCAGCATATCTACAAGAGGAACAGCATTGTAGATCAAAGACTTTGTGGCTGGTGGTGTTTACATTTCCCTTTTGTTAGTGTGCAGAGAACCCTCCTGTACCAAAGGCACTAACCCACAGGGGTGAAGGCTCTATGAAGGCACCAGCTTGACTTCTTCATGTTCAACAATTTGTGAATTTCTTGTTTTCAGCAATAGAGTCTTGTTGTCAATTTTTATTTGTGATTTGGATAATGAGGACTGGTTTGCCTTTATCAAGACCCCAATCTCTCTATAGAGTTACTGCATATAATTTTTTGTTTCTTTTATTATTATTATTATTATTATTATTATTATTATAGTTTTCCTTCATTAATACTAGCTTTCCAAGTCAATAGCCATAAACTATTATTTCTTATTAAAGTGAATTACTGTGCATGTGATTTACATAGATCACAATAGGCTGAAAGCCCTACACATATTTTAAAAACACTGTTGCAAAATCAAGATCCTTAAGATATTTACTTTCAGGGAAGCACTGAATGGTTTGAAAATTCTTGTTCTACAACTGATGTGCCTACAGTGTTAATCTCAGGCTCCTGGGGTTTAAAAATGTTTTGGCTTCTCCTGATTATTTTCACAGTCTTTTAATATATTCTTTGACACTGAAATAATGTTTCTTATAGGTATTCAAGAAAGAACCCATGGTAACAGGCTCAAACTCTAGTACAAAAGCAGTTTAAACAACTTGAGGTTGTTCTCATAATATACTTTGTTGTTCAAATGATCAAGAATAGTTATTTTAGCTAAGTATTTTCTTTGTTACTCTATTATAATCTAAGAGGAACCTTACCAAGTTATAGAAAATATTAAACTAAGGAGACAGGATGATTTTAAAGGAAGTTTTACCAAGATCATGAAATTATCTTAGAGAAGGTTCATTCTCTATGCCCTCAAATCAACCCTGGGAGACATTATAGAAGCAAAGGAGAACCCAGGACTGAAGAAGATGAGGAAGCATAATGCACTGAGAGTCAAGAATCGAGGCCTAATTTGTACAGAGTACAAGGTTTGTAGTTGACCAGAGCCTAGGAAAGTCAGAGGGTGAAAGTAGCAAGCAGGAGGATGAAAGGGTTCTGTTTTAGTTCTCAGCTTTGGTTCTCAGACCAGAATCATCCATTAACTTGGGCTTATATCACATGTTTTGTCCATTTTAGGCTTACTAAACTAAATGAGAAGCTCAGAGGAGGGCCTTGAAATTCATTTAAACCAGCCATCCCAGTGATTGGCACATGGTTGAGGAAGGATTATTTTTTTAAGCTGCTATGTGCCTGTCCCATATGTTATCTAGGAATATAGGTAGCCTTCTGGCTGGGCAGACGTCTGGTACCCCTCCCCTCCAAAAAGCAATGACTGATAAATGACTTATTCCTGGGAATGGAAAGGGTGGTATTCTATAAATCTCTTAGAGTGAATCAAGACTGTAGGGGCACAGGGTTTATTAAACTCATATGAGGAAAACCAGACTCATATACATATCAGACTGTCTTCACTGATTTCTGTTACAGTAATAGATACCATAACCAAAAGCAGTATGGTGAGGAAAGAATTCATTTCACCTTATGGCTTAGACTCCATCCTAGAAGGAAGCCAGTGCAGGAACCTGGAGGCAGAAACTGAAGCAGAGACCACAAGAAAATGCTGCTTACTGGCTTTCTCTCTGTGACTTGTTCAGCCTGCCTTCAGGTTGCATCCACAACGTAGGATGACCTCCGGGGTGGTGTTTCCCACAGTGGAGGAGGATGGGAGGGAAGGGTAGATTGATTTAAAAAAGCTGGCTTGCTCTGCTGTGGGGCTATAAATCCAAAATCTTCAGGGAAGTTAGAAATTAGACAAAGTTTGGGTATTTTATACCCACAAATAATAAGTTATGGGTAAATGTCAATTGATAAATTAACCCTATAAGTAGTGAAGCAAACATAAATTTGAAGAAAGCTGAGAAACTAATTTTTAAAAACATTTTAAGGAAGTCCTTCCTTAAAATAAAGCAAATCTAACTCAGGTAAAGTGGATGCAAGACTATTATTCCAGGATAAAGTTGATGAGAGTAATTATAGGTCTTCATGGGAATGAATTTGAGAATTCAAATAAAATGTCTAAAAATTACTCATATATTACATGGCTCAGTAATTGTACTTCTGTAATCAAGCCTAATGAGATAATCTGTAATAACCGAATCTATACATTCATTTGCACATTCAGTGACATCTATAATAAATGAAGATGGAAGTGACTTAAATGAGATGTATAATTAGAAAGTAGATACAATAACATGCCTACGCAGGAAAATAGTGTTGTTTTCTCTTTGAGCAAACTCTCCTCACTCATACGCTTTTGGTCAGGTTTCTAGTATCAGGTGTGTTTTCTCTGGTGGAGCAGGCTTCAACTCCAATCCTAAAGTAGTTGGCATCCCCAAATAGTTGTGTCTCTATCAGCTCAGGAGGCATATCTTGCCTGCCAGGTCAGCCAGTGTTGTAGTATGCATGACTTGCAGTTGCGTGAGATTGTTGATGAGGTTCCTTTCCAAGCAGCCTGCCTAACACCTTGCAGCACTGTGGATACCATCCAGCAGGCAGGGAGTCTCCATTCCATTCCAACTTGATTTCTTTGTGTCCTGTTTCTTCTGCAATAGGATATTAGCTTCTAGTTCCAGAGGACAACCAAGAGGTTGGTTGGTTGGTTGGATGGTTAGTTTTCCAAGACAGAGTTTCTCCACATAGCCCTGGCTGTCCTGCAACCTGCTGTGAAGACCAGGCTAGCCATGAATTCAGAGATCAGTCTGCTTCTGGCTCCCAGGATGTAGAATTAAAGGCATGAGCTACCACTGCTTGGCTAATAATTTGAATTCTTTAAGGGTTTCTGGGACCTCTTGTGGCTAATAACTCATAGAACATTGTCTCATACCTGGCACTGGATTCTTTTAAAGATGTGAATATCTTCTGGGGACAGCATTACCCATCCATGAAGGGTGCCTACCTATGTCCCAGGCTCTTTTTACAATTTGTAAATTTTTAATTATAATTTTTAATTTACAAAGTAGTAGATTTTTATATACATGTAGTTTAGAGGAAAGAAAGAGTGATGTTGTGTCTAGGAGACAGTATTCCACAGTATCTCTCCCCATTCTGTGGCTCTTACATTCTTACATTCTTTCCTTCCTTTCTTCTATTACATTCTATGAGCCTCAGAGCATAGTGGGTTTTAGTGTCTCATTTAGAGCTGACCACACAATAGAAAATTGACTTCTCAAAATATCATGCAATAGGGCCAATGAAATGGCTCAGTGGGTAAAGTTGCTTGCTGCCAAGCCTGACCACTTGAATTCATTTCCCATAACCCACATGATGGGAGGAGAATACTGATTCCTCTAAGTTGTCTTCTAGCCTCCACAAGTAAGCCAGAGCATATACATTGTCCCCCCTTCTCCTTACACTGTATAAGTTTTAACAGTAATGTGTCATGAAGCAATGATCTTAACCTTGATATATATTTTATGTATAAATTGAAGTTTTGCAATATTTTTAATTGTTTTGTTTATAAGTAGGAATTTTGCACATGTATAAAATGAAATATGGTCATATATGTATAAACTGATGACATGACCATTCCATGGTATATAGTTAAGGGAATGGTTTTTATTGAAGATACTAGAGAGAAAACAGGGGCATCTGAAAGTAGGGGGAAAGTAGTAGGCTGAAATTGGCCAATAGACTGGAACTGGCCTTGAGAGACACAGAAGCAGAACAGAAAGATAGTGTTGGAAAGATGATACAGGTGAGAGATGGATAAAGACAAAGGGCTCATGGACAAAAGGAGAGATATAGCAGGGTTATACGGAGAATGGGCATGGGGGAAGGAAACTCCTAAGCTGAAAGAAGTTTACAGTAGAGGAGGGGGTGAAAAGAGCAGAGCAGAGCCAGGATGCCAGGATGAAATTTGAAATATGTAACAGAAACCTGTGGTACTGAGGAAGTCTGGAGGCCAGCGTATGTTCTGGTATGATAAGAAAAAATGGCTCCATTTGGTAGAGGAGATTCAGCTTTTCAAGTTCTTGAGGAGTGCTAGCTTTTGTCTAACCACCAGAATTTGGGGAAGTTAAGTAACCTTTGGACCTAACAATATACACTCCTCTCCTCTTCAACCCCCACCCCCAATTTCATTAACGTGTCTCCCTCTCAATTGCTTATCTTGCTTGTTTGTTTGTTTTAATAGGCACTAAATCCAGTTAGTGCTGCCCATATGTACATGCATGGGTATTGGGCCATCAAATGAAGCATAGGAATTCTATCAGTGGCCATGTCCTCAATAAAGAATTATTCCCCTTCAATTGGCTAATACTTAGCAGGGAATGTGACTTGAATATCATCTACCCCTTTGGTGAAAGAATTTTGGCTGCCATGGTTTTATGCAGGCAACCACAGCTGCTCTGAGTTCACAGGAACTGCAGCCATGTCATGGCTAATAGACTTCATTTTATTGTGCTCTTAAGACATTAAATTCCAACTTCGTCCACTTCTATAGTTCTATCACCAATTAGAATCTCTTATAACTGTTATGATCTAAAGGAGGAAAGGTGAGATTCTGGAGAAATTACAGGCAGAGTCAAGATAAATATTGAACTAAGATTTGGAGAACCAAGATGAACAGAGTCAGCTGGATACCTAGATGATGATCTCAACTTGCAAGACAGACACGTTTTGAACCCATATTTCACTCTTTCCCCAGCTGACAATCTTCTATATTTCTTCAATATTTTTCTACTTTAGGCGCAGAAGAATATGGGAGAGCCGATAGCAGAAGTCCTTCATTAAAGTTACATACCTTGCTTCAGACTCTCCCTCCCTCCCTCCCTCCCTCTTTCCCTTCCTTCCCCCTCTTCTGTTTTGTCTAGGTTAATTAATGTAAGTGCATGTTTAGATATAAAAAAACATACTTAATTCCCTGAGAGCCCTCACTTTTGTTCCTAAGGTCATATCCTAGAGGCTGCTACCTGGAAGGATTTACTACCCTCCATGCGAATATAATAAAGAAGTAAGTAGACAAACAACTTTCATATGTATGTTTATTCATCCTCCATTGCTTTTTATAGGGGATTGAAGAAAGGAATTGCCACACAGCAGGGGAGACTGGGGAATACAGATTTGTAGCTGGGTGGCAGATTGCCCAGATAAAAATGGGTAGAAAGGGAGAATGGGAATGGGAAGCAATTAACCATTTCTAGTACCATGAGAGATCTCTGCGGTTTGCTTCTCAATTTACGGAACTATAAAATACTTGCATTTTACAGACCCCAATGTCTATTATTTTAATGCATTCCTTCTTTCCCTTTGTGACGATTCATTTTGCCACATGTCATAAGGTGCTGCCTATTTGTTATGCATAAGTATCAGTGTCTCTTGACAAGTTAGAGATCTGTAAGTAAAACCTAATGAAAATACAGAGATGCGGATTTGGATTTAAGAACTGATTGGTATCACACCACAGGCATTTATTAAAGTTGTTTTATTCCATATCATCTGCATACTGTTGGAAACAAAGGAAGGTGATAAAATTTAACAAATAGATATGAACTTTGAAGACCAACCACAGGCATTGTTATTATGTATGCAGAGTATGAGACAATGGAATGTTGATTTTCAAAATTGTATAATAATTTTATATTTGATCCTATCACAGTTTAAAAAAATCTATTCTTCACTATTAATTATATAGAGATTTCTGAATGAGCACCCAAGAATATCTCTGAGTTAGTCTTGTGAAGTTAATGGCTTGACCAGGTAAGTCAGATTATAAGCAATGAGCTTATTGTTAAGAATAAGCTGCAGGGACTTTCAACACAGGACAGAGGTTACAAGTGATTTCAGGACACCATGAAACACAACCTTAGAAAATACTAAAGATCAGCTGCAGACTGGATTTCACTGTTGCTGTGTCCATTAGGAGTCAGGCTGAGTTCTGCAAACAGAAGTGAGTCCTGATCTAGTGCAGTGCACTTGTGGTATAGAGGCAATGAATGAAATCATACCACCTGATGTTTGTAAGAATCTTTTATGTGCATCACTTTTGTTATATACTTTTTATATTTTTAAGGCAAGGGAAGAGCCGGGCGTGGGGGCACACACCTTTAATTCCAGCACTTGGGTATCAGAGGCAGGCAGATTTCTGTCTTAGTTTGAGGTCAGCCTGGTCTACAGAGTGAGTTCCAGGACAGCTAGGGCTACACAAAGAAACCCTGTCTCAGGAAAATAAACAAAAAACAAAACCAAAAACAAAACAAAAAAACAAAAAACAAAAAGACAAGGGAATATAGACTTCTAAAGATTGAATGCCTTGACCTAAACTGTATAAGTGCCAACCAGTATTTTCTACAGCATCATTTTTACAGCATGCTTGTGCACAGAGCCTGTTTTAAACACTGTGGCCTTGAGGCTCTCTGTCTCACAGAGCTCAACTTTTCACACCCTCCATCCTTTCTGACTCTTGATCCCACTTTTTAAGTATCTTTTTCCCTCTACATTGAACTCCCATAAATATGAGTCAATTCTCTGCACAGATTGTGTGTTTTACCTTCTCATTCTGGACCTGGACTAATTCTGTGAGCATAACACTTTGTATGTTGGGTCCCTGTTATATTTGCTACAAGACACTAAATGAAGGAACTGAGCATTAATAGAAGTCCTAGAAAGAAAATCTGGCTTACTATAATACTTTCCTGTCAAACAATATGGTTGTACCTGATTTAAACAGAAACACAGCTTGATCCTATTTTGATTGAAAGAAAAACACAATTCTGCACTCATATCAGTCATGATGAATGTTATACCACTTAATTTTCCATTTTATAATGTCTTCTCTACTCTCAAAATAATACTTTGATCTGATCACTTTTTGAATCAAATAATTATAAGAACCAAAATTATATTTTTTCCTTCCTTCATTATATAATTATTCATACAACATTTAATGGTTTTATATAATTTCAAAATTTGCATTCTTTTTATTCCATAATTTATATATGCATAACTAATTCAGCCAGTATTCTATAACTTATGAGAGTCTAGATGTTCCTTCCAAACAGAATGATTAGTGAGAAAAAGAAGCTTGAGCTCTTATGTCACCATTCAATGTTTGGAGCACACTTCTATTTAATTCCTTATTTAGTGCATGGTACAGGTGATCACTGCAGATTTTACTATAGAGCCTTTGTTTCTGTTGTTTTCTCACTATGCCTGTCCATTCATTTTGGAAGAAGGAAGGCCTATAGATATGCTTACAAATATATTCTCATCCATGAGATTTTTGAAAATCACTTTCTTATTTCTCTCTACATTTTAATATGTATTTCAAACATAATATTTTCCCTCCCCCAAGTCATCCAAATTTCTCCCCCCTTCCTTACCCATCTAGCTTTATTCTTCCCCCCTCTCTCCATCTGTCTTTCTTTTAAGAAAGCAAGTCAGCAAACAAGCAAAAAACAAATCAAAAGGGAAAAAATCCCAGGAAATTAAAAAACCAAGACAACAAACAAACAATCCACCATACCATAAGAACAACAAAAGAGAAAGCACACACAAACAAACATGGAATTCAGTTTGTCTTGGCCAGGTACTCTTTAGTATGAAAATGAAGCCTGTCCTGGAGTATGGTTGAAATACCCAGGGTCATCCCATTGAAGAAAACCAATATTCTTTCTTCTAGTAGGCATCAGCTACAAATAGCTTTTTAGTTGGAGATAGAATTTATGCCTACTTCTGCTTCTCTTTACTGGGATTTTGTCTGAAATCAGTTTGTATAGCTATTGTGCATGCTGTCACAATCTCTCTTACTTAGTTCATTTGCGTTGTACCTGAAAACTCTGTTTTCAACCTACTTTATAAAGCATCCCACTTCCCCTCCAGCCTACCACCCAGCAGAGGTAGTGGAAAGAAAAGTTATTTGGACATGGGGGGGGGTAGACTATTAGAAATAGTTCTTTAGGGGTGAGCCCAATCTTCACTGTCAGGACATCAACAATTCAGTCCAGTACCAAACACCAAATATGAATCAGCCGCTGCAGTCCAGTTCTTTCAGCAGACACCACACATGAACCAGCAGTTGCAGTTCAATCCTGAAGAAACTGGAAGGCTAGTCTACTAACTCAAGGCCACAGAAGTCACAAGAAGCCATAGGAAACTCCCAAGCAATGCTTTGGTGAGTTTCTGTTTATGGCACTACACAAACAGAGCTCAGCAACTCAATGTCAGGCAAACCAATACATGTGTGTTGTTAATGAAGAATACTAAGGTGGAGCAAAGCAAACCAATTCTCATGCCCACTGTGGGGTCATATTTATATTCCTTCTATACATGTGTACTTTCATGTGTTTTGCTATAACAAAACATCCTTTTTCACCTGTGTCTGCCTCAGAAATACATTCTTTCCTACGTTAGTAAAACATCCTTTCACCCATGTGCCCTGGAAAAACACCATTTGATATAACTGACTCTCCAAAGAAACCAGAGTTTCCACTTCAAGAGTATCTATTTTAATTACCATTGACTGCAAGAACATGTTTCTCTAGTGAGGATTGTGTGATACATTGGTCTATGAGCATAGAAATATGTCATTCAGAGTTATTTTTATTGCTGTGCTCATTTAGCAGAATAGTATTGTTTCCTTTAGAGCCTGTGACCTGTTCAGTCTCAGATTCTTGGCCTCATTAATACCGTCAGGTGTTGGTTCTATCTCATGGAATGTGCCTTAAATCAAATTAAAATAGTGCTTGGTTACTCCCATAATATTTGTTCCATCATTGTACCAGCATATCTTATAGGCAGGACCCTTTTGTCTATTCATCATTTTTTCCATAATGACATTAGAGATGTGTTATTGTGCTTTTGAGTTTACGGAAAAGTATAGATTCTGGATGGATGATGTGACTGAGGGAGCAAGAGCCTCAAATGATTTTAGCAAAACATAACTATGCAACCAACCTGGGTGTTCACCTGAGCATACTAGAGATAAGAGAATGGTTTCTACTTAAAACCATTCTGTTTGCAAGATCCATTTGCTACAAAGCTATCTTGTACCTTAGCTAACTGCTTCCTTGCCTAGGCCTCAAGAGATAACCTGGTATTTTTATGTTAACTCCTGTGGCCAATGTAAAGCTTTCTGATCTTCATTCTTATCTTGGCCGAGAGTGCCATTCTGATACTTTTCCTGGGAAATCAATTTCTACTTACCTCCAATAAAGAGAGCAGCAAGAGATCAAATAAACAACTCCAACTTGCTGAGGTAATATAGGCTTATTGTGGTTACTCAGAGGAGGATGGGTGACTCAAAGGCTGATGCATCATGGAATAATTATTCCAGTATGAATGACAACAGGTGAAGCTGTAGCAAGGAGTACTCTGCACAACTTACAGGCATGTACATGAATAAAGAACATTTTCTGCCCTACCCACCTCCAGTATATGGTTACTGCTTATACAACCTCAGGAAGGGCTCTTTCCCGACCCCAAATTTTTCGAAACAGGGCTTTTCTGTGACTGTTCTGAAATTTGCTCTCTAGACCAGGTTGGTCTCAAACTCAGAGATCCACCTGCCTCTGCCTCCTGAGCACTGGGATTAAAGGTGTGTAGCAACACTGCCTGGCTAGTAAGGGGCTTCTTGAGTCTTGTAAGTTTTCCTGTTCCTGATGAGTCTTGTAACTTGTGAATTCATGAGCTTTTGATCTCTCCCAAGGAAAGGCTGTTGTAATACAGAGGAAACAACTATAGGAGCATAAAGAAAGTATGCAGAGATAATTTCATTATCTTGCGCATTAGAAAGTTGGGCTTTTCTATTGGAGTTTGAGTAGGAATGACATTTTATTTAGAAAATCAACTCCCTTTTGAGTTTTACAGTTAATGCTCCATTTTCTTTGTTATTTAACATATGCTCTTTACTCCTTTCTTGAAGGTTTTATGATATTCTTTGAAAATCTATAGATGGAATTTCTCAATAGACGTACAGTATGAGGGATGGAAGTTCTTGTGCTCACAGGTAAGCAGCAGGAGACCCAGCAATGTTAAACACACAGGGTTGTCTTTTCAAGGAAAAAGATGTATAACCTGTGTATAACCTGTTTTTCTTTTTTTTCTCCAGAAGGCTGGGAGTGGATATAGTTAATAGCTTAGTGATGATTTGTGTGACTGAGACCATACTGTGTCCTCCCAGAGACCTTTATCCGGAGCTTGTTTTTCTCAGTCAATCTATAAAACTTCTCTTTATGGAAGATGTCACATGCAGTTTATAAAGACTTTTGATGTTGATGTAGTCATGTCAACAAGCTGTGCTGTGCACATGGGACTAAGTTAATTATCACCAGAAAAAAAAAATTCATCAAATTGTGCCGTGCCAAAATATTCCTAAAGTAAACTAGCCAGGGTCAGACTCCTGAAGTTTGAAACAACTCCAGCGACTGAGTTGTGTTGAACTGAACTGAATTCTTGTCTTCTGTGGATTTTCACTGCTGACCATGGCTTACAGGGACCCCTACAACAGAACATGAGCTACAAGCCACAGATTTCAATGTCTTTATATTCCCTTTGACCTGATGATTATTCCAGAGAAGCATGTTGCAAACGGAATATAAGAGGAACGTTATCTAGCTACATAGTTTTGGGAGGAGAGTCAGGGGAGAGAGTACACAGCCCCAGAGTTCAGCATTTATATTTCAGTGCCACTTCTTTGAAAAGTAAATTGTCCAATTCCACAGCTATATTTAGCAACTACAGTCCAGAGAGTCTCTATTTTAATCTTTCCGGGAGAATTTTTTTTCATATTTTGTTGGAGTGGAGTTAAGCGGAAGTCAGTCATTCTGTGGAGTAAAGCATCCAAGACTTTAAGTGATTGCCAACCAACTTTTATCCCAGTCTTGGTATTTAACTACCTCACCCAACTAGGGGTCTCTATGGAAATAATTCCCAGAAATATCAGAATAAATATTACTGAAAAGTCTTCAGAATGAGTCAGGTTATTTTAAAAGATTTTTCCACTATAGACCTTGGAGCTTGTCTGTATAAACATGTATAATGAGCGGCCATTCTCTTATTCTCATGTTGGTGTGAGGGAGGGAGGGAGGGAGAAAGGGAGGGAGGGACAGAGAGAGAGAGAGAGAGAGAGAGAGAGAGAGAGAGAGAGAGAGAGAGAGAGAGAGAGAGAATTTGATATACCAACAGATAGATCATAGATAGAGAGTTGAAGATAGATGATGTTAAAAGATTCCATTTACCTCTCATCCTATTGGTGAGGTTTTAATTTAGTGTGTATTCTCAATCTACTATTTTAAGTTGTAACCCAAATGATTGGGTTAGTTTTTGTTGTTGTTTTGTTTTCTCACCCTACAGAAGGAAAGTTTTAACATGATTCACATTTCCCTGTGTATGTTCTTCTTAGGAAAAAAATGAAGTTTTTATTTGATGATAAAAGTAATTAAGAAATATTGATAACCTCTAATTCAAGGAAATTATTAACAGAATAATTATATAAATAGATATTAAAACCTTGATTTTTCAGTAAATCGTTGTATCTCTTGTTTGATATACCATCTATATGAAGAGAACAGAGCACATAAAAATGCTAAACTTAAAGAATAAGAACAGAGGTTGACAGAAAACAGACATTAAGATTTCATTCACACACACACACACACACACACACACACACACACAAAAGAGAAGTTAATTGAATGCCTGAAGACTCAGGAACTGGACAGGCAAATAGTACAATTAATACATAACAAAATTGTATATTCTAACAAAACAGAAGTACTTCATCTGTCCATAGCTAACTGGCCTTTGGGAATCTTCCAGTATCTTTGTAAACGAAGGAAGCCATTTCTTCTGCTTTTGTCTAAATGTTAGCTCCAGTGTACTTCCCTTATTTAATTACACATTGAGTTCACCAATTCCCTGGCTAATGCAAATAAAATTTTGGTCTCCTCATGCATCCTTTCGATGAATTACTTCAATAGGCATACTAAGTTATCTGAAGTTATTTAAAGGCCTGAGTGCTGGAGGGCTGTCGTTGTTATCACTCAGGTGCAACCATCCAACTGTTCACTATTTCCAGCGGCGGCTTTACTCCACAGCCTCCTTGTTTCTGAAATGCCTCTCTGGATCAATCACATCTGCCAGTGCGGAGGGAGATTTTAAAAAACCATATTTTCACTCGCAGACTAGCCATCCTACACAGAAGGAGATCATTTCTAATCAGGTAGCTGGTGGGGCTTCAGACATTTGCTAGCCTTAGCGTATTTGAAGAGGGCTCTGGAAGCACTTCTCTGCACGGAGAAAGCTAACATGGGATGCATTTGCAGTTGAGTTCAGAGTTGTGAAGCATCAGTGGAGCATGCTTCAGCCCGATGAAAGGCTTCTGCTAGCATGTTAATGATACACAGGATCGTTTAGCATGATTCATAGTGAATCCCATTAGTCCTTTTGCTTCCATTGCTACTGAAAACCACTGAAAGGAAATGTAAAGATACTTCAAAAAAGCTATTTGTCTTTGAGATCTCAATTTAGCAAGCCATTTAAAGCATAAATACAGTCTGGAGAGACAGCTCAATGCTTAAGAGCACTTGCTGCTCTTCCAGAGGGCCATAGTTTGGCTCCCAGGACCCACTCAGGCAGCAGGCAGCTCACAACTGCATGTAATTGCAGTTCCTATGAATCTTCTGGCTTAGAAGTAGGGAACACCTATTTATACTACACACACACACACACACACACACACACACACACAGAGAGAGAGAGAGAGAGAGAGAGAGAGAGAGAGAGAGAGAAGAAAGAGGAATAAAACTAAATCTAAAAAGAAGAAAGTACAAATAGATCATGCCACGTGAAGAAATTTCTTTGTTTATTGATTAACATAATTTTTATTAATAGGGTGCAGTGTGATATTTCTACGTAGTACTCTTGTGAGCTCCATCATGATGACTAAACCAGCTTCCCAAAGTTTTGCCTCTTAATGCTGCCCCTTTTCAGGGAATGGGTCAGCATTTTAACATAGGAATTTGAGAATAGATTATAAACACTTAAACCATAACATTGACTAAGTAGATTTCAAAATTTCTATTGTTTTGTTTTGTTTTGCTTTGCTTTGTTTTGTTTGTTTTGTTTTGTTTTGGGACAGGTTTTCTTTTCTGTGTATAACCCTGGGTGTCCTGGATCTTGCCCTTGTAGACCAGGCTGACCTTGAACTCAGAGATCCACTCGCTTCTAATTTTAAGATTCCTAATGGTAATATGTAATAAGAGTACAGTACAAAATGCACTTTAGTAGTTTCTTTTTCTTACGGCTGTACTTTCAATTTGATATGTGATTAAGTTCATACATCGTCTTCCATATTTTCTCCATTTCTTATTGGTTTAAGTTTGTATTTCAATGTACTATAGCTTAAAGATAAGGGTGAGAATGGTATTTGGAGAATCAATACTTCCATCTTTATACTATATTGTTACCACTACTTTATCTTTCTTGATAAACAAGGGGTTAAGTAATTGTTAGCCTTTATTTCTTTGTAAAAATTACAATATACAAATACTAATATATTTTTATCATGAATTGCCTTAATTGCCATCTCATACAGCTTAGATTCATCTGTGAAGAGTGTGCTCAACTGAGGAACTGTCTACATCAAATTGGCCTGTAAGCATGCCTGTGGGGACTGGGTTTCCTTTTTGATGTAGGAGGGCCTAGCATATTGTGAGCAATGTCATCCCTAGGCAGGTGATACTAGGCTGCGTTACAAAGTTAGCTAAATATAAGTTACTGAGAAACTCAGTAAGCCATGTTTCTCTCTGGTTTTTACTTCAAGTGGCTGTTTAACTCCTATGATGGACTGTAGCCTGTAAACTAATTAACCCTTTCTTTCCGTGTGTTACTTTTGGTATGGTGTTTTTTATCACCATGACAGAAAGGACTCAAACAATACTGTAACTTTGTATATTTACAGAAGTACAGATTATATGGTGCATATATTTATTTGTGATATGTAAGCTATATGGAACATGTATATTACATAAATTTCTGTGTTTTTTAAGGACGTTGAATATAAGTTTGGACATATTTAATTTCCATTATTTTAAAAGAACATATCCAGAAATTACTTCATATGCATTCTTAGAGATATTAAATATCTTTATGTAGTTGTCATTCTATTTTAGATATGTTTTAAATTGACATGTTTATGTTTGTCATGGGAGGTATGATGTTCGATCTGTGCATGCATTATGGAATAACCAAGCCAAAATAACATCATTTGTTATATTTACCATATTTTGTGGGCAGAACAGTCTACTCTTAGCTATTGTAAGCAAACAATACGTTGTTATGAAGTCAAAAGACCACAAGCGTAGTTCACCTCCCTCAGGACTATCTTTTCTCTGCTCTCCAGAAAAGCAGGAACATGCTACCTCTTACATTCTCACTAACAAAGCATGAAGCCAAGGTTCGAATTGCCCACCTGGATAAATAAAGATGGGTTCTAAATTGTTTCAGCATAAATGTCTTAAATTCTGCATTCATGAATCTCAGGTCTGCCTCTGTGTTTGATAATTTATGAATCATGTCTTTTTACTAGCTTATTTTTGTTATTCTTCTCAGAGTTTTATCGATATTAGAGTGACTAGTCCACTCCATGTGACACACTACAATATTTTTCTCCTAGTTTGATATATTTTTCAAATGTTTCTTATTTGTTCCCGTGTGAAAAATATTGTTTTAAAAAGCTAACCATAATTGATTTAAAATGACGACTAGGTCCTTGTGCCCTTAGGTTAAGGCCGAAGTGATTTAACATCTTATGTTTTCAAGAGTTCAATGTTTTGAGTCAGGTCTCTGATCTGTTCTAAGTCTACTCTGGCATTTGGTATGAAGTAAGTGCCAATTTTATCTCCCCCCAGTGACTCTCTAGTATTCCTCACATGGTTAGTTAAAAGGTCAGGGTGTTGTTGCAGATCTGTCAGCCTACCCACAAGAGTACTGGGCCATTTTAATTATAGATGATTTCTACTGGGTTAAATCTCAGAAGCTTGGTTTTAGAGTTTTCCCATGTAGTCTTAGAAGCCTACACTTGTAAAATTTTAATAAGTCTTTCTATATATTTAAGATGAAATTTAATATTTTTAATCTATGTGCCATTAAATTCACATAAACATGGGATTTTCCATTATGATACTGATTCTTCCTGACTTAGAACGAGTGAGACATTTTTATATATTTTAAGTGTTCTCTGTTTTTTAATATAAATGTTTCATATTTATTGTTAAATTCATTCCTATTTTGGCAGTATAAATAGAATTTTTCTCATTTTCCTTCTTCCTCCTCTCTTCTCCTATATTTCTCCCCACCGTCTCCTCTCTCTTTCTCTGTCTCTCTTATTTCCTCCCTCCCTCCCTCCCTCCCTCCCTCCCTCCCTCCCTCCCTCCCTCCCTCCCTCCCTCCCTTTCTTTCTCCCTTCCTTCCTTCCTTCTTTACCTCCTTCCTTTCCCTTTTTTTCAGGGTCCCATTAAACTCAGGCTGACCTAGAACTCACTAGATAGCCATTGGTGATTTTGAATGCTTCTTCCCCCGCCCCTTTTTAAAAGAAAATTAATTAATTTACTTTACACCTGACCACAGTTTTTCCTCCTTCCTCTTCTCCCAGTCTTTCCCACCTACCCACTGTCCACTCTTCCTCCTGTTCTCTTCAGAGAAGGGGAGACCTCACATGGATACAGACCAACATTGCCATATCAAGTTTCGATAAGCCTAGGCATATCTTCTCCTACTGAGGCTAGGAGATGCAGCTCAATTAGGGGAGAGGGTCCCAAAGGTAGGCAATAGAGTTAGAGACAGCCCCTGCTTCTGCTGTTAGGAATCCCACATGAAGACCAAGCTGCACAACTGTTACATAAAGGCCTAGGTCAGTCCCATACATGCTCCTTGGTTGGCGGTTCAGTCTCTGTGAGCCCCTATGGACCTAGATTAGTTGATTCTGTAGGTTTCCTTGTGTTGTCCTTGACTTCTTTGGCCCCTATAGCCCTTCTTCCTCCTCTTTTACAGGATTTCCCAAGTGTTGCTTAGTGTTTGACTATGGGTCTCTGCATCTATTTACATAGATGCTGGGTGAAGCCTCTGTGATAGTGCTCATGCTAGGCTCCTGTCTGCAGATATAGATATCATTAACAGTGTCAGGGGCAGGCTTCCTCTCAATGGACCAATGGGAGCTGGACCAGTCATTGGTTGGCTATTCTCTCCATTTCTGCTCCATCTTTACTCCTGAACATCTTGTAGGTAGGGCAAATAGTAGGGTGAACGTTTTGTGGCTAGGTTGGTGTTCCAATTTCTCAACTGTAAGACTCAAGTCTTGCTAGGTTACAGAAAATGGCTTGTTTAGGTTCCATATCCCCCATTGTTAGTAGTCTTAGCTAGGGTCACCCTCATAGGTTTCTGGGAGTTTCCAATACACTAGGTTTCTAATTTGTCCCAGAGATTCCTCCCCTTTCCAGTTGTCTCTCCCAGTACTCTCTCCCTCTGTCTTCCCTCCAATCAATCTCTCCTGTTCCCATCCACCTAAACCTATCTACTTCCCTTACCCTGTCCTCCCACAATGTCTATTCTGTTTTCTCTTCTCAGTGAGATTCACGAATACCCCCTTGACTGTAATTCTAACTTAGCATTTTTGTGTCTGTGGGTTATAGAATGATTATTTTGTACTTTACATCTAATATCCACTTATAAGTGAGTACATGCCATTTTTATCTGTTGGGTCTGGGTTACTTCACTCAGCGTGATCTTTTGTCAATTTGTTTATATTTGTGCAAATTTCATGAAGTCATTGTTTTGAATAGCTAAATAGTATTCCATTGTGTGAATGCACCACAAATTTTTTTTGAACTTTTGGTCTTCCTGCTTCCTTCTTCCTAGTGTTGAGATTACAGACTTTCTCCATCACACACAGACAGTATGTTGCTGGTAATTAAAGTTGGTGAATTTGTTCCTGTCAGGCAACCATTCTATCAACTGAGCTATACCACAGCCAAGTTTTTCTTCTGTGGTAATGTCTAACAGCTTTTGTTTATAAATGAAGACTTCCAGTTTTTGTTCACAAGTATTACTTTTATTTTACTGAATTTATCACTGAGTAATGTTTATTTTCAGCTTTTAGAATTCTCCAATTATCTTTTTTTTTTTAATATTTTTATTACATATTTTCCTCAATTACATTTCCAATACTATCCCAAAAGTCCCCCATAGCGCCCCCCACTTCCCTACCCACCCATTCCCATTCTTTTGGCCCTGGCATTCCCCTATATTGGGGCATATAAAGTTTGCAAGTCCAATGGGCCTCTCTTTCCATTGATGGCCAACTAGGCCATCTTTCGATACATATGCAGCTAGAGACAAGAGCTCCAGGGCTCTGGTTAGTACATCATGTTGTTCCAACAATAGGGTTGCAGATCCCTTTAGCTCCTTGGGTACTTTCTCTAGCTTCTCCATTGGGAGCCCTGTGATACATCCAATAGCTGACTGTGAACATCCACTCCTGTGTTTGCTAGGCCCCGGCATCGTCTCACAAGAGACAGCTATATTTGGGTCCTTTCAGCAAAATCTTGCTAGTGTATGCAATGGTGTCAGCGTTTAGAAGCTGATTATGGGACGGATCCCTGGATACAGCAGTCTCTAAATGGTCCATCCTTTCATCACAGCTACGAACTTTGTCTCTGTAACTCCTTCCCTGGGTGTTTTGTTCCCAATTCTAAGAAGGTGCACAGTGTCCACACTTTGGTCTTCATTCTTCTTGAGTTTCATGCGTTTAGCAAATTGTATCTTATATCTTGGGTATCCTAAGTTTTGGGCTAATATCCACTTATCAATGAATACATATTGTGTGAGTTCTTTTGTGATTGTGTTACTTCACTCAAGATGATGCCCTCCAGGTCCATCCATTTGGCTAGGAATTTCATAAATTCATTCTTTTTAATAGCTGAGTAGTACTCCATTGTGTAAATGTACCATAATTTCTGTATCCATTCCTCTGTTGAGGGACATCTGGGTTCTTTCCAGCTTCTGGCTATTATATATAGGGCTGCTATGAACATAGTGGAGCATGTGTCCTTTTTACCGGTTGGGACATCTTCTGGATATATGCCCAGGAGAGGTATTGCTGGATCCTCCGGTAGTACTATGTCCAATTTTCTGAGGAACCGCCAGACTGATTTCCAGAGTGGTTGTACAAGCTTGCAATCCCACCAACAATGGAGGAGTGTTCCTCTTTCTCCACATCCTCGCCAGCATCTGCTGTCACCTGAATTTTTGATCTTAGCCATTCTGACTGGTATGAGGTGGAATCTCAGGGTTGTTTTGATTTGCATTTCCCTGATGATTAAGGATGTTGAACATTTTTTCAGGTGTTTCTCTGCCATTCGGTATTCCTCAGGTGAGAATTCTTTGTTCAGTTCTGAGCCCCATTTTTTAATGGGGTTATTTGACTTTCTGGAGTCCACCTTCTTGAGTTCTTTATATATATTGGATATTAGTCCCTTATCTGATTTAGGATAGGTGAAGATCCTTTCCCAATCTGTTGGTGGTTTTTTTGTCTTATTGATGGTGTCTTTAGCCTTGCAGAAGCTTTGTAGTTTCATGAGGTCCCACTTGTCAATTCTCGATCTTACAGCACAAGCCATTACTGTTCTATTCAGGAATTTTTCCCCTGTGCCCATATCTTCAAGGCTTTTCCCCACTTTCTCCTCTATAAGTTTCAGTGTCTCTGGTTTTATGTGAAGTTCCTTGATCCACTTAGACTTGACCTTAGTACAAGGAGATAGGAATGGATCGATTCGCATTCTTCTACATGTTAACAACCAGTTGTGCCAGCACCATTTGTTGAAAATGCTGTCTTTCTTCCACTGGATGTTTTTAGCTCCCTTGTCGAAGATCAAGTGACCATAGGTGTGTGGGTTCATTTCTGGGTCTTCAATTCTATTCCATTGGTCTATTTGTCTGTCACTATACCAGTACCATGCAGTTTTTATCACGATTGCTCTGTAGTAGAGCTTTAGGTCCGGCATGGTGATTCCACCAGAGGTTCTTTTATCCTTGAGAAGAGTTTTTGCTATCCTAGGTTTTTTGTTATTCCAGATGAATTTGCAGATTGCACTTTCTAATTCGTTGAAGAATTGAGTTGGAATTTTGATGGGGATTGCATTGAATCTGTAGATTGCTTTTGGCAAGATAGCCATTTTTACAATGTTGATCCTGCCAATCCATGAGCATGGGAGATCTTTCCATCTTCTGAGATCTTCTATAATTTCTTTCTTCAGAGACTTGAAGTTTTTATTATACAGATCTTTCACTTCCTTAGTTAGAGTCACGCCAAGATATTTTATATTATTTGTGACTATTGAGAAGGGTGTTGTTTCCCTAATTTCTTTCTCAGCCTGTTTATTCTTTGTGTAGAGAAAGGCCATTGATTTGTTTGAGTTAATTTTATATCCAGCTACTTCACCGAAGCTGTTTATCAGGCTTAGGAGTTCTCTGGTGGAATTTTTAGGGTCACTTATATATACTATCATATCATCTGCAAAATGTGATATTTTGAATTCATCTTTTCCAATTTGTATCCCTTTGATCTCCTTTTGTTGTCGAATTGCTCTGGCTAGGACTTCAAGTACAATGTTGAATAGGTATGGAGAAAGTGGACAGCCTTGTCTAGTCCCTGATTTTAGAGGGATTGCTTCAAGCTTCTCACCATTTACTTTGATGTTGGCTACTGGTTTGCTGTAGATTGCTTTTATCATGTTTAGGTATGGGCCTTGAATTCCTGATCTTTCCAAGACTTTTATCATGAATGGGTGTTGGATCTTGTCAAATGCTTTTTCCGCATCTAACGAGATGACCATGTGGTTTTTGTCTTTGAGTTTGTTTATATACTGGATTACTTTGATGGATTTCCGTATATTGAACCATCCCTGCATCCCTGGGATGAAACCTACTTGGTCAGGATGGATGATTGTTTTGATGTGTTCTTGGATTCGGTTAGCAAGAACTTTATTGAGGATTTTTGCATCAATATTCATAAGGGATATTGGTCTGAAGTTTTCTATCTTTGTTGGGTCTTTTTGTGGTTTAGGTATCAGAGTAATTGTGGCTTCATATCTTTGAAGAGATCAGCTTGTCTTTTTACTTGCTAACTTTTCCCCTTTCATTCATGCCTATTTAACTGTTTATGAGGGATGCAATACAGGGCAACAATGTTCTAGTTTTGTTAAAGAAAAATGATTTCTGACTTTTTACTGTTTCATTTTTTTCTGGCAAATCTCTGTAAATCCATTTGTTTTAATCCTTTATAAATACTTTAAGGAAGTTTCTCTTGAATACATGACAGAGTCAGGCTTTGCCTTGGGATATCTTCTTATTACATTGAGTAGATCCTTGAATTCCTGCTAGTTTGGCTTAGGGCAGTGAGGTAAAATTGTTTACTGTATTCCTGGGATGGTAATTTATGTGGAACAGAGCATTTTACTAAATTGTGCTGTTTCTATTTCTAAGTAGAAGTTAATGTCATTCACTGAGTTGCTTGAAAGTCAGAATGAAGGTTTAAAAGGTGTGCATTTTGAGGGGAAATGGGTATCATGAAAGGACTCTGAGAAGGATGTTCAACAAGGTGTTCTAGATTTTGCATGACTATAGCAAGGACTTAAAACAGGGGCAAATCTAAAGGTCTGTAGTGTGTGGGATTTGCTGATCAGGCTCTCCCTTCATGTTTCATTTTCCTATTGATTAGTCTCTGGTAGTTGCTGAAGCTCTCAGAGCCTAGTGTCTGTAATTAGAAACATCAGATAAAACAAAGGCTTCTGACTGTCTTCCAAAAAATTATGACCCTCAAATTTTATAGTTTCCATAATCAAACTTCCATGATATCTCATTCCCAAACAAAGTTGAGGTATTCCTTTTGTCTTATAGATATTATATAATGGCATTCTTTTGTCACTGTGTGCTTAAATAATTGAACTTTAAAAAACCCAAGTACTGGATGTTGATTTGCATTATTCTTCTCTGTGCCTTTTCTGAACTCATATGCACTAAAGTAATGTTTCTCGATTTCCTGGTTTTAGTTTGGGTTTTCTCTTCCCAACTGTACCTTTTCTTCTCTGCAACGATGTATGTATCTTACTCCGTATTTTTGAATCATATAAATATATCATTATATTTCAGCTTATCAGCTTGTGTGTGCTTAGACTTTATAGGATGTTGACTTTGTAGGATGGTCCTAGTTAGGGTTTCTATTGATGTGACAAAACACCACGACCAAAAAGCAATTTAGGGAGGAAAGGGTTTATTCAGCTTATACTCCCACATTGCTGTCCATCACTGAAGGAAGTCAGGACAGGAACTCAAGCAGGGCAAGAACCTGGAGGCTGATGCTGATGCAGAGGTTATAGAGGGTGCTGCCTACTGGCTTGCTTACTCATAACTTGATACCTTCTTATCCAGTCCAAGATCATCAGCCCAAGGATGGCACCACCCATAAGAGTTTGGGCTCTTCCTCATCAATCACTAATTAAGAAAATGCCTTGCAGATGGATCTCATGGAAGAATTTCCTCAGCTGAGGCTCCTTCCTCTCTGATGACTCTAGCTTGGGTCAAGTTGACACACAAAACCACCTACACATGGATATATGCTTAAGTAGAGATATGCATTTATATTTAGCATCTCCTCTATGAAAAATAATAATTATAATTGACTATCATCTTTCCTTTTCTTATCAACATTTAATAATCATACTGTTTATTTTGGTTCATTTTTTTAAAAGATTATTTTATTAATTTATATTCTAGCATTGCCTCCCCTCCAGCTTCCCTTTCCCACAGTTTGCCATCCCATTCTTTCTCCCCCTTGCCTCTGAGAGGGTGCTTCCCCCCCAAGCATCCCTTTTCCTTGGTGCCTGAAATCTCTCATGGATTGGGTATATCTTCTCCCACTGAGGCCAGACTACACAGTTCTCTGCTATATATGTGCCAGGGGCCTTGGACCAACCTGTTTGGTGGCTCAATCTCTGGGAGCTCTCAGAGGTTTGAGTTAATTGATACTGTTGGTCTTCCTATGGGCTTGCCCTCCACTTCAGCTTCTTCAATCCATTTCCTAATTCAACCATAGGGGTAGGGGTCCCTGACTTCAATCTAATGGTTGGGTGTAAGTATTTGTGTCTGTTTCAGTCAGCTGTTTTTAGGGCCTCTCAGGGGACAGCCATGCTAGGCTCCAGACTATAAGCACATCCTAGCATCTGTAATAGTGTCAGGCCTTGGTTTTCTCCCTACCACCACTAAATGGATCCCAAGTTGGGTCAGTCAGTGGACTACCTTTCCTTCAGACACTTCTCCATTTTTGTCCCTGCAATTCTTTCAGACAGGAACAATTCTGGGTCAGAAACTTAGTGTGGGTTGGTAGCTCTATCCTTCCACTTGACACCCTGTCTATCTACTGGAGGGGGGCTCTTCCAGTTCCCTCTCCCCACTTTAGGGCATTTTGGCTAAGACCACTGCTGTTGGGTCCTGAGAATCTTTCACTTCCTAGGTCTCTGGTACTTTTTACAGGGTTCCACCTGGTTCATCTTACTTATAGCTTTAAGTAATATGCTTACAGCTCTCATTATTATGTAATCAGTTTTCTTTCTTCAATCATTTTTATTCTTTTATCATCCTCTTCACATTTCCTTGTTGACTGAATCCTCTATTTTTGTCAACTCCATCTGGCATCCCCGTAGTTATGGTTGTTACAACTCCATCTTTCTCGACTGTCAAAGTAGTTCATTACTTGAAAAGTATTCAAAGATAGATTTTAAAACAGAACTTCAAGAATTCAGTACTTAAATTGTCTCCTTTTATAATCAGCAATCCGGCCCCATTACATTTCTTTCCTGGGTTTTGAGTACTGTCCTTGTGCTCCTCAAGGGAGCATGTGCTCATCAGCAGAGTTAAATCATTGTTTTGTTTGTTTCCATTCAAAGTCTGCCTCTGTATCTTGATTTATTTTGGAATCACAGACTTCTTCTTTCCTTTCTTTCTTTCTTTCTTTCTTTCTTTCTTTCTTTCTTTCTTTCTTTCTTTCTTTCTTTCTTTTTTTCTTTCTTTCTTCTTGTTGTCAGAGCTAAGTTGATCATTCTTCAAACATCTTCCAACTTCTTGGCTTACTTGACTTAATTTCATTTTCTTGAAACCTTACTTCAGGAATTCATCTCGGTGTTCAATTTGGACCTATTCAAGGCTGTCACCTTCTATATAGCAGTGAAGTATATCTGTTTTTCAAATGAGGCATTCCTGTGGCAGAATGAAAATATTGTAAACACTGATAATAGGGGAAGGATTAATTAGCAATATAAGCTGTCATAGGTTGTGTCATGATGAGTGTTGACAATGATTTTCCTTCCATTAGTATATTGAAGGAGCCACTGCCAGTTAGGTCAACTAGGCAGTAGAACAATACTTGCAGTGAGTTCTGTGATTTTTGTCTATGATTTTTTGTGAACTGTGGACTTCCAGATAATTAAACAGGTACTTCTATATTTATGATTTATGTCCTGCTTTCTCAAGACAACACTTAGAAATTATTTTTTAAAATCCACAACTTTCTATTGCTTTGATTCTATCTATCTCCCATATATTTATTGATATATCATCTGTCATCTATGTAGCTATTATCAATCTCAATCTCCCATCTACCAATCATATACCTATTATTTATTTGCCTATCATATATATATATCACATATTATGTTATATACATGTTATATTATACATATCATATATATGATAGACAGATAAATAATAGATATGTGTATAGCTGTTGCTTTACTTTATACTTGTCATTACTATTATTTTTCCTTTAGATGGTGAAAAACTTGGTTGTTTGCCATTTTTTGAGGGGAGGAGCACAAAATTAAAAATAAGGTGTTATGTGTAAAATCAGTATGTTAAATACTCAGCCTGTACACTGCTGAGTGTCTGTGCCTGCAGCTCCACTTTGTCACTCCATTCACTCATGCAGCTATTTAGTCCATAACGTCTCTGGGAAAGCCTTCGTAGGTATAAAAGACTTATAAAGGTCTCAGATTCCTCTTTTCTTTTCTAATACTAAATCCTTTCTTTCAGTCACTCTCTAAATGTGTTATAATTGCTCACTTGATGATCAGTTCTCTTATGGGTATCTACAAAACTGTTTCATCGGGAAGAGAGGAGGGAAGATTGAAATGTATCCTGATTACCTGCTTTTAAACGGGAAGCCATTGCTTATAACATCCCAGATGAATTACTTTCCTCTGGGCTACAGAGGCTGCCTCACCTTTCTCTCAACCTTATCTTCATGTGCCCACATCTTCTTTGTTTACACAATTTGTTCAGCTCATGGTGTTTTCTCTGCAGCCTGTTTACTCAAATCGTCTTATTTATTTATTTATTTATTTATTTATTTATGCTTCTCTACCCAGACTACTCTCTCATTTTTGGCTCTATTCAATAACTTAGAGCATTTTGCTTTACACATTGTAACATAAGTAAATTTTCCTGCATAATAAGAAAAGAACTGTCTAAAACAGACTTTTTAAAAAACCTCATGGTATATTGCTACTGGTTAATAATTCTCATACTGTTGGTACCTATATTGGTTCTTACATTTTTCTGTCATGAAATATAGAGATGTAATTCATATGCTAGGATTTAACACTTATTTTTTATTTAACTTATATAAACTGTAATAAGATTTATTTATTTATTTATTTATTTATTTATTTATTTACATCACTACCACAGTTCCCCCCCCCCTCTTTCTCCCAGTCCCTCCTCTGTCTCCCTCTTTTCCCTCTTCTCAATTACTTTTTTTCTATTTCTCTTCAAAAATGGACAGACTGCTCATGGATGTCAACCCACCATGGCTTATCAAGTTGCAGTAAGACCAGGCACCTCCTGTCCTATTAATGCTACACGAGGCAACTCAGTAGGATGAAAGGTCCCAAAGGCAGGCGACAGAGTCAGAGACAGTCCCTGCTCCCACTCTTGGGAGTCCCATAGAAGATCAAGCTACACAACTATAACATATATGCAGAGGGCCTAGGTTAGTCCCATGCAGGCTCCCTGTTTATAAGTTCAGTCTCTGAGTCCTATGTGCCCAGGTTAGTCAATTTTGTGAGTTACTTTGTGATGTCCTTGACCCCTCTGGCTCCTACAATCCTTCTTCCATTCCCCAAGAGGAATTTAATGTTTGACTGTAGATCTCTGCATCTTTTTCACCAGTTGCTGGGTAAAGACTCTCTGGAAACTGTTGAGTTAGGCACCAATCTATGAGTATAGCAGAATATCGTTAGTAATAATTTCATTGACTTTTCTCTTTTTGGTTCTGAGCTGTCCTGTCTCTGGGTCCTGGACCTCCAAACGTCGTCAGGGGTGGTCTTCCTCTCATGGAATGGACCTTAAACTGGGCTAGTCATTTTTTGAAACTTCTCTTAAATTCTTCTCCATTCCCCAGCCCTGTACATCCTGTATGCAGGAAAAATTGTGAATCTAAGGTTTTATGACTCTGTTGGTGTCCCAGATTCTCAATTGGAAGTCTTGCTAGATTTAAAAAACTGGCCAGTTTAGGCTCCATATCCCCCATTGCTAGGAGCCTTAGCTAGGGTCACACTCAGATGTTCCTGGGAGTTTTGTGCTAGGTTTCTAGTTCATCTCAGAGATGCTCCCCAATTACCATTGTCCCAGATATGACCCCTCCAGTAGTCTTTCCCAGTACTTTCTCCCTCTGTAGTCCCCATACCTGATCCCTCCTATCCTCATTCTTTCCCCATACAGACTACTACTCCAACCACCCACAATGTCTATTCTGTTCTGGTTTATATTTTTGACTTATAGAAAGTGTGTACCAATGACTGTTTACTAAGAACTGACCCAATTGGATTTTTCACTGACTTGGTTTTATTAAATTAATGTGTGTGTGTGTGTGTGTGTGTGTGTGTGTGTGTGCATGTACACACTCGTGCCACTCTGTGTATGAGTATCCAGACAACAACATAGAGTCAGTTCCCTTCTTTCTACTTTGTGTGTCTTTAGAATTGAACTCACTCATGTTGCCAGGTTTAAGTATATTCTGAGGCATCTCTTTAGACATGGATCTTATTATTTTTAAAATCTAGAGAGGAAATAAGACACCAAGAGAAATTTTTTTTTCATTAGAAGCTTAATTTGAATCTTGAGTATAGTGGTAGCAATTGCAGAGCAATGCAGAGATATTTTAACAAAGCATGGATTTTCCAATAACATTTCTCTAAGTAAAGCAAACCCCAAGTCCATGCCATTTAAGGTTGTGTGAAGTTCTGCATTATCAATGTTGTAGATTATAGCTTCCTTTATTGGACCACAGAAAAACCTGAGATTTATCTGAGGAGGGGCAGGAGCCTTTGGTTCCACTCTGTGATGGCACTTACCATATCTATTGCAGTCACTACTATTGGTAGTAATTCAGAGCTTAAGCCCCAGAGCAACCATAAATCATATAAATGGAATATTTGTTAATCGCACTTTGCCACCTCCTGTCTATGTTGATTGATAACCCAGTGTCTCACTTTCCTCATCGTGGAAATGAGTGGCTCATAGAATTGTCAGGATGAAATGATTGAAGCATGCAAGGCGGCAATAGCACACTCCAAGACCCACACCTGATGAGTGCTGTAACTGTCATTGCCACCATCAACATCAGCAATATAGCTACATTGTTGCATTGTGTTCTTATTCTGGGGTGGGCTTTTAACCCAATGAGCAATTAGTCTTTTAGCAAATATACATAACACTTTCTTGGTTTCTTGCCTAAGTGTACCTATCTTTGACTATTAGGTAGCTAGGAATGTCCTATTACAAAACAGATAATAAGAAGTAACAGCCACGAAATAAGTAAAATTGAGAATCCAAAAGTGGTGTACAATGTTGGCAAGTTAGTAGAGATGCAGAAGAGAAGTTTAACTAAGGGGACCTTCCCTTATGGAGCATAAAGATAGTTGACTATCAACTATAAAGCTTGCATATTATGTCCAAACACAAAGGTAACTTCACTGAAGAACTAAGAACAGAGATCATTACCATGGGAGCCTGTTGTAAGGAGGCATGGGGAAGGAGATACTAGGACAGCACAAATGAACATCACAAATCTTTCTACACTGTTCAGCCTTAAAACTCACAGTCATTTATTACTTGATAAAATAAAGTGAAATGTCCAAAGAGCTACAGAGAAATTTTATATTTCCTTAACAATGACAGTTCTTCAGAAGGTTTCCATACATCATCAAAACCAATCATGCATGATTGGTTGAGGAGACAAGGACACATGTCTATTCATCGTAGACAGGGCTCCGAGGAAAGACCCAAACTAAAGCAAAGTCAAACAAAAATAATTCCATCCCAGTCTAGCTCAGTAGTTCAATGAGTGCATTCAGGATATACAGAAACAGGTGCATCACTAAACCCCCAACCCTGCCTAGGTGATATTGCATCCCTGCTCAACTTGCAGGCAAGTCTACCTAATTCTCTCCATTCCTTGCAATTGTTTAGTGTATATGCATAACATTGGCAAGGGTCTTTTGAATCTTGTGACTTTCTATGCCCTGTACATTTCATTTATTATTATTATTATTATTATTATTATTATTATTATTATTATTATTATTTAGGTTCATAGGCCCTTGAGTCTTATGCCATCCACCCTTCTCCCTCTAGGGAGTAGTGTTTCAGTATGGAGAAACAGCTACACAACATGTGCTTACCAACTACTAATTTCAGTAAGTTTAAAATATAGCACACACATACACACAAACACATGACTCAAAGAAATCACTCTTATTTTACAAACATAAACAATTTCAAATTTAGGGCTTTATAATGTTACTTCCTAAGATTTTGCCATATGTAAAGCAGCAGAATTATAGCCTGTGTTGTTGATTCCCATGAGATTCCTACAGAATGTGCATGAGTGTAGAGGAAGTCACAGTTATGTGTGCAGCAGGGCACACTGAGAAGAAGGTGGGAACAATGTAGGAGTCAGTAAAAACACTCACTACACAGACTTCAGGATGAAGCTTATTCTCACTTATTGAGATCTATCTCCAAGTGGATTTTCCTGTGTTAGAATTTAATCTGTTCACAGTACATCATAATGTATTTCATCCTTCAGTTGTATAGTGAGGCCAGACTCCAAGACACATTATGATTCCCCACAAATAGCAAACATGGTTCTTACCGACTTGAGAAAGGATTTCAATACTTTTGCTATTATGAGAGTGCTGTACCTATTTCTGTTCATGATTTCTAATCTCTAGTTGTTTCTTTTTTTTTTAAGAAAGATGAATTATTTAATTTTATTTTTATTTATTTATTTATTTATTTTTTAAATTTTTAACATTTTTTTATTACGTATTTTCCTCAATTACATTTCCAATGCTATCCCAAAAGTCCCCAATACCCCCCCCCCCACTTCCCTACCCACCCATTCCCATTCTTTTGGCCCTGGCATTCCCCTGTATTGGGGCATATAAAGTTTGCAAGTCCAATGGGCCTCTCTTTCCAGTGATGGCCGACTAGGCCATCTTTGGATACATATGCAGCTAGAGACAAGAGCTCCGGGGTACTGGTTAGTTCATCATGTTGTTCCCCCTATAGGGTTGCAGATCCCTTTAACTCCTTGGGTACTTTCTCTAGCTTCTCCATTGGGAGCCCTGTGATCCATCCAATAGCTGACTGTGAGCATCCACTTCTGTGTTTGCTAGGCCCCGGCATAGTCTCACAAGAGACAGCTATATCTGGGTCCTTTCAGCAAAATCTTGCTAGTGTATGCAATGGTGTCAGCGTTTGGAAGCTGATTATGGGATGGATCCCTGGATATGGCAGTCTCTAGATGGTCCATCCTTTCATCACAACTCCAAACTTTGTCTCTGTAACTCCTTCCATGGGTGTTTTGTTCCCAATTCTAAGAAGGGGCATAGCGTCCACACTTTGGTCTTCATTCTTCTTGAGTTTCATGCGTTTAGCAAATTGTATCTTATATCTTGGGTATCCTAAGTTTTGGGCTAATATCCACTTATCAGTGAATACATATTGTGTGAGTTCCTTTGTGATTGTGTTACCTCACTCAAGATGATGCCCTCCAGGTCCATCCATTTGGCTAGGAATTTCATAAATTCATTCTTTTTAATAGCTGAGTAGTACTCCATTGTGTAAATGTACCATAATTTCTGTATCTATTCCTCTGTTGAGGGGCATCTGGGTTCTTTCCAGCTTCTGGCTATTATAATAAGGCTGCTATGAACATAGTGGAGCATGTGTCCTTCTTACTGGTTGGGACATCTTCTGGATATATGCCCAGGAGAGGTATTGCTGGATCCTCCGGTAGTACTATGTCCAATTTTCTGAGGAATCGCCAGACTGATTTCCAGAGTGGTTGTACAAGCTTGCAATCCCACCAACAATGGAGGAGTGTTCCTCTTTCTCCACATCCTTGCCAGCATCTGCTGTCACCTGAATTTTTGATCTTAGCCATTCTGACTGGTGTGAGGTGGAATCTCAGGGTTGTTTTGAGTTGCATTTCCCTGATGATTAAGGATGTTGAACATTTTTTCAGGTGCTTCTCTGCCATTCGGTATTCCTCAGGTGAGAATTCTTTGTTCAGATCTGAGCCCCATTTTTTAATGGGGTTATTTGATTTTCTGGAGTCCACCTTCTTGAGTTCTTTATATATATTGGATATTAGTCCCTTATCTGATTTAGAATAGGTAAAGATCCTTTCCCACTGTTGGTGGTTTTTTTGTCTTATTGATGGTGTCTTGCCTTGCAGAAGCTTTGCAGTTTCAAGAGGTCCCACTTGTCAATTCTCGATCTTACAGCAGAAGCCATTGCTGTTCTATTCATGAATTTTTCCCCTGTGCCCATATCTTCAAGGCTTTTCCCCACTTTCTCCTCTATAAGTTACAGTGTCTCTGGTTTTATGTGAAGTTCCTTGATCCACTTAGACTTGACCTTAGTACAAGGAGATAGGAATGGATCGATTCCCATTCTTCTACATGATAACAACCAGTTGTGCCAGCACCATTTGTTGAAAATGCTGTCTTTCTTCCAGTGGATGGTTTTAGCTCCCTTGTTGAAGATCAAGTGACCATAGGTGTGTGGGTTCATTTCTGGGTCTTCAATTCTATTCCATTGGTCTACTTGTCTGTCACTATACCAGTACCACGCAGTTTTTATTACAATTGCTCTGTAGTAAAGCTTTAGGTCCGGCATGGTGATTCCACCAGAGGTTCTTTTATCCTTGAGAAGAGTTTTTGCTATCCTAGGTTTTTTGTTATTCCAGATGAATTTGCAGATTGCACTTTCTAATTCGTTGAAGAATTGAGTTGGAATTTTGATGGGGATTGCATTGAATCTGTAGATTGCTTTTGGCAAGATAGTCATTTTTACAATGTTGATCCTGCCAATCCATGAGCATGGGAGATCTTTCCATCTTCTGAGATCTTCTATAATTTCTTTCTTCAGAGACTTGAAGTTTTTATTATACAGATCTTTCACTTCCTTAGTTAGAGTCACGCCAAGATATTTTATATTATTTGTGACTATTGAGAAGGGTGTTGTTTCCCTTATTTCTTTTTCAGCCTGTTTATTCTTTGTGTAGAGAAAGGCCATTGATTTGTTTGAGTTAATTTTATATCCAGCTACTTCACCGAAGCTGTTTATCAGGTTTAGGAGTTCTCCGGTGGAATTTTTAGGGTCAGGGTTAGGGTTAGGTTTAAACTCTCTGCAAAGCCTGCTGATCAACCCAAATCTGCTCACTCACTTGGCATTTGAATAAGAAATAAGACAACAGGTCAGGAAGACCGGAATGTTTTAAAGCTCATTTTCTTATGTGAAGTGTCTTCATTTCCCCCTTTGGATATCCCTCTCCCCTTTTGTTGACCCAACATTCTTTATATACTTTCCTATTCCTTATGTCAGCAAGTTTATTTTATTGGCAAATATGTTTGATGTCATGAATTCATAGAAATATGTCAGTTTTGAGAGATCTCAGGGGTCCAGATTAATTGACACTGCTGGTCCTCCTAAAGGATCGCCCTTCACCTCAGCTTCTTTCAGTCTTCCCTAATTCAACAACAGAGGTCAGCTGCTTCTGTCCCTTGGTTGGGTACAAATATCTGCATCTGACTCTTTCAGCTGCTTGTTGGGTCTTTCAGAGGGCAGTCATGATAGATCCCTTTTTGTGAGCGGTCCATACCCTCAGTAATGGTGTCAGGCCTTGGGACCTCCCCTTGAGCTGGATCCCACTTTGGTCCTGTTGCTGGACTTTCTTTTCCTCAGGTTCCTCTCCATTTCCAACCCTGTAATTCTTTCAGACAGGAACAATTATGGGTCAGAGATGTGACTATGGGATGGTAATTCCATCCCTCACTTGATGCAGTGTCTCAACACTGGACCATCAAACAGACAGCATATACCAGCTGATATGAGGCCCCAATACATATATAGTAGAGGCCTTCAGGTCTGTGTTTATTCAGAGATGATGCACCTAACCCTCAAGAGACTGGAGGCCCTAGGGAGTTTAAAGGTCACTTTAGGGTTGGGGCATCCACGTGGAGATGGGGTGGTTTGGGGAGAAGGTTTGGGATGTGGAGGAGACAGAGAGTGGTTGGGGAGGTGGAATGAAATACAGACTATAAAAATAAATTAAAAATAAAATTAAATTTAATAAAAGAGGAAAAAAGAGTTATGTCAGTTTGTCATTTTACATGTTTATTTAGTATTTATTCTTATGTGTTTGTACATGTACAGGTATATGCAGGTGTCTATGCATGTGTGTGAACATAAATATGAAGGGCAGAGGTTAACTTTGGGTGCCATTCCTCAGATGCCCCCTTTGGTTTTTGAGACCATCTTCTTATTGGCCTAAAGCTTGCCCATTATCTGGCCTGGTTGCTTTGAAGCTCTGGCAATCCTGTCTCCACGGTGCTAGGTTTTCAAGCAGGCACCTCCATGTCCAGCATTTTTTACTTGGGTTCCCAGGGTTGAATGAACTCAAGGCTTCAGCAAATACTTTGGTAACTGGGCTATCTCTCACCCCTTCATTTATTTTCTTTAAAAGTTCTATAAAGTTTATAAATTTATTCTTTATAACGTGATGCTTTGAAGTATGTACCCGTCTTAAACATCATGTTTATGAACTGTTGAATGGATGAACACAGTGGAATAACCCCCAACCTTATGGGAAAATAAAGACAGAAGTTGAAAGTAGAACGGTGATTGACATCTCCATTGGGGGTCCTGTCTTCCATCTTATAGATGACTGTAAGCATCCACTTATGTATTTGCCAGGCACTGGCATAGCCTCATACGAGACAGCTATAACAGGGTCTCTTCAGGAAATTCTTTCTGGCATATGCAATAGTGTCTGGGTTTAGTGGCTGATTATGGGATGGATCCCTGGGTGGGGTAGTCGCTGGATAGTCCATCCTTTTGTCTTAGCTCCAAACTTTGTAACTTCCTTCTGGGTGTTTTGTTCCCTATTCTAAGGAGGAATGAAGTATCCACCCATTGGTCTTCCCTCTTCTTGATTTTCTTGTGTTTTGCAAATTGTATCTTGGGTGTTCTGTTTCTGGGCTAATATCCACTTATCAGTGAGTGCATAAGCACCCAACGAGCTGAAGGGGTCTGCAACTCTATAGGTGGAACAACAATATAAACTAACCAGTATTCCCAGAGCTCATATCTCTAGCTGCATTTGTAGCAGAAGATGGCCTAGTCGGCCATCACAGGGAAGAGAAGCCCTTTGGTATTGCAAACTTTATATGCCCCAGTACAGGGGAATGCCAGAGCCAAGAAGTGGGAGTGGGTGGGTAGGGGAGCAGGGCAGAGGGAGGTTATAGGGAACTTTCGGGATAGCATTTGAAATGTATATAAAGAAAATATCTAATAAAAAAGAAAGGTGATTGACAAAGGCAGATAATGTAGTAAGTTGGGGGAGATATTGGTCAAGGGAAAAATTCAGATATATAAGATACATAAACCTAAGATACCTGTTACACAGAATGTAGACTTACAGTTTCTAATAACCTCAATGAAGTATATTCTTGAAAATTTCTGAGAGTAGTTTCTGTTGTTTTTGTTTGTGACAATAGCTCATGCAGCACAGATTGGTCTGGAACTCAAGCCTGAATCTATACTCCAGCTTCTCTTACCTCTAACACTCTAGTCCAGGAATTACAGGTATGCAGTCCCATCACAAAAATATGGTAATGTTTTGTAGACTGCACATTGATTGGTTGTGACTTTCTGTAATGGTTTCTTTGTTTCAAAGAAAATTTTCCACAAGGAGGGGTGAAAATTACACTTATCTGTTTGTATATTGACAAACTTTTATAGATTCTTGTTAGTGATTATGCTGTTCTAGTAAATTAGTGGCTGTTGATTCATCTTTTATAACCATGATCTAGTTTTCATAGTACTGATTAGTTAGCCAGGCTGCAAATACTAAGTACCTCACCAACATGACTGCTGAAACATGAGCTGAACATGAACAAGCAATCAACATGTCAAATTGCATGGGAGAAAATCTCCTAAGGCCTCAACCCTACCAAAAAGAACTATAGGCAAGAGAGGAAACCTGGGAGTTGAAGACGTGGCTGTCTCTGAGACGAACATGCCAATTGGTTGTCTAATGCCAAAAGTTCAGCCCTGAAAATGCACATACAGGCAACATTTTGTGAACTCAACAGGCTATATTTGGGAATAAATGTGTCTATACTAATACATATATGCACTCAATAACAGTTGATGAAAAACGAGGCCACATATTTGAATGTAAGTGTGGAGGACTATATGGGAGGGTTTGGAGATAGGGAGATGGGAAGAGAGAAATGTAATTAAAATACAGTCTATACAGTCTCAAAAATAAATAAAAAATGATATGTGAGTTAGTGATGTGTATACACTTGATCTGGTCACCTGCACTCCACTGTCTACCACCACATAGACCTTCAGTTCAATTTCTTTCCCAATGTCTCTCCCACCCGTTATTCTAATTCTATATCTGTAAAGTATTTGAAAAATATAAAAAATATTTTGGATAGTGGCTATGTTGAAATAGTCATATTTTTTGCCCTTTATCTAGGATAACTTGACAAAGCCCATTTTATTTATATATTTTTCTTTTAGTTTGAGCATGATTGAATTTTGTGTGGGATGTTAGGGATTCAGTGTTATGAATGAAGAACAGGGGTTACAAGGTTTTGGAAAAATACTTAGCAAAACTATTGTAAAAGACTATGTGGGTAAGAATGCTTATGATTTTAATATACATAATTCAAGTGACCTCATAGAAACTTGAAGCACTGAAAATGAATACATCTGAATTTAGGTTAATTATGAATTGAGAGGGGCATTTCATATTTAAATGTTAATGCACTTAATTCTGAAAGTTTTGGCATTTTTAATTCTAACATTTTTTTTGAAAAATCTGAAGGAAAATATGAGAAAGAACTCTAATAAAATTGTCTGTGCTAATAGTACTTCCACAAATAACCTTTTGGCTATAAAGAAGGACGGTGTTTATTTGTGATGCTCGGTTAAGAATGAAGTATCCTTACACAATTTTGTCTTTCCATTTTTCACTTATAGTCATTTGTCACTATTTTTCAATAAAGTAGGATTAGAAAATCTTTTAGGGAGAATACCATTTTCTAACATATGTTAGTTGAAATTGCTTTCATTAGGTCCAAATTAGATGCCTAAATAAAGAAATGACAGACACTAAAGCATGCCTAACTGAAAGGCAGAGGGACTTTTTATATTAGTACTACACTTAAATAATTGCATTAAAATATTACTCTGTGTCTTTTTCCATAGAAGCTATTGTTATAAGACGTTCTTGCTTCAATGAATAAAATGCTTCAATAAATAAAATGATTACACAGGAGCTCTGTAAGATAAGAAACTGATTTCTTGATGTCTATGCTTCAGATAGAAAACTGACAGGAAATTTCACAAAAAAGCCACATCTCATTGGCTCTGGACCACCTGAGGCCATTAAAGGTCATTACAGAGAACACACATAACCATGCCATCTGACATCTCTTCATAGCCTGTTAAGTAGAAGTATTTGTCTATCTCAGGTGTGACACAAATTCAATCCCCTGCTGTAATTTTGAATAAATGTCTTTAGTGTTCCCATGCATTTCCCCCTATCAATTTGTCGTTTAGGACCGAGTGAAAGAGATTGTACCACGGGATGTCTGCACAAGTTGAAAACCAGTCAGTATTTATGTGATATTCTTCTATCAGTGTGATACTGTCTGTCCACAGAAGCTAATTCTGGGCTATATAGGCTGCTGGGTGGGCTAATAACTGCAACACTGTACCTGTCTCATCTAACAGATCTGCCATGAAAGCCTCTGAAGGAACAGAATCCCCCTTCCCTTCTCTGGTCCTTGGAATTCAATGGAGACACAAGTTAAAGACACATGTTCCTTTGAAGTTTCAAAAAGGAAGATGTGATTCTCAAGAGCAAACACAAAAACAGCTTCTCTACTGTGCTGTGCCTTTTCATTGGCTTCTGAAGCACTCACATGAGAAATAAAATCTCGGCAAAGGGGCAAAGTTTGCACTGCAATTTGTACAGTACGACTAGACTAGAGGCTTTCTCGGTGGAGCATGGAGAAACTGTTTTTACTCCTTTGATGTTTCTTCACTCGTTTCAAAAAACAAATTACAGTTTCAGAACAGATTTACGATATATTGAACTTAGAATGCCTTTGTTTACAGAGTCAGCTCTCTTAAGCCATGTTTTGGCATGGCCAGTCACGCTATGCATCCATCTATTCAAGTTCATTCAAGCCTAGGAAATGCTTCTCCCTCTACCGTTTTGTTACCATAATTTGTTGGCAAACTGCCTAAGCATCCAAAAGTCAGATGAAAGCCGGGCGTGGTGGCGCACGCCTTTAATCCCAGCACTTGGGAGGCAGAGGCAGGCGGATTTCTGAGTTCGAGGCCAGCCTGGTCTACAAAGTGAGTTCCATGACAGCCAGGGCTATACAGAGAAACCCTGTCTCGAAAAACCAAAAAAAAAAAAAAAAAAAAACAAAAGTCAGATGAAGACCTGGAGAAAGGCGCCATTTAAATAGATGATTTGGATAAATTGCACGTGCAGGCGTACTGTGCATGTCTACCCCATCCAAAATGACCAGTCTAGACAATCTAGAAGGCTGGTGTTAAACATAACACCATTTATGTTGAGTTTCCATTCTGAAAATAAACTTCATCCCCGTGTCCATCCCAGATGGCTCTGATTGCGTGGATGTTTAGGGAGAAATTGAGGTCACAGTGCTCTAATTTCTCATGAGCCACTTCTGTTTCTTGTAGTTAGAAAATATCCCGGTCATCACTTCATTGTTGTAGGCTCTGAAGGGAAATAATTCAAGTGCTCACATAGAAACAGTATCTGCTTTTTTTCTAAAGTAAATTGTGTTTCCTTTATAAAGGTGGGCGAGCATAGAATTCAAGCAAGCAGTGATCAACAGGAGAGACATGAGTGCAATTCAAAGTATTTATGTGGCATCAATGGGAGGGAAGGCTCTTGGTCCTGTGAAGGCTCGATGCCCTAGTGTAGGGGAATGCCAGGGTGGGGAGGCAGGTGTGGGTGGGAGAGCACCCTCATAGAAGTAGGGGGGTGGCGGATGGAATAGGGAGTTTCGGTAGTGGGCAGGAACCGGGAAAGGTGATAACATTTGAAATGTAAATAAAGAAACTATCCAAGAAAAAAGAAAAAAAGAAAAAGAAAGAAACACAATCTCTAACTTTCAACAATGTTAAGAACCATACCCACATCTCCTACTTAAAAACTGATGACACTTAAAATAAAAAAATTGTATGTTTAGGTAAACCCTCCTTCTATCATTTGTTTTTAGAAATGGAGAAGTGGATGAAAGTGTGTCAAACTTGAAGTCTTTGACTCAAGATTTTAATAGAAGAATTATGTTGCCAATTGTGTTTATAAAAAAATTCATGAATCTATTCACTGTATTAATAAATATAAAAGTCTCTAATATTGTATGATACAAACAATACAATAAGCATTTTCTGCATCATCTCTATTTCTTCATTCTGGAAGGGATTATGGATGCCTGAACTACTTTCACAGGTACTGAACACTGGTTGATTTGCCCTTAACCTACTACTTAGCATGCCTGGGCTTTGGCCTGTGACAGTTATGGGGTTTTGTCCCTATAAAATGAAAGATCAGTTTAAAAAATGAAAGGGAGTTTTCTCTGTTTGAGAGAAAACAGGCAGACCATTGTTTGTGTAGGTCCTTCTTCCTCTTTCCTCAGCGAGAATAAGAAGCTGCCCAGCTGACTGTTGTCCACGTGAAGTTGCTGCCATTGTCTCTAACTCAAGTGTGGGCATGCATATATTGTTCATACATGAGAGCCAATAGCATCTTGTGATGTTCATGACAAAATACAGAGATAAAATGACTTTCCCCCATTATTGCTTCTCTGGGGAAAAAACGCATAAATGTGTGTCATAAATTCTCAGTGTTTACACTCACAGTTGACCTTTATAACAGCCCTCTGTGAGTAGAGCCTTCTGTGGGAGCTCAGATTTGTAAAGATGGGCTGATTTATAGAATACAAAACACTGGATTCTGGTTAAGCATTTGGGAGCCATTTATCAACTCTATTACACTTTCCCCTCTTTTATGTCCTAAAAACAAATGGTTCAGTATTACATTCTTTTCTCTGACTTCTCTACTGGAGGATATCCAGAGCTTCACATTCATTACTATACATGGCAAGGTCTCTCCACACACGTCAAAAATATTTTCTATACCCTATAACATGAGCTATGATAGAAATTCTGTCACTATAATAAGGACACCTCCTGACTGACAACTCTGTTATATTAGTGAGAAAATAAATTTTGCTTTCGAATACATTCCATTAAATCAGATTTGGTTATGATTTCTACCTTCTATATTATTGCACATTATTTTCAAACAGTGTAAATTACTAAGAAGTTCTGAAAAGTTCAAAGGATATAATATCATGCAGTGCCAAGAAAAAAAGGAATGTGTTTTTAATGACATATTAATCAATGCTGAATTCAAACAATTATATGAGAGCCCACAAATGCATCCAGGGACTTGGCTTTCACCTTAGCAGCTAAGGTGAACAAATAAATTAATGACTGAGCATGGAAGGAGTTGTCAAATGTGTTATTCCACCATACAGAGAACAAGCACCCAAACTCCTAAGTAAGTCACCAGGCACAGGGAGGGCAGTGCATAAGCTTTCAGGAAGCTCTAATCTAGAACACTTAGTTATATCTTTCCTTTCACATCTTGCCCCACCCCGAGAAAGCTACTGGACCAATATTTTTGTTCCTGGAGTTCATTAATGGAATGATAAATTGGAGATCCACCTTTCTATTTCACTGATGGTTTTGAAAAATAATTCATTATTTCAAGAGTATTTTGTTGTATATAATCATTGCATATGGTAATCATTGTGTATGATGCTGTGTTCCATAAGGACATTATATATATATGGACATATATGTGTTCCATAAGGACATATATATATATATATGTATATATATATATATATATGTTGTTCATGTGCCCCTTTGTGCCCCCACATACTCTCTGTTTCCACCCTTCCACCTCCTATTAGTTCCCTTTGTTCCCTAGACAGTCTTGTTTCTACTTTCAGATCATATATACATGCATGATTTTGTGTATCCATATAAAAGAAAACACACAATATTAGTCTGTCTGAGACAAATATAATTACCTAACCTTGTATACATTTTTGTGCAATTGACATAACTTTTTTATTTATGATCAAAACAAACAAACAAACAAACAAACACCAAAGTATCCTCTGTTTTGGGACATATACTTTGCCTCTACAGGTTAGCTGTTTTGAGTAGGCTACAATAAACATTGATGTGCAAGTATTACAGACATGTTAATATGGAGTCCTTTACATAAACACCTGGGCCTGGTACAGCTGGGTCACGTGGTAGATACCCTTCCAGCTGTTGAGGAGTCTCGGGTACTCAGTCTCACTTTGACTGGAGTGAGATGGAATCCGATGGCTAGTGAGTTTGACTATTTTGTGTGTTTATCATTTTTACTTCGTATTTTGAGACCATCTATTTCATTAGCTCCTTATTGATTTGGTTGTCTGATTACTACTGTTTATTTTATTGAGTTACTTGCATATTTTGGTAATTAACCTTTTCAGATGTGTAGCTAGAAAATATTTTGTTCTATTCTATTTTTTTGTTTCTGTTTTTGTTTTGTTTGTGTGTGTGTTGTGTGTGTGTGTTTTGTTTTGTTTTTTTTTGTTTGTTTGTTTTTTTGCTATGCTGAAGATCTTTAGTTTCATGCCATCCCACTTGCTGACATAATCTCTTGAGAAACTAGAGTCCTATGCAGGAAATTTGGCCCCCGCTGATGTCTTGAAATGTTTTGCTTAGATTTTTCTCTAATAGTTTCAGAATTTGGGCTCTTACATTTAAGAACTTTGACCCATTTGGAGGTGATTTTGTGCGTGGTAACATATAATAATCTTACTTCATTTTATATATGGATGTTCAGTTTCCCCTAATACTATTTGTTGAAGAGGTTACCTTTATTCCAGTGTATATGTTTGACATTTGAAAAATCAAGTGGCTATCTCTACACAAGTTTTTACATTGGTTTTCTATTCTACTTTTCTGATCTATTTGTTGTTTTGTGGCAGAACCCTGCTGAGTTTTTTTTACTATGATGTTAATGTAATCTGAAATCAGGAATGGTGATACCGCTAGTATTGTTTTGAGCAGGATTATTTTAGTTATCTGGGAATACTTTGTGTTTCCATATAAATGTTGAGATTTTTAGTTCTGCGAAGGATGCTCTTAGAATTTTGTTGGAATGGAACTCAAATCTATAGATTGCTTTTGGTATTGGTTTCATAATATTAAATCTTCTAATGAATGAACATGAGGAGTCTTTCCATTTCCCAGTGTTCCCTTATTCAATGTGTGTGTGGTGGTTTGAATAGAAATGGTCCCCATAGACTCATATATTTGAATGCTTGGTCATTAGGGAGTGGTGCCACTTGACAGAGATTGGGAGGTATAGCCTTGTTAGAGAAGGTGTGTCACTGGGGATGGGCATTGGTGTTTCAAATACTCAAGCCAGACCTGGTAAATCTCTCTTCATGCTAATCCAGATGTAAAACTTCTATAGAACTAACTTTGTGAACTATACGACAGCCTCAATCTAACAGTCACCTTTATAAGAGTTGCTGAGGTCATGACATCTTTTCACAGTATTAGAAAGTTTCCCTTGTAGTGATCTTTTATTTCTCTGCTTAGAAATTTTTCAAATTTGATTTTGAGGCAATAATGAGTAGGATTATTTTCCTGACTCATTTCTTGGTGCGTTTGTTATTGGTACCAAGGAAGGCTACCTAATTTTGAGTGTCAATTTTTTTTTTAGAATTAATTTTTTTATTAGGTATTTTCCTCATTTACATTTCCAATGCTATCCAAAAAGTCCCCAATACACACACCCCCACTCCCCTAGCCACCCACTCCCACTTTTTGGCCCTGGTGTTCCCCTGTACTGGGGCATATAAAGTTTGCAAGTCCAATGGGCCTCTCTTTCCAGTGATGGCTGACTAGGCCATCTTTTGATACATATGTATCTAGAGTCAAGAGCTCTGGGGTACCAGTTAGTTCATAATGTTGTTCCACCTATAGGGTTGCAGATCCCTTTAGCTCCTTGGGTACTTTCTCTAGCTCCTCCATTGGGGGCCCTGTGATCCATCCAATAGCTGACTGTGAGCATCAACTTCTGTGTTTGCTAGGCCCCGACCTTGTCTCACAAGAGACAGCTATATCTGGGTCCTTTCAGCAAAATCTTGCTAGTGTATGCAATGGTGTCAGCGTTTGGAAGCTGATTATGGGATGGATCCCTGGATATGGCAGTCTTTAGATGGTCCATCCTTTCCTCACAGCTCCAACTTTATCTCTGTAACTCTTTCCATGGGTGTTTTGTTCACAATTCTAAGAAGGGGAACAGTGTCCACACTTCGGTCTTTATTCTTCTTGAGTTTCATGCTTTAAACAAATTGTATCTTATATCTTGGGTATCCTAAGTTTCTGGGCTAATATCCAGTTATCAGTGAGTACATATTGTGTGAGTTCCTTTGTGATTGTGTTACCTCACTCAGGATGATGCCCTCCAGGTCCATCCATTTGCCTAGGAATTTCTTAAATTCATTCCTTTTAATAGCTGAGTAGTACTCCATTGTGTAAATGTACCACATTTTCTGTATTCATTCCTCTGTTGAGGGGCATCTGAGTTCTTTCTAGCTTCTGGCTATTATAAATAAGGCTGCTATGAACATAGTGGAGCATGTGTCCTTCTTACTGGTTGGAACATCTTCTGGATATATGTCCAGGAGAGGTATTGCTGGATCCTTTGGTAGTATTATGTCCAATTTTCTGAGGAACCTCCAAACTGATTTCCAGAGTGGTTGTACAAGCTTGCAATCCCACCAACAATGAAGGAGTGTTCCTCTTTCTCCACATCCTCGCCAGCATCTGCTGTCAACTGAATTTTTTATCTTAGCCATTCTGACTGGTGTGAGGTGGAATCTCAGGGTTGTTTTGAGTTGCATTTCCCTGATGATTAAGGATGTTGAACATTTTTTTCAGGTGCTTCTCTGCCATTTGGTATTCCTCAGGTGAGAATTCTTTGTTCAGTTCTGAGCCCCATTTTTAATGGGGTTATTTGATTTTCTGGAGTCCACCTTCTTGAGTTCTTTATATATATTGGATATTATTCTCCTATCTTATATAGGATAGGTAAAGATTCTTTCCCAATCTGTTGGTGGTCATTTTGTCTTATTGACGGTGTCTTTTGCCTTGCAGAAGCTTTGCAGTTTCATGAGGTCCCACTTGTCAATTCTCGATCTTACAGCACAAGCCATTGCTGTTCTATTCAAGAATTTTTCCCCTGTACCCATATCTTCAAGGCTTTTCCCTACTCTCTCCTCTATAAGTTTCAGTGTCTCTGGTTTTATGTGGAGTTCCTTAATCCACTTAGATTTAACCTTAGTACAAGGAGATAGGAATGGATAAATTCACATTCTTCTACATGATAACCACCAGTTTTGCCAGCACCATTTGTTGAAAATGCTGTCTTTTTTTCCACTGGATGGTTTTTGATCCATTGTCAAAGATCAAGTGACCATAGGTGTGTGGGTTCATCTCAGGGTCTTCAATTCTGTTCCATTGGTCTACTTATCTGTCGTTATACCAGTACCATGCAGATTTTATCACAATTGCTCTGTAGTACAGCTTTAGGTCAGGCATGGTGATTCCACCAGAGGTTCTTTTATCCTTGAGAAGAGTTTTTGCTATCCTAGGTTTTTTGTTGTTCCAGCTGAATTTGCAGATTGCCCTTTCTAATTCCTTGAAGAATTGAGTTGGAATTTTGATGGGGATTGCATTGAATCTGTAGATTGCTTTTGGCAAGATAGCCATTTTTACAATGTTGATCCTGCCAATCCATGAGCATGGGAGATCTTTCCATCTTCTGAGATCTTCTTTAATTTCTTTCTTCAGAGACTTGAAGTTCTTGTCATACAGATCTTTCACTTCCTTATTTAGAGTCATGCCAAAGTATTTTATATTGTTTGTGACTATTGAGAAGGGTGTTGTTTCCGTAATTTCTTTCTCAGCCTGTTTATCCTTTGTGTACAGAAAGGCCATTGACTTGCTTGAGTTAATTTTATATCCAGCTACTTCATTGAAGCTGTTTATCAGGCTTAGGAGTTCTCTGGTGGAATTTTTAGGGTCACTTATATATACTATCATATCATCTGCAAAGAGTGATATTTTGACTTTTTCTTTCCGATTGGTATCCCCTTGATCTCCTTTTGTTGTCTAATTGCTCTGGCTAGGACTTCAAGTACAATGTTGAATAGGTATGGAGAGAGTGGACAGCCTTGTCTAGTCCCTGATTTTAATGGGATTGCTTCAAGCTTCTCACCATTTACTTTGATGTTGGCTATTGGTTTGCTGTAGATTGCTTTTATCATGTTTAGGTATGGGACTTGAATTTCTGATCTTTCCAAGACTTTTATCATGAATGGGTGTTGGATTTTGTCAAATGCTTTCTCAGCATCTAATGAGATGATCATGTGGTTTTTGTCTTTGAGTTTGTTTATATACTGGATTACGTTGATGGATTTCTGTATATTGAACCATCCTTGCCTTGCCAGGATGAAACCTACTTGGTCAGGATGGATGATTGTTTTGATGTGTTCTTGGATTCGGATAGCTAGATGTTTTTTGAGGATTTTTGAATCGATATTCATAAGGGAAATTGGTCTGAAGTTCTCTCTCTTTGTTGGGTCTCTCTGTGGTTTAGGTATCAGAGTAATTGTGGCTTCATAGAATGAGTTGGGTAGAGTACCTTCTGTTTCTATTTTGTGGAATAGTTTGTGAGGAACTGGGATTAGATCTTCTTTGAAGGTCTGATAGAACTCTGCACTAAACCCATCTGGTCCTGGGCTTTTTTTGGTTGGGAGACTATTAATGACTGCTTCTATTTCTTTAGGGGATATGGGACTGTTTAGATCATTAACCTGATCTTGATTTAACTTTGGTACCTGGTATCTGTCTAGAAACTTGTCCATTTCATCCAGGTTCTCCAGTTTTGTTGAGTATAGCCTTTTGTGGAAAGATCTGATGGTGTTTTGGATTTCTTCAGGATCTGTTGTTATGTCTCCCTTTTCATTTCTGATTTTGTTAATTAGAATACTTTCCCTGCGCCCTCTAGTGAGTCTGGCTAAGGGTTTATCTATCTTGTTGATTTTCTAAAAGAACCAACTCCTCGATTGGTGGATTCTTTGAATAGTTCTTCTTGTTTCCACTTGGTTCATTTCACCCCTGAGTTTGATTATTTCTTGCTGTCTACTCCTCTTGGGTGAATTTGCTTCCTTTTGTTCTAGAGCTTTTAGATGTGTTGTCAAGCTGCTAATGTGTGCTCTCTCTAGTTTCTTTTTGGAGGCACTCAGAGCTATGAGTTTTCCTCTTAGAAATGCTTTCATTGTGTCCCATAAGTTTGGGTATGTTGTGGCTCCATTTTCATTAAACTCCAAAAAGTCCTTAATTTCTTTCTTTTTTCCTTCCTTTACCAAGGTATCATTGAGAAGAGTGTTGTTTAGTTTCCACGTGTGTTGGCTTTCTATTATTTATTTTGTTATTGAAGATAAGCCTTTGTCCATGGTGATCTGATAGGATGCATGAGACAATTTCAATATTTTTGTATATGTTGAGGCTTGTTTTGTGACCAATTATGTGGTCAATTTTGGAGAAGGTACCATGAGGTGCTGAGAAGAAGGTATATCCTTTTGTTTTAGGATAAAAATTTCTGTAGATATCTGTTAGATCCATTTGCTTCTTAACCTCTGTTAGTTTCACTGTGTCCCTGTTTAGGTTCTGTTTCCATGATCTGTCCATTGGTGAAAGTGGTGTGTTGAAGTCTCCCACTATTATTGTGTGAGGTGCAATGTGTGCTTTGAGCTTACTAAAGTATCTTTAATGAATGTGGCTTCCCTTGTATTTGGAGGATAGATATTCAGAATTGATAGTTCCTCTTGGAGGATTTTACCTTTGATGAGTATGAAGTGCCCTTTCTTGTCTTTTTTGATGACTTTGGGTTGGAAGTCGATTTTATTAGATAATAGGATGGCTACTTCAGCTTGTTTCTTCCTACCATCTGCTTGGAAAATTGTTTTCCAGTCTTTCATTCTGAGGTAGTGTCTATCTTTTTCTCTGAGATGAGTTTCCTGTAAGCAGCAAAATGTTGAGTCCTGTTTGTGTAGCCAGTCTGTTAGTCTATGTCTTTTTATTGGGGAGTTGAGTCCATTGTTATTAAGAGATATTAAGGAAAAGTAATTGTTGCTTCCTTTTATTTTTGTTGTTAGAGTTGGCATTCTGCTTTTGTGGCTGTCTTCTTTTAGGTTTGTTGAGGGATTACCTTCTTGCTTTTTCTAGGATGTAGTTTCCATCCTTGTATTGGTTTTTTTCTGTTATTATCCTTTGAAGGGCTGGATTCGTGGAAAGATAATGTGTGAATTTGGTTTTGTCGTGAAATACTTTTGTTTCTCAATCTATGGTAATTGAGAGTTTGGCTGGGTATAGGAGCCTGGGCTGGAATTTGTGTTGTTTTAGTTTTTGTATAACATCTGTCCAGGCCCTTCTGGCTTTCATAGTCTCTGGTGAAAAATCTGGTGTAATTCTGATAGGCTTGCCTTTATATGTTACTTGACCTTTTTCCCTTACTTTTTTTAGTATTCTATCTTTATTTAGTGCATTTGTTGTTCTGATTATTATGTGTCGGGAGGAATTTCCTTTCTGGTCCAGTCTATTTGGAGTTCTGTAGGCTTCTTGTATGTTCATGGGCATCTCTTTCTTTAGGTTTGGGAAGTTTTCTTCTATAATTTTGTTGAAGATATTTGCCGGTCCTTTGAGTTGAAAATGTTCATTCTCATCTACTCCTATTATCCATAGGTTTGGTCTTCTCATTGTGTCCTGGATTTCCTGGATGTTTTGAGTTAGGATCTTTTTGGATTTTGTATTTTCTTTGATTGTTGTGCCAATGTTCTCTATGGAGTCTTCTGCACCTGAGATTCTCTCTTCCATCTCTTGTATTCTGTTGCTGATGCTCACATCTATGGTTCCAGATTTCTTTCCTAGGGTTTCTATCTCCAGCATTTCCTCAATTTGGGTTTTCTTTATTGTGTCTACTTCCCTTTTTAGGTCTTGGATGGTTTTATTCAATTCCATCACCTGTTTGGTCTGGTTTTCCTGCAATTCTTTAAGGGATTTTTGTGCTTCCTCTTTAATGTCTTCTACCTGCTTAGCAGTGTTCTCCTGTATTTCTTTTAGTGTGTTATTAAAGTCCTTCTTGATGTCCTCTACCATCATCATGAGATATGCTTTTAGATCCGGGTCTAGCTTTTCCGGTGTGTTGGGGTGCCCTGGACTGGGCAAAGTGGGAGTGCTGGGTTCTAATGATGGTGAGTGGTCTTGGTTTCTGTTAGTAAGATTATTACGTTCACCTTTCACCATCTGCTATTCTCTGGAGTTAGTTTTTATAGTTGTCTCTGTTTAGAGATTGTTCTTCTGGTGATTCTGTTAGCCTCCCTCAGCAGACCTGGAGACAGGCTCTTTCCTCTGAGTTTCAGGGGTCAGAGCACTCTCTGCAGGCAAGCTCTCCTCTTACAGGGAAGGTGCACAGATATCTGGTGTTTGGACCTCCTCCTGGCTGAAGAAGAAGGCCCAAAACAGGACCTTTCCCAGATGCTGTGTTGCTTTGGCGGGTCACAGAAGCTGTCAGCTTGTGTGGTGCACACTCTCACCTGTGCAGACTATGTTTGGTGGAGTCCCAGAACCAAGATGGCTACCTCCAATCTAGAGGCAAAAGCCTCCTGGGCCGGGTGGATACCTGTTCTTTGGCCAGGAAGGTGGCCGGATGTCTGGGGCCCGAAAAGGGTGCTGCTTCAGTGGCCCTGTGGCTCCCGCCTATCCCAGAAGGTGTCAGCTTCTGTGGTGCACACTCTCACCTGTACAGACTAAGTTCAGTGGAGTCCTGGAACCAAGATGGCTTCCGCTGCTCCTGAGGCAAAGGGATCCCGGGCCGGGCAGTGGAGACCTGTCCTCTGGCCATGAGGGTGGCCGGATCACCTGAAGTCTTAAGATCCTGTGGCTGGTGTTGTGAGTAGCTGGTGGGTGTCAGCTGGCTCTGCACCCTGAGTGTCAATTTTTATATTTCCACTTGCTCAAAGTGTTTAGAGTTTCCTGGGAGAGTCCTTAGTGTCCCTTATGTATCAAATCCTATCATGCCATGTGGGGGATAATTTTAATTCTTCCTTCTCTCTCTCTCTCTCTCTCTCTCTCTCTCTCTCTCTCTCTCTCTCTCTCTCTCTCTCTCTCCCTCTCTTTATCTTGTCACTGTAGCCAAGATTTTGTTCTGTTGAGATATATTCCTTTTATTCCTAGTCCCTTAAAGGGTTTTATCATGAAGGGAAGTTGGATTTTTGTCAAGGGCATTTCAGCATCTATTGATGTGACCACATGCTTTTTGGTTTGGGATTTGTTTATGTGGTTTATGACATGCACTAATTTACACATATCAGACCATGCCAGTATCTCAGGAATGAAGCAAAACTGGTCATGGTGAATAATTTATTGATATGTTCTAGAACTTAGCTTATAACAATTTCATTGAGAATATTTTTTTCTATGTTCATGGTATATACTTATCTTTTTGGTTGTGTCTTTACCCAGTTTTTGCATTTAGGGTAATAATGGTTTTACAAAAAGAATTGGTAGCATTGGCTTCTTTTGCATCGCTTGAGCACTGGGCTTGGTTTTTTTGTTGTTGTTTTTTGTTTTTGGGGTTTTTTTTTTTTTTTGGTTGGAAGACTTCATATTAATGCTTCATTCCCATTACATATGCAATATATATATATATATATATATATATATATATATATATATATTCCTTAGTTTGAATTTGGTAAATCATAAGCATGTAGATACTTATCCTTTTTGTTTAGATTTTTATATTAATGATATATGTTTTTACGAGATGCTCTAATAATTTGCTGACATTGATATCTGTTGTTCTAATTTCCTCTCATCTTTAATTTTGTCAATAGGTTTTTTTTTTCTCTTTCTTTTGTTTACTTGGCTAAAATTTTGGTCCATTTTATTTTTAAAATTTATATTTCAATAAGTTTTGCTCTAATCTTTAGTTTTTCTGCCTTTTGATTTTATGCTTGACGTTTTTCATTTTTTTTAAGATCATAAGGTGAATGGTTACTTATTTGTGATCTCTATGGTTTTGTAATGCAGGCACTTATAACTATAACCTTACCTCTTGGACCTAGTCATTGCATCCTAGAGGTTTGAGATATTGTGTTTTCATTTTTTATTTGATTCTATGAAATTTTTATTTCCTTACTGATTTTTTTCAATAACCCCGTCATCATTAATAAGGTACTGCTCATTGTATAAAAATTTGTGTATTTTAGTTTCTTTTGTTGATTTTTAGTTTCAGTCCATCCTATTCTCAGATAGTTGATATTGAAAGGCATAAGTAAATTCCTGTCTTTTAATTTATTATGTAGTGTTTGGTGATCTCCTATTCCTCATTTATGTAACTACTGTTCTAGTGTGTTTATTTTTTCCTGTAGATACATGGATATGACTAACTTAATTCTGCCTGAAGGACTCCTTCAAGAGTCTTCAGTAGAATTTGCCTTGGTGGTTATGAATTTCTTTAGTCTTCTTTTATCTCTTTTAATTATGGTAAATTATTTTATTGGCTATAATAATTTAATTGGTATATTAAATACTGACATTTATTATTTATTAAATGGCTGGCAGCTTTCTTTTAGTGTGAACTACAACACACTCTATTTCAAGATCTTGTGGTTCCTAAGATTCTGTTTAGAAATCATGGTTATTATGACAGGCCTGTTTTTATTGGATGTGGTGTTCCATATATCTATAGTTTGAAGTACAATATGAAGTATGGAGATTTTTTCTGGTATTATCTGTTTGATTTTCAGACTTTTCTGAGACCACATGGGTATTGCTTTCTCTAGATTTGGGGAAATTTTCCTATGGTGATGTGAAATATGTGAATACAAAAACCAAACACACACACACACACACACACACACACACACACACACACACACACCCCTGTTTGTATTTGGAAAGATTATTTAACTTTTAGGAGGTGGAGCCTTGCTGCAGGAAGTGCCAAACTTGAAACGGAAAAGTAGAAACCTTGGATTGTAGTCCACTGTTTGAATGTGTGGGTCAATATTCTTAGCATTTAATTAAACAAAATAAAGGTAGAAAAAGTATTTTACAAAGAAATGAACTATTAGTAAAAGGAAAGGAAAATGTACATTCAATCTTCAGTATTTGCCCTTGGGAGGGTAAGTATGACATTTGTATATTATGAAATATATATACATATTCAATGTATATGTGTATTTTCCTATGTCTATATAAATATATAATTCATATATATGAAAATATAGTATATAATATATCATCTATTAAAATATGTAAATATGAAGATCAAACCATATATATATGGTTTTTGCAATTTTCTAAACTTGAATTTATCATATAAAACTTGGAGAAACTGATTAGTCTTGGAATATATTCTAGAATAATCCATGCTAAGGGTTTTCCAGGCAAATTGTTTTTTTGACTTAATCCAAAATAGTGGATTAGATAACATGTGTAAGCTATGAGTAGACATTAGTTGCCATGTTAGGACTTTTATAAATTATTCATAAATTAAAACCTTATTTTTAGAGCATAGCCAATAAATAAAAATTTAATCTGTAGGGTGCTCATGCAAAATCAGAATTATGTAAAAACTTGCAATCTTGCATACTAAAAATAGAAATAGTGTCCTTAACCACCTCTCTGCTTACTTTTAAAGACTGTCAGCCTCCAGCAATAAAAACCTTCCCTTCAAGAAACTCAGTATGCTTAGTAAGCACCATGACTCATTCCCCTCAAGAAAAGTTTGGCTCCTTAAGTTTCCTATTATGTGGTATTTCTTTCTTTCTTTTCCCTCCAAAGTCTTCTGTCCATTCGGTTAGTTTTTATTCTCTTCCTGGGGACAGGTTGACTTTTTCGATCTCTGCATTCTTCTGTGGCCACATGACTGCCTCATCATCATGGTACTTGCTTATATTTTCCTTCTGCCATGAATCCCCAGCAGATTTCCCAACTGCTGATCTGGATTCCTCATTATGCAGCCTTTACTATTAATGCTCATGTGTCCTTAGTATTTGCTTTAGTTTTCTCTCCATTCAGATAGCACATCAAATGAAGTGAGCAGAGAATTTAAAAAATCTTCTCCACCTTGTTCAGTGCTGTCTTATATATTATACAAAATACATTAGGTTTTCTCATTGCTTAAAAGGAAACACCAAAGGGACTAAAGATACTCAACATCTCATTGAAGCACACCGAGTCTAGCTCAGCTCAGCTTGGATTGCAGTGATAGACATTGGTTCCCACACCATATGTCCTATACATCTTGAGATGGCCAGGGAATTATCTGCCAATAGGGGATAAAGAGTTTATATCAGTGGAAATTGATTGTTACTTAGAATGATGTAGCATTTTTCTGACAGTTTTGTTTTAAGATTTTTATTATCTTTAGCCTCATTAATATGTAATTGATGTTCTAAGGCACAAATACCTAGTGTGTTCCTGAGAACAAACACCAACAATATTCTCTACACACACATGGATACACAGAGAAATTCAGATGAACATACACAAACAGAAATACTTCTGGAAGTGATAGATGGTTAAGTAAACAGTAAACATAACTTGGTTTTGGTGATGATGTATATATATATATATATATATATATATATATATATATATACTCTTTAATGTAATATTTTTATCTAAAGAAAAATTGAAAACAAATTAATATATTTAATTTCTTTGAATGTGTTTTCACATGCTGTGGGCACACATTCAAGTTTATGTGCCTGCAAAGGCCAGAGGTCAGTATGGGTATATACTTCAATTACAGCATCCTAATCTTTGATTCAGCATCTCTTACTGAACCTGAGCCTCTGTGATCCAGCTAATCAGTTGTTTGGAGACTAGCAGGGATCCTCTTCTCTCTGATTCTCCAGTGTTAGGATTACAAGCATATGGTGCTATTCCTGGCGTTTTACATGGGTGCAGAAAAATCATACTCAAGTTCTCCCATTTGTTTGCTAAGAACTCTACCAACTGAGACATCTTTTAGGTCTCTAAAGTGGAATTTTTCTTTGAGAAAGATATATACTGTGGAAGAAATTTTTTCTTTTATTATAGTCAGAGCATTGAAGATAGCCGACATGTTCCTGTGACAACTCTGATCTACTAATGAGAAAAATTACTTGTGATTGACTTGTTTTCTATTTTGATTCAAGCTTTGTATTAATGGATCTGTGTTTGAAATACGGGTAATCACTGGGTATTTGGTATGCACAGCCAAGCGTTACATAGATAGAACAGATGATGAGTGAAGCCCATCAGAGTGATGGACTCGAGTCTGAAGCAGAAACTCATTCAAGTTTATATTTAGGAGTTATTTTCAGCATTGTGCTGAGATCCAGGAATTAACTGCCCAGTTCTGACTGTGGCAGCCCCTGTACTTGGTATGTGAGCACACTGGGCTTCCACTGGTCCAGAGAGTGTGCTCTGGATTAGTTGAAATTTGGACTGCATCTTTGTCTTGCTGCTTGTCCTGCCTTTACATCTTCATGAAATATTCTTCTTGGCCAGAGATATTGCTTGGGCCATTGCTGGGGTTATGTGGGCTTCCCAAGGCTTCCACCTCTGTGGCTCAGTATGAGGTTAAATCTGATGTCTTTGCCCTTCAAATCTACTGTTGTTGAGAGGCCCTGGCAACTCTGGAATCCACAGGCATCTTCTTCCATTCAGCTTTCTCTTCATTCATGAGAAACATTCCGGTACATGATCTGAACATTACATGTGATTTGCTGATGCAGTGACAGTAGCAATGCAAACTTTGCATGTCAGATCTTCATTTACTTTCCTATGTAAGATTTGGAAACATTCATCTTGGGCATATTTTGAAACCACATCGTCTTTCTTGAGTGTATACAATGTCTTGGAGGTATATGTTAAAATATTTTAAGTATTTGGGAATATAAGTTAAAATGTTTACTATTCTTTAATTTCATAAATCCACAACAGCAATTTCTGGGTGACATTCTGTGAGGTGGCATCTGACTTGTCCTGTGAGCAGTTATCGCCCATGTAGTAAGCCCATCAGGACCCTGACTAGATTTTATGAAAAAGGAGAGATTGATTTATTCATAAATATGGATTTCTCTTCTCAGCAAAAGGATCTTTTGGATTTTAGAATCTATTAACATGAAATTTATCTGAGATAAAATCTTGGAATATGGGAATGGAGAAATGGCTCAGCAGTACTCAGAGGACTTGCGTCCCTCACAGAGGACAGGGTTTAGATTCCCAGTACTCAGATGGCTCAAAACCATCTGAATCTCCAGTTCCAGGGGGTGCAACACCCTCTTCTGATTCTCCAACAGCACCACAAGTGCACATGGTTCTGCATGAATACATTCAGGAAGAAACTCGTACATGCAAACTAATAGAAAACATTTGGCAATATGTGTTTTTATTTTCATGTTCGAAGTTGGAAATTTTCTTTGCACACATACACATTCACACACCACACACACATTCATATAACACACCCATATATCACACACACTCTCAATCTCCCACAAATGAAAAATTCATTTAAAAGCCAACTGAAAATAAAACATGAAGATGTAAAATCCAAAATATGGCCATGTACTGCTATATTCTTTTTAGTATTTAAAAATACATGTGCTTTGAAGCCAGTCATGCTTGTGATCGCAGCATTGAGGAAGCTGAAGCAGGAAGATTGTGACTTTAAGATTAGTGGGGTTACATTACGGCACGTGTTCTTAAAAGCAAAACAAAACAAACAAAAACCTTGACTTTGAGAGAAACTGATGCAATGACTAATTTTTAGATGGAATTTGGCTTTTAGAAGCCATCTTTATTCATTTCCTTTTCTATACTCACTGGGACACATGATCTCTTCTGGGTGAGACTCTTTCTGAAGAAGATGTACCAGCATCTATGACTTGTATCAAAAGGGGGAAGGTAAGAGAAAGGGATGGGGGTGATTGTACAATCTTGGAGGAATTTGCTAAAAATATATCACACACTTGGATGAAATTGTCTTATGTAACATTGTATATTAAAACTAAAAACAAAACAAAACAGATAAACAAATTAGTAAAAATGGCATCGTGTTTGGTCCACGGTTCATGGAAACAAAATAAATAAAATGTCATCACGCATGGCGTCAAAGTAGTAGTGGACACCACACTAAAGAGTTATCCAGAATTATGTGACACAAATCAAATGCTATGAATAAGATAGCAAGAAAATAAAATAGAATGAAAACCTGCTTTTTCCCATTAGTATTTAATAAAATCAAACACAATGAGGTTTCAATTAAGGGAATTGTAGGCCAGCAGCCTGGAGGGTAAGGTTAAGGAAGCTCTGATTAGAATTTTAATATATGCATTTAGGGCTGGAGAGATGGCTCAGAGGGCTTTTCCTGATCTTATAGGGTTACATTCCTAGGAGCCGTATAGGGCAGCTCACAAACACCTGTAACTCCAGCTGCAGAGGATTCAACCTTCTCTTCTGGACTAATGGCACTAAAACTTATGTGTGCAAAAACCTCACACAAACACACACATACACACACACACACACACACATATACACACATATAAAAACACATATATAATATATATGTATATGTATACATATATATGTGGGTGGGGTAGGTATGTATAAGTACAGGTATATAATTAAAAATAATTTTTATAAAACAAAATAAAACATCTATTTGTTGGACATTTTCCTACTGCACCAAATATGGAAAGCTCACATACATTGAGTTTTAACGATTATTTAAAACTGAAAAAAAAAAATCATTAAAATAAGCAGGAAGTCATTTATGTTTTCCATTAGGGATTCAGAGATATACTCTAGGCTCCCTGAAAAGACTCTGTGTAGGGGTCTAGCTTTATCACTTGCACAGGTGTGCCTTCCAGCATCACTCTGGACACCTATCTCACAGAGTAACCACAACATATGAGAAGGTATGGTTTGCTTAAGTGTAAACAGGGGCCAAGTATGTTGCTACTGAGTGATGAGTGATTGAAGGGCCATTTAGGGGATGGGGTAAGGATGTGAATCATCTGTGGGCGTCTTGTGAAATGCAAACACATTTAATGAGGGTCTTGTTATGAGCCTTGGAATTTGACTACTGCAGCTTTTTAGTTTAAAAAAAATATATCACTTCTTCCTTTTCTTTTCTTCTTCCAACCCTTCCGAAGTCTCTTCAACCTTCTCCTTGTACCCTTCTCATTTCCAGTTTAACTGGATAGCCTCTCTAGGTTTTTGCTTTTATTGGTATATAGAAGTTGAAACCGTGAGCTAGTGTCTAGCTTTGGTAGGGGCAAAGTTAATTTAGGCAATGGACTACCATAATTCCGATGGTGATGGCATAAATATCCACACTCTTTACTTTTGGAAGGAAGTAACAACTGACTGTGTCAGATAAAGGGTGAGAGACTGCTTTGGAAGGTTTAATGCCAATAGCATGCTAATGTAAAGCAAGTTTCACTTGGTGTTAAAACAACACAGTTTTCTTTGTTCTGCTCTTAATAGGAAATAGTACAAAATTATCCTTTGCCCAATAATCTGTCCAGATCCTGAGATGTCTGAGCAGCCCTTCATGCTTTATGTTGGTACTACTGTATTATTGATTCCCTAAAAGTACCAGCACTTCCTTGAAAACTACCTACACTTCTATTGTCACTTTGAATAGTTACCCAACTATTGTATCTTAGAGACTGGTGATCCTTTCTCAGTACCTCAACCTCCTGACAGTGACATTTTGTTTTCCTCCAACTTACGTCCTCAAGGAAATCTTAATCTAAAACTGACTTTGTATAAAAATAAATAAATAAATAAATAAATAAAAACCTGACTTTGAGGATGCCTAGAAAATCACAAAAGATCACTAACCTTCTCAAGAGAGATTTGCAAATTAATGAGATTTCTTTGACATTTTGAATAGTAGGGGGAACACTGTTAATAAGAGATGTTTAACTTTTCCTCTATATTTGTATGGATGAAATATTATTATACTATTTAAGAATGGAATCAAGTTTCAAGAATATATCTACGTCCCTTGGGTTCATGTTTTCTGGTGTTCCTTTGCTTGACATTAAACAATATCTGTAAGCTGAACAATGGAAAATACTGTTGGTTAGACACAGAGCTCAGTATCAAAGTCCTTGTGTATCGTGTATCGTGTGCAAAACCCTGGGGTAGACTCAGAAAAACAAATTGAAGAAAAGAATGAATGAATGAGGAAAGGAAGGAAGGAAGGAAGGAAGGAAGGAAGGAAGGAAGGAAGGAAGGAAGGAAGGAAGGGTAGAAGAAAGGGCACAATGAAAAAAGGAATGGGGGAGGAAGGGCGGGAGAAAGAGAGGAAGGAAGAAAGAAAGGACAGGTAACCAAATAGTTGGAAATCCAACCAAATATTGAAGAATGTCATATCAGTTGTATATTTTTTAAAGCAAACACTCATTAGATCTTTATTCCTTGCTATTTTAAGTCATATGTCATCTACAGGTATCTTATATTTTATTCTCTTAATGTTTTCATGTTCTACTTTCTGGCTGTAAGAACTCCCTTTCTTATTTTCTTAACCAATCAATAAACCTTGAAATTAATAGACTATGTGCCTGTAGTTTTTCATTTCCCAAACCCTTCAGAATAGAGTCTTATTGATTATTATAATATTCATTACAATGTAAACCTATGGAAGGTTATATACTTGGAAATATAGATTGTATACCAAGACATCTATGCAAAGTCATATTTGAGAGTGATACCTGGAGCCAGTTATGACCAGGCTATTGCTAGGTACTGCTGTGGGTTTTATGCAACAGATATTTTTCAAAGTCTGCTTGTAAAAGCTGCCAATCTTCAAGTTCCAAAGGTTCCTGATAAACTCAGGAATGTTAGAATTATTTTGACAGTCTGAAGAAGGGAAATGTTCAATCTAATCTATGGAGGTTACACGTGAATTTTTATGGAAGTTGGCTTGGCATCTTATCTAAGAAGCTTATGAACATCCCATTCAAAATTCCTTAAAAGACAAAAAACAAACCAAAAACAAAAACAAAAAATGAAGGGGAACTATAGATTAAAAATAATATTTCATGTCTTTGTATTTTTATCAGAGCAGATACTATTTACTGTTTATAAGCTAACTTTAGGCTCTGCCTATAAATTGCAGTTTTACTGCTAACAATGCAATTTATACTCAATCTGGCCATCTTGCATACATTTTAACTTGTACCAATTTTTTTAAAAAATGAAGATTTTTTCCATCCAATTCCAACTCTTCAAGCTAACCTAGCTATTTTTCTTTGATCCTTATATCCAGCATTATATTAAAAAAATAAAAGCTCATTATTTGAATCTTTATTGACATGCTACACTGTTGCAAAATTGGTCTGTTAAATCCTTTCTACTTCCATCTAAAGGAGCCCTGCAAGTCAGAGCTGGATAATTTAACATTTATATTACAACAGATCATGTGTCATAGTTCATTTCCACATCTTCCACCACCTGATGCTGGGAATAATCAGGACTGTGGACACTTACCAAATCACTTTGGTACTACACCATCAGCCTGACCATTATGACCATAAATTAAGAAATCTTTGACCAGATCGCCACTGTCATTGTTTTTCTATTATTACAATGTGCTTGGTTAGAAGGCATCTTCTCACTTGGGTGCATTTGTTTTCAGAACCAGAACTCAAGGTTTGCTCTAAGCATCAACATTTGCTTTTTGTTTACATTCTAAAGGACTCACCACTAAATGCCTGGTTACTTGCACCACTTGGCAAATATTTTTTATTGCCATGTCCTGACAGGTGGTTCAATGAACTCCTCACCAATGGTACCTTGCAGAACTGAGCCCCAGGGACTAACCCAAGATCTAATGGTGTGAAATCTAGTCTTCCATATGCAAAAGGCAGCCTCTGTATTCCACTAACATTCCTCTCCATTCTAATAAGCCTGACACAGGCTTCTTTGTGCTTTAGGTTCTTTGGCTTTCCAGAGCTCATTTTACATAAAATATTAGAAAATACAATTGGGGCAGTGGTGTTACATGCCTTTAATCCCAGTACTTGGGAGGCAGAGGCAGGCAGAAGGACAGCCAGGGTTATACAGAGAAAGAAACCCTGTCTTGACGCACCCCCTCAAAAAAAAAAAGATAGAAAATACAAAATATTAGGTAAATGTTAAAATTATTGCTATTTACAAATCTATAAGTCAGACCAATGAAGTTTCATTCTCCATTCATTTCTTCAGAGATTTTGTGTGTGTGTGTACTTTAACCAAAGACTTGGTAGTCTGACTAAAATCCAACCATGGAAATAAACTGTCTTGTTATGGCATGTCTTCCCTACTATTTTTCCACATTAGTAGGCAACGCAAAGCAATCATCCCATTACTTGTCCATGGAACAGAGTGGGTTGGGCACTGCTATACTACACAGATCCTCCCTGTGCTCAGATTTGTCTTGGGGAGTAGAAAAGAGAGATCAGATAGTGATGGAGACTTTACACTGAACCCTCCATCCCACTTAATCTTCACTTTACTAGGTAAATAGTATTTTATTATTCTAACATCTCAGAAGGCGTTGACATTTTGAAGGAGCCTATCAGATTTGTAGAATGCATGCTTGAACTTGATTTTATGAAAGTCAAGTAGATAATGTGAAGTCTCTCAGGAATCCCACACTTTGCCAACATGCACAGCTTTACAGAGTAAACATAACTTCAGATTGGGGAATTAATTGGCTGTTTACTCAGTTTTTTCCCAGAAATAAAGAAGACCATTAATGAGATACACTCTAATATATGGCCAGAAGCATTCTGAATGATTTCATGGTTGAAGACAGGATCTAGATAAAGAGGGTGAATACTTCTTCCAAAATGTGTTGCTGCCTTACTCGGAAGTCATCTGGATTCGGGTGGTACGTTTTCTTCTGTGCTGGCTATATGGAGAGCTATTGCTTATGATCAGAATTTCTTTTTGAGTAGTAACTGAGTAGCTACTCAGGGAGTAAGAAGCTGCGTTGAAACAAGGACTTCAGGTTACATCCTCTGTTCTCACATCTGCTTTTTCAAAGTCTCCTTGCTGTGGTCAGGGTTTCTCTTTGTTGCCTAGACTTTCAGAAAGAGTTAATAAATCTCTTTTATGTATTGATATTTTACTTCTTTGATAGCTCATAAAAACCAATGATCAAAGATGAGCTTCTCATTAATAATATCCCTTGGTCTTTCTAAAACTTAAAAGTAAAGGGGGAAAGGCTATAGTGTTTCAAGAGTTTCACTAAAAAAACCCAACTGGTTAACTGTTTATTTTAAATAGAGGGAAACTTAATGCAACCATTTTATTACCTTTTTCTGTGTTATACATATGTCTTATTTAAGAAAGATTCCTAAAGATTTAAAAATACTCAACATACCATATCTTAAATTCAATTTTTGAATTGTTTTTTAATGGATCCCATCTAATTGATCAATAAGGCAAATTACTTTTTAATAATTTTTTAATTATTTCAATCATAAATCTTGTAGATAGAGAGTGCCATAGATTTTTTTTTTCCATAAGAAGAAAAGCGCATTTGAAGTTTTACAACCGTTTCTTTACAGCTCCGTTACCTGGCATAGAATTCATAAAAACGAATAGCAACTAAGTTTCAGAAAGAAAAAAAAAAAACTCCTTATTTATAAAAGCAAAACATACACGCTGTTAGACGCTGCTTTTCTAGCTTCCAGTTTTTGAGATGCAATGTGGCATAGATCGGGCGGAGAGCCTCTGAGATTAAGAGAACACAGTAGGATGGAAAGTAACTAAGAATGGTCTTCCCAATCCCATTTACAGCAATGTCTGCAGCTATTTCTCAAACTCTGGTCTGCAGCATTCCCATTGTGCTCACAGCTGAGGCATGCATTGGTATATGACTTACATAGAGCCCAAGTGAGCATTTTAGTAATTCTAGGTAATACTGCTAATGCCTGGAAGCAGGACCCTGGGAAACAGGCAGATATGCACACCCATTTTAGAAGAGCATAATAAGTCCAGACATTCAGGCATGATTTCCTAGCTTATTCTCAGACCACATTCATATATTAAATTGGTCTACTGGTAAATAAAGGTGCATTATTTCCAAGTTAGAAAACCAACTTACAAATCTGGTAGCTAAATTTCTTCTTTTTATTATGTGGATCCATTAGAAAGTCTCCATAAATGTTGAAAATAAACTTAAAGAAGACCAAGCACCTAGTTTTAATTTATTCCTTTAGGAATAAATTATTACGTTATAGATTATGCCTTTAGGAATTAACTTGAGTGATCACTGTATTCAGGATTCTCATAAAAATATGTATACATAAAATCCAAGTTTTCTCTCTTGTTGCATTATATAATCATCTCATAATTTAATAATATTAAATAAAAATGTTAAAATTATTATATTAAAAATAGAAGATGTATAGCAGGATTTTCCAGACCTACCAGCAGTTAAATAATGACATGTCTAACAAAGATGAGGATTAAATGAAATTTCAAATAATAAAATAAATAATACACTATCTTAAACATGCAAATTAAATACATTAATTAAACAAATTTAATGAGCTACAATTAACATAATACAATGCATAATTATTCAGCAACAGAGAAATAGAATGAATTTTTATTTATTAAGGATCTTGTTTAAAAGACAGTGTCAGTGCCCTGTGGCTACAGCATTTAATGGACAATCTTATCCTTCCTGTTTTTCTAGTTATAAGCCAGGTGAGCAAGACAGTTTGGCAGGGCAACTGAGAAAGGCAGCTCCATGGGAAAGATGTCAACCCAGCATGAAACTAGTGACAAATGGGAGTCACAAGATCAAAAGGAAAATTCTATGTCCTTTCCAGTCTGCAGACACAGCCCAGCTACTGGAAATACAAACTTCTCCAGCTGGTTTTGGGTTTTTTCATCCCCACCCCCACCCCCCGCCCTCGGAAAGAACTCAGCTGAATTCCATAGGCGTTTCTTAGAAGGATTCCTTAGCCTATGTATAGTCTCTCTGAGAAACTGGAGGGCATGGTCTCAGCTCAGTGCTTCAGATCTGAGATTTATTGCTCTGTGGCTTTCTGAAACCAGATAAGAAAGGTTATGCTAAGTGGAGTTACAGGAAAAGTGAAAAGGAAGATAAAGGATTGGTTTGGAATAGAATTGGAGATTAAGGGATATTTTTTTTCCTTGGATGGTGAGATTCGGTACTAATGCTCAAAACTAGCCAACCAAGCGAAGCAGAGCTGACTCAGCATGAGTGTGGCGGATTCCCTCCGCTTTGGTTTGACTCAAAGTAAAATCGGAGTAACCTCGAGATTAAGAGAATAAAAGTGGCAACCGTCCTTTTCTTGACAATGGACATTTTCTCTGTGGAATTCTCGCTTTATCCTGTGAGGTAATACATGGGTGAATTTAATACAATAAACGGAAATAGGGATTGATGCGCCATCTATGCTTACTGATTATATTTATAAAACAGACGATAAATGAATTGTTCCGAGTATCTTTTATTATCCTTACAGGTTGAAACTGTATCACGGTGATTTTAGTTAGTGCATAGCAAGGTATTTGGAAGAACAAGAACAGTGGGAATTAAAAATTGTGTACAGATTGTGCATGTATGCTCTCACGAAGGCCAAAAAACCCATCATGGTCTTCAAGATGGCTCCAGTTTCTGCATGAATGACAGGGCAGTGTCAGTGTATGGAACTGAGAGCGTGATTTTGGAGCCTTTGGGGGAGGAGCAGCACCAAGTTCAAGTGTTGTTGGGATTGGAAACTCTACCACCATGTCTGCTCCCAAAGTGTCCCGCTGTTGGAGACTCCCAGACTTCCCTGTGGATATCCCCAGAATCTTGTCCCTAGGAAGATTCCCTTAGTGAGGTTGAATGTCCTCCTGCCTCAGCAATCTTGGCATAGCTTTCTGTATCTGATGTCTTTATGTATGTTTGTGTCTAATGATATATTAGTTGCCATCTCTGGTTCTTCCACCCACGTGTTTCTACATGTTTCTACCTACTGACACGACATGCCTCCCATGTTCCGTGCTGTACTTACAGCTCTTGGCTTGCAGTGCGTTTCTTTCCTGGGCTCGTTGTTAAGCAGCCACTGCCCTGTCATGTCAGAGTTACAGACTTTGAAGTCATCCGGGGCAGACACATAGCAAAAAAACCAAGACTGTTGGCCATCTGTGTCATACAAACACATCATTTAACTGTCTTGGATATGCAGAGACAGTGTGTAGGATTCACTTTGTCAGCAACATTCTGGTCATTTCCCTTGAACTTTCTATGTAGTGGGTGAAAAGTTCCAATCTACAAACCAGTATAGATTTAGTCTATTTTAAATAATCTAATCTTAATGATAATCTTTTTTAATAATAAAAAAGGCACTATAGTGTCTAGAGATTTTTTAAAGGTAGTTAGGTTCTCTGAGAATTGGCTTCAGCTTCCGGGAAAACTGATTTAAATGAGATTGGGATTAATCTGTGTCCTGGTTATGACACCCTATGTGTACACTCTGTGGCTTTTAGAAAGGAAGATGTAGTAGGTAGGCCAAATGCTGCTTGTATTCTGGTGCTAATTTGTGTCCCCCAAAACTGTTTGCCCCAAAGATCAGAGTCCAAACCTAAGACATGGAGGGACCCTGCCCCCAGTTTCTTCTGATTGGTACATAAAGATACCAGCAGCCAATAGCTGGGGAGAAGAGATAGAGGTGGGATTGAGTTTTCAAAGGCTTTGAAAGAGGAGACAACAAAGAGAGGAAGAGAGGCTGTAAGGAGCTGCCATGGAAGAGGAAGAATGTTCAGGAGGGAGAAGGAGAGCCACCATGGGATAGCTGAGCCATAAAAATGTGGCCATGTAGGCTAGCCAATTGGAGTTAAGAGCAGGCAATATGGAATATAGAAATCAGTAAGTAGTAACTCAGAGTTATTGGTAGGAAAGTGGATTCTACATAGGGGAGGGTAAGCAGTCGCCAGCTATTGTAATGTCTAAGGCATATTTAAGGCTCTGTGTGTCTTTCATCTGGGAACATAAATGGTCTAAGGTGGGGAGATACCCCTGCTGGGGGTTTTTAAATTTTTTTTTTTTTAACAACTGGATGGTCCTTCCTAGTTATTCCAGTCCTGATGAGAAACCATTGCCCAAGTCTTGATCTGTGTCTTCTGTTGAGTGTGCTTGGTGACTGACCATCCTTCAATGGCCACAATCTCTGCCTCCATCAGGGCATAGGCACCTCTGGATACTGGCTTTGTTCCCGTTCTGCTTAAGTGATCAATTTTGTAATTGTACCTCACTTGCAAGTATTTCACCTTAAACTTTAGCTGCTTCCCAGGTACAGACCCTCCAAAGCTTTGTCCTGTCAAGTCATGTGTTATGGATGGAGACAGCAGTGCCCTGTCATAGGTTGACAGGGACCTAAACAATTGAGGTGTCTGTGTGTGTGTGTGTGTGTGTGTGTGTGTGTATGTGTACACTTTCACTTTCCCCTCTTGGCTGAAACCTGAATTGGAATTTTAGGCATCGGTCCACTTCTTTTCATTTTTATCTATTCTATATCCATATATTCTTTTATTTTTCTATATTTCCCCAAATAATCAAAAGAATGTTCATTTCATTTTTGCCCCCTATATTTTTCTAGAAACATAAAAAGCAAAAAATAAATACTTTTCAATTATTTTACACTAGTCCTATATTATTTACAAATTTCTGTTTAAAAAAAATAAATCCATTTAATTCTAAGTGCATTGATTTGAGGGCCTCAGATCCCCTGAAACACTTGTTAGAGACACTTGTGAGAAGCCATGAGGGTGCTGGGAATTGAATCCAGGTAGCCTGGAAGGGCAACCAGTTCTCTTAACCACTGAGCCATCTCTTCGGTCTCCACAAAATTTTAGTTTTGCATGTTGGTAAGTAAATGATGCCTGGTCTTCAATTTCTTTCTTTTGCAACAGATACTATAATGAGCTTATAAGCTTATAGTCATTTGTTTATAAAGGCAAAATAAAAAATTAGAAAAAAAAAAAAAAAAACACTGGCTATTTAAAAATATTGGATGGATCACAGGGCTCCCAGTGGAGGAGCTAGAGAAAGTACCCAAAGAGCTAAAGGGAACTGCAACCCTATAGGTGGAACAACAATATGAACTAACCAGTACCCCAGAGCTCTTGACTCTAACTGCATATGTATCAAAAGATGACCTAGTTGGCCATCACTGGAAAGAGAGGCCCATTGGTCATGCAAACTTTATATGCCCCAGTACAGGGGAACGCCAAGGCCAAGAAGTGGGAGTGGGTGAGTAGGGGGGGGGTATGGGGGATTTTTGGGATAGCATTGGAAATGTAAATGAGGAAAATACCTAATAAAAATATTTAAAAGGAAAAAAATTAGCAATTCCCATTGTAATCACTATTAGTGACTTCAGAGCACATGGTTTAGGGGTGTGATTTCCTTCTAAATGATGGAGTGGTAACCCTTCATCCTTAGCACAAAAGCTGTGTGGTGGAAAGTGAACTGGTTCTTACAAAAAGCCTTTAGCAGCAAGTTGAAGCTAGATAAGTATTTTGCTTCTGTGATCCAAGAATCAGGAAGTTTAGGTCCCATTCCATTCTAATTAATTACATTGCATTAAAGTGTGTTCTGGTTTCAATCACTTCTACATGATCTCATTTCCACAGAAGAGCCAAAATGAGCCTTCTAAGATGTAAATCATATTGTGTCTACTCTGCCTGAAAACACTCAGAGCCCTTCCTCCTACGCTAATGATCGAGTCAGAAGTCTGGGCGGGGGGAGGGGTAGCTTGTTCCTCTCTGGGTGCTCTGATCTGAAAAGGGTTCTGCTTGCTCATGTTTCCATTTTATCTTTATCTGTTGCCTCTCAATCCCTGAGCACCAGCCTCCTGCTGGCTCCTCAGGGTGCCAGTGCTGTGATCTCCCAGAGGGACTTGTACATGGTGTTGCTGTTCTCCCTTGGGGTGACCAATTTCTTTTTCCTGTTTTTTATGCTATGGCATTTAGAAAGAAACAATGTTGACTTCATTTCTCAGTACATGTGAGCATGCTGGCAAAGACATGGTGAAGAGTGGTACTGGGAGCTGTGTTACTTTTGTGGAGGAGACTTACATATTCTTTTCAACTTGATAGCACTGGATTCTGTTGTTTAAAAAAATATTTGTGATGAATAAAATTCTCATACCATCTACAGTTTAAATGGCAGTTCAAGTTTCCACAATCATGATACCGTGGAACAACAGTATCATGGCAGCTTGAAGTGCAGTACCTCCTGGTCTGTTTTTCTTCTGTGTTTGCCTTTCCTTCACAGCAGCAACATGCACTCCACTGATGAACATGCAGCTTGACACTCTAAAGGGTGACACTTAATATGGGATCTGTTCTATAAACAGAGATGCCACATGTCATTTCATGAGAGATGGAAAATTACTCCAGAAAGAACATTCCCAGGTTATCCAGAGTCCTCTGTCTCACCCAGTGAAGGTCTACTGATCATTTTCTTCTTATGCTTTTCCTAGATTGGCCAAGTAAATTTCTCTACCCTTTCCTCTTACCTCTCTGGATATTTATTGTGTATTTACACTTTCCAGGAATTAAATCACAGAATTCTACCAATTTGTGAGTTAATTCAGGTTCAAAATATACAAGATAACTATATCATCAGAATCTCAGTGGACAGGGCATAAAAACATGTATTTTGAAGTAGTACCCTAGATGAGTTTTAAGCATGTATACTAAGTACTAACATAAGGAGCAAATTACTCTAAATACAATTTATGTCAAATAAAGACAGATATGCTTAAGTAGGGTCTATTTGCTATTTTACAGTCAACAAAATGGAAGGATAGACTACTGACTTCTTGCTTCCTAGCCCAAGGAAAGGATTCAGATAGAATAGAAATGTAGTTTATATTAACAGTGAATTGAAAAGTTAATTTTGGTTGTTAGCTATTAAATAGACTCTCAAATAATTTTTAAAATAAGAACATTGATTAACATGTTGGACTGTGTCAGCAGAGACTGTTCTGCAAAACATAGAGAAAAATATTTCACCTCCTCTATGTATCAGAGCTTAAATCATATTTGCATCATATTTATATGGAGAAAAAATGTTCAGAAATACATGTAATTATCTGTGCGTGTTCTTCTCTGAATGTGTAACGGTGGGGAAGGAGAAGAACTTACATTTCTCAGACTGTAATTTAAATAACCATTTTATGATTTGAGAATGCAGGTGAGGGTTCTACCTCAAGGACTCATGGTCTAGAGAAGGAGGCAGATCAGTACACCATGCACTACACTGTGCTGCAGTGAACGATTATGCGACATGCTTCTTAGCTATATTAGGGAATGTCAATTGGTTCTTGTAGAAGATGTCACCCACTGGTCTTTGAAAGACAGTTTCATAGACTGATTTTGTTAGTTCATCCTCCTTTCTGTGTCTTTGTAGAAAGGGTTCTGTTTCCTTAGGAGGACTGTAATTCTACCTGCTAGACAATCGATGAGTCTTGCTTCCCTTACACAGACGTCATCAGGAGACCACAGCCTTAAGCCAGTAATTCTGTTCTTTTCTTCCCCCACCCCCCTTTTCTCTTTCTCAATGATTTGGGATGAAGGGGATGATATAGTGATTGCTTCCTTTCTGAGATGTTGAATACCAAAAACGTATTTCCTGGAATCTGTGCTCTAGGTTGCTTTTGTTACTGGGATAAAACAATCTTACCACATGTAATTTGGAGAGGGAATGTCTTATTTCAAGTTCTAGGTTAAAGTCCACGTAATCCTTCATTAAGGAAAGTCAGGGCAGGAGGTCTAGATGGGACTCTGGAGGCAGGAACTGGAGCAGAAACTATGGAATAATGTTGCATATTGGCTTGCTTTCCTTGGCTTTCTAAGCTAGCTTTCTTCTTCAGCTTAAGCCCACCTACCTAAGATGGAGATTCCTACAGTGGGTTGATCATCCTTCATTAGTTAGAAACGATAAAAGTGTCTCACAGACAAGCCTACAGGAGAGTTTGATAAAGATCAGTCTTCATTTGAGGTTTTCTCTTCCTAGGTGGTTCTAGTTCTGTATCAAGTTGAGAGCTGAGGTTAACTATGACAACTGACCAGTAAGATTATAGTTGCTATTTGGAGACAGCCTACTTTAGGAAAATAGCACAATTTGTTTGGATGCAAACATAAATTTCTCAACTCAAGCCTCATAAAGATGAGGAGAAAGATCTTGCCAAGAAAAAAAAATTCTGCGTGCGACTATATATCAGAGAAATTTTAGAATTTTGTTTTAACTGATACTTCTTTTTAGAGATGAGATTGAAAAATTTCAAAGATAAGTCGGTATGCCACACTAGGGTGTGGGTGTTTGTTTGTAAAAGAAAATGATCTGGATGACTCAATGGTGATCTTATTTTCCAAATTATCTTGAGTCAAATTGTCTTCAGGCTATTTTAATGGGGACCTTGTAAAGACAATTTAATCTTTCGACCTTTGCCAAGTAGCCAAACAAGCTGGCTAGTTTCAAGTCAATTTACCACAGGCTGGAGACATCTGGGAGAAGGAAATCTCAATTTGAAAATAATGCCTCCAGCAGAGTGGTCTGAAGACAAGTCTACGAGGGCATTTTCATTTTAATGATTGATATGTGAGGACCCAGCTTACTGCAGATGTTGCCACCCCTGAATACTGGACGCTATAAGATAGCAGGCTGAGTAAGTCATGAGGAGCAAGTTAGAAAGCAGTTCTCCATGTTCTCTGCTTCACTTTCTGTCTCCAGGTTCTTGGCAGAATGGAGTGTGACCTGAGAGTTATAAACTGAAATAAACTCTTTCCTCCCAAGTTGGTTTTGGTCCTAGGGTTTTAACAAAACAATAGAAACCCTAATGAAAACACCACAGATAAACAGTTTATATTGTCTGTTCCTCATCATGGTTGAGGTAGAAGACAAAGACGATTTTCTCAAAAATTAAGTTAAAAACCATTGTTTTTCAAGTCACATGGAAGGTAAGTTTCTATATGAGCAGATTTAGAACGTTCTCTAAAGTTAAAGTCTTCTCTGGAAAATGTTGCTTTATCCTCTAGTTTTGTTGGAGATTCAGAATTTTGTAGTCCAATTATTTAAACAATACATTCTTTAAAAAGATTAAAAAATAAATAAAGTTGAGATGTATTTGCCATGTTGATCATTTTCTTCAAGGGACAAAATACCTTAGAAAACAAGGTAAGGTGAGTTTCAGCCTGTGGTCACGTGGCTCCACTGCCATGGGCCTGAAGCATCAGAGAAGAGTCTGCCTGAGGAAAGCTTTTCACATTTGTGCACAAAGCAGAGATGAAGGGACAGGCTGGAACCAAAGAATAAGTCTATTCTCCCAAGATGCATCACTAGCCTACTTCCCTATCTCATCGTTTTGATCACCTCTCAATTCTATCATCAGATATAGAGTTCATCAGTGGACAGACCCATTGATTTGTCCTCTTTTTGTAGTGATATTTGATGGCAGTTGATGTAGCAAGAAAATGGGACAACTTTATGAAGAGTATCTGATAGCTCAACACATTTCAGAAAAATAAAACACCACTTCCTGGAAAAAAGTATTAAAATTTGCTTTTACTCTCTATGACTTACACTTGAGTGCTGTGTGTCAAATGATTTATTTCTCTTATGTTGTACTTCTCCTGGACTTCACTGAACTTACTCCTATCAGTCAGTGCTTCAGCCTAGACTACAAGCAGACATGCATTCCTGGATTCATGTTTAATGCTTAATGGATAGCTTCATGATCAACATGCCATAACAGCCACAGAAACACTCCTTTCCATGTGTGCCTTTGACCTCATTGAAAATACTTTTTAAAAGAAGCAGAAAGGAAGTTATTAGGATGGAATCATTGGAGCATGGAAGAAAAGTCAACTGAAACCAGGTTACAGGTAAAACCAAGCAGTGGGAGACAGAGTGGTGTCCCCAAGGTGACAGCAACTCTGTCAAGCAGAATCTAGAAATAGAAAAAGGAACAGAATGTGTGCACTAACATAAGCTCATTCTGAATGGTAGACAAATCTCCAAACCTTTTTTCCTTCCTCCCCTCTCCTTGCTTCAGGTCTTGACTTCCTTCTGTATCCGTAGCCCCCTACTGTGGGAAAGTGAATTTTGCTCAAAATGGGTAAAGCACTTGAAAATTCCTCCTTAATGATATCTAACACGAATATTGATGTTCTCAGAAAACAATTTTCCTCATTCAGTGATAAACATTGGTTTTTCTCTTGCTGTGCTAGAGGTTCACTTAAGGTGTACCCTAAGATAACCTAGTGGAGAAGCTAAGAGTCCTGCTCCATCCACTCTGTTATAAAGTAAGAAAATATTTACTTTTCAGGATAGCATATTATATTTTATTAATAATACAAAAAATAGTCAAGGATTATCTGAGGGGAGAAGAGTGATCAAGGAGATATAAAAATAGTAGAAAAATTCTCCCAAAAGGAAAGAGGATTATTATTCACAAGCAGGATAGTGACTAAAAATATTAAAAAGTTAAAATTGAAAATAATAAGGTTGAATTGCCAATAAGAAAATGAGCTAAGGGAGATCCTCAGAATACACAAGATGCCTCCTAATTAAAGAGTAAAATTAGTAATAAGAAAGGTTTACATAGATACAGTTCATACCATAAATAAATAGAGCTTCAATCTCCCAGAAATTTGATTAATTGCAAAAGATAAATGTCATGGTTTAGGCCTAGATTGTAATACTGTCTGTTACAATCTAGGATTAAAAAAAGTAGACTGGGTTAGTAATAGATTCCCAAACGTTGACAATGTGATGGAAATTCTTCCAATAAATAATAAAATTGAGGATAGCAAAACTTTTATTTTGATTGCAAGGAGTAAGACAATGAGATGTTCCAGAAAAGCAAGAGCACCAACAAACTTCTGAACACTCATTCTGAAAATAAACACTGGCCAGGAATTTGGGGGCTTTTGCAGAGAATAGAAAGAGAACACATTGGCATTTTTTGTTCATTTTTATTTTGTACACATTAATTTTTAAAATGTGGGAGAGATTTCTGTGTATTCCTCAATCAGCAATTAGTATTAACATTTTGTATAATCATAATAAAATTCTCCAAATGTTGAAATTAGACATTATTAAGTAAGCTTTGCTTTGCTAACACTTCTTCCATTCAGGAATGGAGCCAATTCCTACAGCGCATCTCACCATCTGGGGTAGCTGCTGAGTCTCTCCTTATTCTTCCCTACTTTGACAGGCTCTCATCAGGGACATTGGAAAATGCCTCCCAGTTGCTGCTGGTGTGTTCTTCAGATGAGATGGAAGCTATGAGTCCTTGATAAGAATACTACAGAAGTGATGGTGTAGAAATGGACCTATGCATACACGGCCATTTAATTTGTTACAACTGTGTCAGTACAGTGCATTGAAAATCTCAGTAAATAATATTGAGTCAACTGTTAAACAGAAGAAGTAAGCTGAATTTTCACTATTTCTTTATACCAAATGGACTAAGCAATTTTTGGTAGATTATTTACAAACTTAAAGAGAAAGGCAAAATTACATGGCATTTGGATGAAGCACGGGATGATGTTGCAAACCTTTTGTTAAGTAGGAGATTTTAAAAAGCAAGGAAGAGAAATAACTTGGATTATCTTAAGAAAAGACTATTTTAAGTGAATTTAATGATATAAAATATGCATTAATATAAATTACAAAATGACAAAGAGCATTTGGTATTATTTGTCATATGTAGAATATATGTACCATATCCACAACTTATAAAAATTGACAACAAAAAGTAAAAAATTTGAAGGGGCCATTTAAATCACAATGGAAGCAGAGAAAGTATTCAATTGTATTAGTTATTATTGAAATGAAAATTAAGTCATAGAATGATACAAATGCATACTCACTGGAATGGATAAAATGAAAACACATAGAACAATACCATGTTCAGGAAGAAAGATGATCTGTGCATAGGAGTTGTCCCTCCCTTGTGTTACAGGCATCCTGCTGATAACTCAGAATAGTTAGACATGTGAACAAAGAACTGTGGAGGAGACGAAACTTCCATGCTTGTAAGGGCAACTTAGTATGTGTAACTTATGGGATACAGACAGCTGATGGCACATCTGCAGCTACATAATTAATTAAATAAAGCGTGGATTGGGTATGTTATCCCTCAATCACCATGAGGATTATTGCCACATCTACCTTAAAGGCATTAGATTTAAGCAGAAAATTCCCTCAAAATATTTGGAATCTTGGTTATATGAATAAAGTAACCAATGAGAAGTAAGATAATACATGCCAAAAAAAAAAAAACCACCTTTCTGCAGCTTAAACAATATAAACATTTACAAATTAGCATTTCAAACATCAGACTCATACAGCCAGGGAGAGAAAACAGCATAATTTTACCCAAAGTAGATATTTTTTTTCTATGTATTTTTGCATCTTGTTCAACTCAAGTCTATGACATACTAACTGTGCATGTCAGTCTCAGCAATGGGCTACAATAGGAAGAAATGACTGGACTTCCTTCAATAGCCTTTTAGAAGTGTTAAAGCAGAGTGTGGTGGGGCTGGAGGGATGCTCAGCACTTAGGAATGCTCTCCTGCCCTGGGACAGGTCTGGGATTTGATTCCAAGAACTCAACATGGTGGCTCACAGTTGCCTATGACTCCAGTTCTTGGGAATCTGAAGCCTCTTCTGGACTCGGTCACAATACCCACATGGTGCACAGACAGATATACAGATAAAACACTCATGTAATGAAAAAGATGTAAATTTTTGTCTTAGAAAGCAGAGTTTGCTATTGCGAGTACATACAAAACACTCAAGTTTTTTTTGTAATGCTGCAAGTGTCTAGGAAACATATCTGTCTTCAGTAAGAGTTGCAAGGAGCTTACTTAGGATGGAGAGGAGATGAAAGAGAAGAGGGGAACAGAGGTGAGGATTTGTTTGGAAGGATGTATGTGTGAGCAATTTGTCACAAGAATAAAGGAGTTTAAATAGATGTCTATTTATGGCTTGATGATTTAAAACATGAAATAAGGTTGGAGTTGAAAAACAAAACAAACAAACAAACAGAAAACATACCAAGGTGGGAATAATTGCTGCAGGAATATGGTTGCCTAGATTTCAACTGATATTCATGTTTATTCTGTGTCCAGCAGTGGCAGTGCACATAAACACAAAATTCAATGTTTTTGAACAGGAGGCTTTGTGATGGAGGCTTTTTTAAAGGATGGGAAGATAAATGTGCTGTTCATTTTCCTGTGACTCACACCACATGCCACCTACTCACACTCTCTCTGCCCATGATCAAACTCTCTACTCCTTAGGATTATGTACCTTCTGTGGGAAGTAAGCAGAGCCTTCATACCCATTGGATAGTAGCTTGTTATTGTCTCAAAATAGCTTCTGTGTCCCTTAGAGCAGCGAGCACCAGGAGTGATTATACACTCATTACAGCTCTCAAGTCAGGCATCTGAAGCTCTTTTCAGTGACAGAGTTTGGCTCCAGAGAATACCAGAGCCCATTTCCCTCAGGAAACATGAGCGGTTCTGTCCTAGAAGATGAATTTCCCATGTTGCACAGTTATTATTATGTGTTATAATGAATCTATCATATATTTTGTTGCTCATTTGGGGGCATGAAGGTATTTGTCATTTCACAGATGCACCTCTGAATCATACTTAATAAGGCTGAATCACAGGAGACTTCACTCCAAGCAATGTGGGATAATTATTTTAATGATTTTCTATGGCAAAATATAAAGATAAAGTTAAAAATTAGTAACTTTATGTTGCATGCTGCAGACTGACAATATAGCCTTATCTTCTAAGAAATATGGTGAAGCATTTTCTCTCCAGTGACTGTCTAAGGTGGGCCCAGCCAGGAGCACACAGGCCTTAGAAGCTTCAGGGCAGCTGGGTCAGGATCCTTCCTGCCTCCATCTCCACCCAGAAGGTGGGGCTGTTCTGTAGCCCTTTGTGCACTGGTCTTCCAGGAGTGCTAACACAGGCTTATAGACCCACAGGAGGAACAAGCTCCAGCCAGAGACAGCAAGAACATCCAACACCAGAGATTACCAGATAGTGAAAGGCATATGTAAGAATCTTACCACCTTGGCATCATCAGAACCCATTACTCCCACCACAGCAAGTCCTGCATAACCCAATACAGTGGAAAAGCAAGATTCAGATTTAAAATCATTTCTCATGATGCTAATAGAGGATTTTAAGAAGGACATAAATAACTCCCTTAAAGAAATACAGGAGAACACAGGTAAATAGCTAGAAAACCTGAAAGAGAAATCACAAAAAAATCCTTTAAAAAATTACAGGAAAACCAAATAGGTGAAGGAATTGAACAAAACCATCCAAGATCTAAAAATGGAAGTAGAAATAATAAAGAAATCACAAATAGAGAAAATTTGGAGATAAAAAACCTAGGAAAGAAGTCAGGAGCCATAGATGCAAGCATCCCCAACAGAATATAAGAGATAGAAGAGAGAATTTCAGGTGCAGAAGATACCATAGAAAACATTGACACCTCAAAAAAACAAAATGTAAATGCAAAAAATCCTAACCAAAAGCAACCAGGAAATCCAGGACACAATGAGAAGACCAGACCTAAGAATAATAGGTATAGAAGAGAATGAAGATTTCCAACTTAAAGGGCCAGTAAATATCTTCAACAAAATTATAGAAGAAAACTTCCCTAAGCTAAAGAAAGAGATGCTTATGAACAAAAAAGAAGCCTATAGAACTCCAAATAGTTTGGACCAGAATAGAAATTCCTCCCGTCACATAATAATCAAAACACCAAATGCACAAAACAAACAAAGAATATTAAAAGCAGTAAGGGGAAATGGTCAAGTAACATATAAAGGCAGAACTATCAGAATTACACCAGACTTTTCACCAGAAACTGTGAAAGCTAGAAGATCCTGGGGAGAGGTCATACAGACCCTAAGAGAACACAAATGCCAGCCCAGGCTATTATACCCAGTAAAGCTCTCATTTACCATAGATAGAGAAACCAAGGTATTCCATGACAAAACCAAATTCACACAATATCTTTCTACAAATCCAGCCCTTCAAAGGATAATAAAGGGAAAACTCCACTACAAGGAGGGAAACTACACCCTAGAAAAAGCAAGAAAGTAATTGTTCAATAAACCTAAAAGAACATAGCCACATGAACAGAATCCTAGCCCTAACAACAAAAATAACAGGATGCAACAATCACTTTTCCTTAATATCTCTTAATATCAATGTATTTGATTCCCCAATATAAAGATATAGACTAACAGACTGGTTACATAAACAGGACCCAACATTTTGCTTCATTCAGGAAACCCATCTCAGTGACAAAGACAGATACTATCTCAGAGAAAAAGCTGGAAAACAATTTTCCAAGTAAATGGTCCCAAGAAACAAGCTGGAATAGTCATTCTAATATTGAGTGAAATTGACTTTCAACCTAAAGTTATCAAAAAAGATAACTTCATACTCATCAAAGGTAAAATCTACCAAGATGAACTCTCAATTCTGAACATCTATGCTCCAAATGCAAGGGCACCCACATTCATAAAAGAAACTTTACTAAAGCTCAAAGCACACATTACACCATACACAATAGTGAGCGATTTCAACACCCCATTCTTATCAATGTGCAGATCATAGAAACAGAGACACAGTGAAACTAACAGAACTTAACATGTTAACATCTCCAAAATTGACCATATAATCAGTCAAAAAACAGGCCTAAACAAACACAAAAATACTGAAATAATTCCATACATCCTATCAGATCACCATGGACTAAGGCTGGTCTTCAATAACAACATAAACAATAGAAAGCCCACATACAGATGGAAGTTGAACAAAACTCCACTTAATGATAACTTGGTCAAGGAAGAAAGAAAGAAAGTAAAGACATTTTAGAGCTTAATGAAAATGAACCCACAACATACCCAAACTTATGGGACAAAATAATAGTATTCCTTAGAGGAAACTGGAGAGACCATACACTAGCAACTTGACAGCACATCTGAAAGCTCTAGAACAAAAAGAAGCAAATTCACCCAAGAGGTTAGATGACAGGAAATAATCAAATTCAGGGCTGAAATCAACCAAGTGGAAACAAAAAGAACTATACAAAGAATCAACAAAACCAGGAGCTGGATCTTTGAGAAATTCAACAAAAGAGGTAAACCCTTCTTAGCCAGACTAACTCTTGGGCACAGAGACAGTATCCTAATTAACAAAATCAGAAATGAAATGGGAGACAAATCAACAGAAGTTGAGGAAATCCAAAAAAATCATCAGATCATAGTATAAAAGCCTATACTCAACAAAATGGAAAACCTGGACGAAATGGACAATTGTCTCGACACATACCAGGTACCACAATTAAATCAGGATCAGATAAATGATCCAAACAGTCCCATATTCCCTAAAGAAATAGAAACAGTCATTAATAGTCTCCCAACCAAAAACATTCCAGAACCAGATAGTTTAGTGTACAGTTCTATCTGACATTCAAAGAAGACCTAATACCAATACTCCTCAAACAATTCCACAAAATAGAAACAGAAGGTACTCTACCCAATTCATTGTATGAAGCCACAATTTCTTTGATACCTAAACCACACTAAGACCCAACAAAGAAAGAGAACTTCAGACCAATTTCCCTTATGAATGTCGATGCAAAAATACTCAATAAAAATCTCACAAACCAAATCCAAGAACATATAAAAATGATCATCCATTATGATCAAGTAGGCTTCATTCCAGGGATGCAGAGTTGGTTTAACATATGGAAAACCATCAACTTAATCCATTATATACACAAACTCAAAGAAAAAAACATATGATCAAAATATCACTATTTGCAGATGATATGATAGTATACTTAAGTGACCCCAAAAATAACACCAGAGAACGCCTAAACCTGACAAACAGCTTCAGCATAGTAGCTGGGTATAAAATTAACTCAAACAAATCAGTGACCTTCCTCTAATCAAAGGATAAACAGACTGAGAAAGAAATTAGGGAAATAACATCCTTCACAATAGTCACAAATAATATAAAATACCTTGGTGTAACTCTAAGCAAGTGAAAATCTGTATGATAAGAACTTCAAGTCTCTGAAGAAAGAAATCAAAGATCTCAGAAGATGGAAAGATTTCCCATGCTCATGGATTGGCAGGATTAATATAGTAAAAATTGCCATCTTGCAAAAGCAATTTACAGATTAAATGCAATCCCCATCAAAATTCCAACTCAAATCTTGACAGAGTTAGAGCAATTTACAAATTCATCTGGAATAACATAAAACCTAGATGGCAAAGTCTTTTCTCAACAATAAAAGAACTTCGGGTGGAATCATGATCCCTGACCTCAAGCTGCACTACAGAGCAATTGTGATTAAAACCTGCATGGTATTGGCAGAGTGACAGGCAGTTAGATCAGTGGAATAGAATTGAAGACCCAGAAATGAACCCACACTTGATCTTTGACAAAGGAACTAAAACCATCCAGTGGGAAAAAGACAACATTTTCAACAAATGGTGCTAGCTCAACTGGCAGTTAGCATGTAGAAGAATGCAAATTGAACCATTCTTATCTCCTTGTACAAAGCTCAAGTCCAAGTGGATCAAGGACCTCCACATAAAATGAGATACACGGGAACTAATAGAAAAGAATGGGGGAGAAGAGCCTTGAGCACATGGGCACAGGGGAAAATTTCTTGAACAGAACAGCAATGGCTTGTGCTGTAAGATCAAGAATCAACAAATGGGACCTCATAAAATTGCAAATCTTCTGTAAGGGCAGACACTGTCAGTAGGACAAAACTGCAACCAACAGATTGGGAAAAGGTCTTTAACAATCCTACATCTGACAGAGAGCTAATATCAAATATATACAAAGAACTAAAGAAGTTAGACTCTAGAGAACCAAATAACCCTACTAAAAAATGGGGTACAGAGCTAAACAAAGAATTCTCATCTGAGGAATACTGAATGGCTCAGAAGCACCTAAAGAAATGTTCAACATCCATAGTCATCAGAGAAATGCAAATCAAAACAACCTGAGATTCTATCTCACACCAGTCAGAATGACTAAGATAAAAACTCAGGTGAAAGCAGATACTGGTGAGGATGTGGTGAAAGAGGAACACTCCATTACTGGTGGGATTGCAAGCTGGTACAACCACTCTGGAAAACAGTTTGGCGGTTCCTCAGAAAATTGGGCAAAGTACTACCTGGGGACCCAGCTATACAACTCCTGGGCTTATACCAGAATATGCTCTACCATGTAATAAGGACACATACTCCACTATGTTCATAGTAGCCTTATTTATAATAGCCAGAAGGTGGAAAGAACTCAGATGTCCCTCAACAGAGGAATGGATACAGAAAATGTGGTACATTTACACAATGGAGTACTACTCAGCTATTCAAAACAATGAATTTATGGAATTCTTTGACACATGGATGGATCTGGAGGATATCACCCTGAGTGAGGTAACCCAATCACAAAAGAACTCACATGATATGCACTCACTGATAAGTGGATATTATTAGCCCAGAAGCTTGGAATACCCAAGATACAATTCACAAACTACATGAAACTCAAGAAGAAGGAAGATCAAAGCATGGATACCTCGATCCTTCTTAGAAAGGGAGCAAAATAGCCATGGAAGGAGTTACAGAGACAAAGTGTGAAGCAGAGGTTGAAGGAATGACCTTCTAGTGACTGCCCCAACTGGTGATCTACCCCATATGCAATCACCAAACCCAGGCACTATTGTGGATGCCAACAAGAGCTTGCTGACAGGAGCCTGATATGGCTGTCTCCTGAGAGGCTCTGCCAGTGCCTGATAAATACAGAAGTGGAGGCTCACAGCCATCAATTAGTCTGAGCACAGGGTCCCCAATGAAAGAGTTAGAGAAAGGACCCAAGAAGCTGAAGGTGTTTGCAGCCCCATAGGAGGAACAACAATATGAACTAACCAGTACTCCCAGAGCTCCCAGGGACTAAACCACCAACCAAAGAGTTGGGACTCATGGCTCCAGTTGCATATGTAGCAGAGGATGATCTAGTTGGTCATCAATGGGAGGCAAGGCCCTTTGTCCTATGAAGGCTCTATCTCCCAGTGTAGGACAATGTTAGGGCCTGGTAGTAGGAGTGGGTAGGCTGGTGAGCAGGGGGAGGGGGAAATGGGATAGAGGGTTTATGGAGAGAAAACCAGGAAAGGGGATAACATTTGAAATGTAAATAAAGAAAATATATAATAAAAAAGAAATACAATGAAATATTCACATCCTTAAAATTGAAAGTAAATATATAAAGAAAAGCATTCATAAATCTGTAACTATCTGATAAATATAAGCATATAGTTAGAACTGATGTTTGCTTTTGTAAATTTTTAAATTTATAATTCCATGTATACTTAAGAATGTACACCTATTTTTTAACATTTTGAAGATTTTTCACACTAATAAATACCCTTAATTACTACATTTTAGTGGCTATATGATTGAATGCTATTGATGATTATATAATGTATTGGTTTTATATTAGGGGTTACTCATACCCCTTTTGCTTCATCACTGAGCTAGCATTGTAGCATATTTCCTGTTTTATTATGGATCTTGATGTTAAATTTTGTCGTAAGCACTTGTATTGACATAATCTTTCTTTACCATGGAGGTATTACAAACCATCAATTTTTCTTTTTTGTTTTTATTTAAAGTTTTTTATTATTATTCTGTGTTTGATGTGGTTGTGGGAGAGTAGGAATACGTGTGTTGTATGCACATATATGGCACAGCACGTGAGTGGATGTCATAGGAAAAATTTAGGGAGTCTGTGGTTCTTTGGCTTCACTGTGGAGTTTTGAGGTTAGACTGGGGCCATCCTTTGGCAAGTTCTTGGTTGCTGCCATCTTATTGGTTTTGTCCTGTTTTTCTTGGGTAAGTTTTCAGAACTACTTCATTTCATTTTCTAAAAAGAATATCTTGAATATATATAGATATATATATAGATGATTCACTTACAGTTTTTGATCCATATCCTTACTTAGGAGTGTTTTAAGCGTTCTCTCTTTTCAAAAAATCAAAACAGTTCATGAATTACATAAGTCACTTTTAGTGGTAAAATTTGATATGATCAAGATATTTTTTAAAACAGTAAATATACAAATCATTTTATGACTTTTAAAGAGTCAGTATTCACATTTAGCAAGAATACACTTTCTGTTCTGTTTACTATTTGATAGTGAATCACTTTCACAGCATTCTTAGCTTTTTCTTTATTCTCTTACCTTTCAAAGTGAGCAACTAGGAATGCTTAGGTATATGATTCCCGTATACATTCTTCTAAAGATAAAATGAATATGTATGTCCATAAATATGTATTTGCTTTTTATGCACTTGTAATAATGTTACATATTTCTTCCTTTCAGTGTCATGTTGAGACATTGATGAGGTTCAGCTGTATAAAACACTTCCCTGTGGCTAGAGAGATGGATCCATGCTTAAGAATACTTGCTGCTCTTCCAGAGGATCTTGATTTCATACCCAGCACCCACAAGGCAGCTCACAACAGTTTGTAACTCCAGAACCAGGGGATCCAATACCCTTGGCACACACACACACACACACACACACACACACACACACACACATATATATATATATATATATATATATATATATATATATGTTTTTCTGTTTATTTGCTTGCATATATATAGTACATAGGTATAATGACAATTTTAAATTTAAAAGACAATTTCCCAATTTGGTATTATTGGCACTTTGCATAAGGCAGGTCTCTGTTGCCAGGTCTGTCTGGTATGGAACATTTAGAGGCCTCCCTAGCTTTTACCCAAGAAAAGATTCATGAAATAATGCCGGTATGTACCTTATTAGTCAATACATCAAGGAACAGCATCTCCAGATACAATGACCTAACCTGTCCCTAGTTGTCATCAAAGGATCTTTGCAGGATTTGGTGATTTGAAGGATAATACTCCCTTCACTCCCATAGGCTCATATATTTGAAAATTTGTTTCCCAGTTGGTATGTTATTTGAGAAGGATTAGGAAATATTGCCTTGTTGGAGAAGGTATATTGTGGGGTGGGATTTGGGGTTTCAAAAGCTCACACTAGGCTCAGTGTTACTTTATGTCTGCAACTTTAGATGTAAGTGCTCAGCTACTATTTCAGTGCTGTACCTGCCTTCCTGTGTCCACAGTTCCCACCATGAGGATCTTGGACTTGCCCTTGGAAACTATAAGCCAAACTCCCAGTTAAATGTTTTATACATTGTTTTGGTCATGGTGTTTTATCACAGCAATAGAACACAAAGTCACGGGCACAACTTTCCTTCCTTGAGAATTGGTAATTTAAACTAAAGTGCAGAATGCATTATGAGGAAGTCTTATTTGATTGACAGTTGAGCTGACTGCAGTTTCCAGTACTGCAAGCAATGCTAAGAAGAGTAACACAATGCATGTCCCCTGTGCATTTGTGTCAGAATTTTCCAAGGACACATAGTTGGTATTAGCTTTGTGGGGTTGTAAAGATTATGCCTTGTTAAAACTGGAAAATACACCAGTTACATAAATAAATTAACGTACTTCATGTGATTCTACATCTTTGGTACTATTTTCTATAGTTAGAATTTAAATTTTCTTCATATATAAAAGATATCTGATGATCATTTTACTTTCTATTGCCATGGTTACTAGGAGGATGAATCTTTTTTTTTCTCAGTATTTTATTGACTATTTTTCTCTTATTTGTTAATTTTATGCTCATGAACTCTTCCTATTTTGGAATTGTTGTATTTATTTTTAAAATACATATTTTTAAGTATTATTCAAAGCTTTCACACATACACAATGTCTTTTAAGCATATCCATGCCCCTCTAGCTCTTCGCAATCCTCAGATTATTTTTTATCTCAATTTATAATAAATAGTTGTAGCAGAATATAATGGTGCATGCCTACATTTCCCACACTTTTGAGATTGAAGCAAGAGAGTTGAACATTTGAGACTAGCCTTAACTACACAGAAAAAAAATAAAGCAAAGGCAGTTTCTAAAACATTTATGGACATTTCTATTAGTAGGTCTATACTCTTTCATTTCTATAGGGGTAATATTGTGGCACGTGATTTTAATTGTATGGAATACAAGCCATCCCTAAGTGGTTGGATCATTTTATAAGTCCACCAGCAACAGATGAAAAAAATCTCATTGGTGCACATTTTTGTTAACTTTCTGTTTAGTCAGCATTTTAATTCTAAATTATATATATATAAATTGGTTGTTCATATTTTTAAGTGTTTCTAGAGTGAACATGCTGCATTCTCAAATTGAAAACTTGCCTATATGCTATGCTGTATGAATCTCTTTTGCTCTTGCAGTCATTGGCTTTTTTTTTTCAATTTCTTTTTTAACTAAATTGCTAATGTTTAAGTAATATATTTGCAGATATTTGAGCTAATTTTAAGGGTGAAAATATGGAGAAAAATCACAGCACAAACCATTATATAAGTGCTAAAATGAACTGCATTTCCAGGCTCCCTCTTCATTCCTGATACTGTTGTCTTATAATTGAAAATGAAGACTACAAAATAACTTTACAATTTTTGATAGTTCCAGAAATTAAGCTTATTTTTAAGAATAATTTCTCAGCCTGCAGAGGTGAATGATAGGACTCACACAGTCCTCTGTGCCTCATTGTCTAGATCTGGCCTTGCTCCTTTATTTGAAGGAGACTTACAGGACCCCAAGAGCATTCTGCCTCCATGTGGAAACCTTCAGGGGCCCTAAAACTACTAGCTTGGAACCCTGCACAACCACCCATCCTAGTCAGATCAGCTTGCCACCCCAGCTGGGTATGGCTGAGACACAGCCTGCAGAATAGGGTCTATTCGCAACACAGCCTGCAGACTGTGATCTACCTGAGGTACAGCCAACAAAGTAGGATACCCTGTCGTCCTCCATTGTCTGGCCCATGGATACTCTACCTTCCACAGAATTACTTCTGCTATCAAGATCATTCAGCCAACATCATGGAAAATCAAATGCCTAAAGGACATAGTAAAATCACAATCAACAAGACCCAGGGCAATATGGCACCACCAGAGCCCAGCTATCCTGCTACAACAAACCCTGTATATCCTAATGAAATTGAAGCATAAGAAGAATATCTTAAAACCAATTTTATAAAAACAACAGACAGGACATGGATAAATCTAGTGAGGAAATACAGGGAAATACATTCAAACAGGTTGAGGAATTAAAAGAGGAAACAAATAAATATAAAGAAACCAGGAAAAAAACAATCAAACAGGTGAAGGATATGAATAAAACTGTCCAATAGCTGAGAAGGGAAATGGAAACTATAAAGAAAACACCAATTGAGACAATTCTGGAGTTGGAAAACCTAAGGAACAAACAGGAACTACCAACATAAGAATCACTAATAAAATACAGGAAATAGAAGAGAGAATCTCAGATGTAAAAGATATGACAGTAGAAATCAATATATCAGTCAAAGAAAATGCAAAATCAAAAAACGTTCATGATACAAAACATTCAGAAAATTTGGAACGCTATGAAAAGACCAAGCCTAAGAATAACAGAAATAGAAGTAGATTTGTAGCTCAAAGTCCCAGAAACCATCTTCACAAAATTATAGAATATTTCCCTAACCTATAAAGAGTACAAGAAGGTTAAAGAACACCAAACAGATTGGACCAGAAAAGAAAACCTTCCTGCCACATAAAAATTAAAACACTAGTAGCCAAGCATGGTGGCACACGCCTTTAATCCCAGCACTCCGGAGGCAGAGGCAGGCAGATTTCTGAGTTCGAGGCCAGCCTGGTCTACAAAGTGAGTGTCAGGACAGCCAGGGCTACACAGAGAAACCCTGTCTTGAAAAACAAAAAACAAAACAAAACAAAACAAAAAAACCAAAAAACCCCACTAAATAATACAGAACAAAGAAAGAATTTTAAAAGCATCAAGGTAAGAAGACCAAGTAACATATAAAGGCACACCTATCAGAATCATAAATGACTTCTCATCTGAGACAGTAAAAACTAGAAGGGCCTGGAGAGAGGTCTTGCAGATCCTAAGAGACCAGAGATGTAAACCCAGACTACTATAGGCAGCAAAACTTTCAATCACCATTGATGGAGAAACAAAGATATTCCACGTCCAAACCAAATTCAAAGGATATCTTTCCACTAGCACAGATATACCAAGGATAGTAGAAGGAAGACTCCAACCCAATGAGGCTAAGTATCCTCAAGAAATTACAAGAAATAATTATCTCACAACATTCAAACTAATAGGAGAAAAACACATACAAGCACGCGCACACACACACACACACACACACACACTCACTCTACATCAAAATAACAGGAAGTAATGATCACATTGGAAATTAATAACTCCTAATATCATAGGACTCAATTCTCAGATAAGAAGACACAGACTAACAAAATGGATGCATTCATCACTATGATGTATATAAGAAATATATCTCAGCAACAAGATAGACATAATCTTAGTATGAAGGTCTGGAGAAAAGTTTTCCAGACAAAGGACCCAAGAAACAAGCTGGAGTAGACATTCTAATATTTAATAAAATAGACTTTCAACCAAAAATAATCGAAAGAAATGGGGAAGATTATGAAAGGAAAATTCCACTAAGATAGCATCCCTATTCTGTATAACTATGCCCTAAAGGCAAGGGCACCTACATTTTTAAAATAACCATTACTAAATCTTAAATCACACATTGAACTTCACACATTAATAGTGAGAGACTTCAACACCCCATTCTCAACAATGGACAGGTCACCGAGATAGAAACTAAACTAGCAGACATTATGAATCAAGTGGACCTAACAGACATCTGTAGAAAATTTCACCCAAACACAAAAATTATAGCTTCTTATCAGCACTTCACAGAGCTTTCTCCAAGATTGGCCATATAATCAATCACAAAGCAAGCCTAAACAGATACAAGAAACTGGAAATAACCCCATGAATCTGAATAGATCACCATGGAATAAACCTGGACTTAAAAAAAAAACCCAGCAGAAACAACAGAAAGTCTACATTCTCATGGAAACTGAACAGCTCTCTATTCTAAGATCATTGGGTCAGGGAAGAAATAAGGAAAAAATTAAATGACTTTCTGGAATTAAATGAAAATGAAAGCACAACACACCCTAACTTATGGGACACTATGAAAATGATGCTAAAGAGAAAGTTCATGACTCTAAATATCCTCATAAAGAAGTTAGAGAGTTCTCATACAAACAAGTACATCTGAAGGCTCTAGGAAAAGCACCAGCAGCAGCAGCAGCAGCAGCAGCAGCAGCAGCAGCAGCAGCAGCAGTAGCAGCAGCAGCAAACATACCCAGGAGTAGTAGATGGCAGGAAATCATCAAACTCGGGGCTGAAATCAATCAGTTAGATACAAAGGGAACAATACAAAAAAGGTCTGGTTCTTTGAGAAAATCAACAAAACAGAGAAACCCTTCATCAAACTAACTAAAAGGTAGAGGACAGTATCCAAATTATCAAAATCAGAAATGAAAAGGGAGACATAACAACAGACACTGAGGAAATTAAAATAATTATTAGGTCTTACTACAAAAGCCTGAACTCCACAAAATGGGAAAATCTAAATGAAATGGATGATTTTCTAGACAGATATCAATTACCAAAGCTTAGCTTAATCAAGAGCAGGTAAACTATCTGAATAGTCCTATAACCCCTAAGGAAATAGAAGCAATCATTAAAATTCTCCCAACCAAAACAAGTTTTCAAACAGATGGTTTTAGTGCAGCATTCTTCCAGACTTTCAAAGAAGAGATAATGCCAATACTCCTCAAATTATTCCACAAAATAGAAACAGAAGAAACACCGTCAAACACATTCTATGAGGCCACAGTCACCATGGTACCTAAACTACAGAAAGACTCAATAAAGAAAGAGAACTTCAAGCTGATTTCTCTTAAGAACATTGATGCAAAAATATTTGATAAAATACTCAAAAACAGAATTCAAGAATAACATCAAAGACATCATCCATCCTGATCAAGGAGTTGTTCAATGTATGAAAATCCATCAATGTAATCCACCATATAAACAAACTGAAAGAAGAAAAAAAACCACACACCATCATCTCACTAGATGCTGAAAAAGCATTTGACAAAATCCAACACGCCTTCATGATAAAAGTATTAGAGAGAGCAGGGATACAAGGGGCATACTGAAACACAATAAAGTCAATATACAGCAAATCAATAGCCAACATCAAATTAAATGGAAATAAACTTATATATTTCCACTAAAATATGTAATAAGACAAGACTGTTCACTAACCAACTTCTCTGCAACACAGTACTTGATGTTTTAGCTAGAGTAGTAAGACAACTAAAGGAGATCAGGGGATACAAATTGAAAAGGAAGAAGTCAAAGTATTGCTATTTGCAGATGATATGATAGTATGCATAAAATTCTACCAGAGAACACCTGTAGCTGATAAACACCTTTAGCTAAATGTCTGGATACTAAATTAACTCAAAGAAATCAGTAACCCTCCTTTACACAAGTGATAAACAGGTTGAGATAGAAGTTAGGGAAGCAGTACCATTCACAACAGCCACACATGATACAAAATACCTTGGTTTAATTCTAACCAAGCAAGTGAAAGATCTGTATGACAAGAACTTCAAGTCTCTGAAGAAAGAAATTGAGGAAGATATCAGGATGGGAGATCTGCTCATGGATCTATGGGATTAACAGTAAAAATGGCCATCTTTCCTAAAGCAATTTATAGATTCAATTCAATTCCCATCAAAATTCCAACACAAATTCTTTACAGATCTTGAAAGAACAATGTTTAACTTCATAAGGAAAAACAAAAACCCCAGAATTGCTAAAATGGTCCTGAACAATAAAAGAACTTCTGGAAGTATCACTATCCCTGACTTCAAGCTGTACTACAGAGCAATAGTAATCAAAACTGCATGGTAAGTGGTAAAAACACAGAGAGATGGATCAATGCAATTGAATTAAAGACCCAGAAATAAACTCACACACCTACAGAAACTTGATTTTGGACAAAGAATCCATAGCCATACCATGGGAAAGGGAGAATATCTTCAACAAATGGTGCTGGTCTAACTGGATGCCTACATGCAGAAGAATGCAAATAGATCCATATTTATTACTCTGCACAAAACTCAAGTTCCAATGCATGAAAGACCTCAAAATAAAATCAGGCATACTTAATGTCTCAGAAGACTGGAGATAGTTTTTACCTCAAGACTCATCTATACCACTCCTGAGCATATACCCAAAAGATTTTCCACCATCCCACAAGGATACTTTCTCAACTAAGTTCATAGCAGCTTTATTTGTAATAGCTAGAAACTGGAAACAAACTAGATGCCAGTCAAGTAAAGATTGGATACAGAAAATATGGTATATCTACACAGTGGACTACTACTCAGCTATTAAAGACAAAGACATCATGACATTTGCAGGCAAATAGATGGAACCAAAAAGTATCATCCTGAGTGAGGCAATCTAGACCCAAAAGGACATGTATGGTATGTACTCACTTAGAAGTGGATATTTGCCATAAAATACAGGATAACCACACTATAATCAACAGACCCATAGATGCTAAATAACAAAGAGAGTACAAGGGAAGATGGCTGAATTTTTCTCAGAAGGGAAAACAAATAGATATTGAAGGTCAATGGAATGAGGGAACTAGGTGGAAAAGCAGATAGGGAGGAGATGGTGGGAATCATATTTAGGGAGAGCAAGGGAGAGAGAAGTGAGATTGGCCCAGGCAATCTATAGGTCATGCCAGAGACCTGGGATGGGGAGAAGCCTCAGAGGGTCTAAGGGGGTGACTCTAGCTGATATTCTTAGCAGTGGGGGATATGGACCCTGATGTGGCCACTTCCTGTAGGACTCCCAGTGGAAGTATAAGTACAGCAACTGACCCACAAAGCCTTCAACCCAAAATGTGTCCTTAATACAAGATGTTCAGGGACAAAGATAAATCAGAGTCTGAGGGAATGGCCAGCCAATGAATGCCCCAAATTGATTCCCATTTCATGGGCAAGAACCAATCCCTGACACTATTAATGATACTCTGTTATGCTTGCAGGCAGAAATCTAGCAAAGCAGTCCTCTGAGAGGCTCCACCCAACAGCCAATGGAAAGAGATGGAGAGCCTCACACCTAAACATTAGATGGAGTTCAGAAGTCTTACAGAAGAGTTGGAAGAAGGATTGAGGGACCCAAAGAGGACAGGAACTCCACAGGAAGACCAACAGAGTCAACTAACCTGGATTCTTGTTGGCTCCCAGAGACTGAATCACCAACCAATGAGTGAGCACAGACTGGATCTAGGCTGCTGGTACATGTGTAGCAGATAAGCAGCTTGGTCTTCATGCAAGTCCCCCAACAACTGGAGGAGGGGTTGTCTCTGAGCCTGTGGCCTACTTTCCTGACTGTGCATCCTGCACTGCTAAATAGACAGCCTTCTCTGGCCTCTGTGTGAGAAAATGTGCCTAATCCTGCAGCAACTTGATGTGCAGGTTGGGGGTGGGGTGATGGAGTGAAAGGATGGTTGACACCCAGAGGGGAGCTTTCCCTTTTGAGGGGAATGGTGGATGACTTAAATGAGTGGATACTGGGATGAAAGGAAATGCTGATAGTGGGTTTTAAAATGAATATATAAATAAATTGAATAATAAAAGTTTTTCATTATAAAGTTTTACTATCTATAAACTACTTTGTCCATGTTTTCCAAATTAATTTTAATCATCTATTAGAGGATGTATAGTAATTAAATATCACTATTAAAATAGTTATGAGTGATATAATGATTTTTGCAGTTTTAAATTCTCGGAAAAATAATAAAGATATTCTATTGTTTTAAAAAAAACGACGATAAAAGTTGAAAGAAAATATAAAATACTTATGAATATAGAATGCTATACATGTTTAAATATTTAAGGGTCCATTTTCTTAGCATTACCTGGGTTATGATGCACCATGAAATATTAGTTTGAGAAACAGCAATACCATGTAGCTAAAAACAAAGCAGTGACCATATTTCCCACAGTGCTGTCTAAAGATTGACGGTTATCCCTGTGCTTTAGTTTGTATGTAGGTCATGGGTTATGCTTGCAAAGTAAGCATCTCCATAAATATAGATAAGTCAAAAAAATTTTAAAACCCCCCAGATGTGCATGTATATATGCGTTCTCTGGTAAAGAGCAAACCTTATTGTGCTTATATATTATAAACACCATTGTTTTTAGCACTCCATATTGTCGCTGAGCTTTAGAATAATAACTTACAGTTTCTGTGTTTGTAGTTTAAAACCTAAGTTTTAATTTGTGAGATGTTTATGCTAACAGGCAGCAAGAGTAATGGATAATTAATATGTGAAGTATAGTTATAGGAATCATATTTTATGCTACTTCTGCTGACAGTTTTAGAACACGTTATTATAGTGTAGTTACTCAACTTGTCTATTACTTGTTCATTTCTTCTCTCCAATAATTTCAGGATGCCTGGTACCACTTGTTTCTTCTGTGATGTATGAAGAAGAGAGATAAAGGGATGATATCAGGCTCAGTGAGTCACCTTTGAAGAACAGTCTCTAGTGGACATCTACACTCATTTCCTTGGGAACTTGTATTTATAAAGGAATTTGGAAAGTGAAATTTTAAATGCTGGATCACTTGTAAATAGATCTCTAGCATGAAAGAGGAGGCACAAGACATCAGCAGCAGCTGTGGTGTCTAGCACAATCACAAGGAAGCCTGTATGTATGAATAATGGTAGCATATGAAAGATACACTATAAGGAACAGTAATATATGTTTCTACACAGATCAGAATATGATGCACATATTGTGAGGTGAATTTCCATTGCTTTATTTCCCAAGAGAATGATATATAATAAAAGAACATTTGTTTAGCATCTTTGATTTATTTATAAAAAAATAGGAAACATTGTTAATAGAATAGTTTAGGTCATAGTCTCCTGAACATTATTTTTTAAATTAAACTGATTTGAAGGTAAATGAATAAGTATTATTACTTTCTTCTTTTACTTCTCTTTTGAATTTCCTGTCAAGATACAAGAATTTTCTGGTTTTCAGCTTTCCTAATTTCTCATTTTAACTTCCTCCCTTTTGATATCAGTACAAGAATGACAGCAAGTGATATTCAGGGAAAACTGCTTATCAGTGAACACAAAGTAGTGTATTTGAGAGAGGACTTAGAGTGAGGTGTGTGACTTTTAATTTTATTAGTGGATATGAGGTCATCATGTCCCATTTGAAATTTAAAAATTCTCATGCTGACTATGGCATAGATTCTGGTTCTTCACAATAATTTAGCAATATTATTAACCTAAATCTTTTCATCTTTAAATATGTAATGAACAAACAGAGTAGATTTTTAGAAGGCCTTCATTGGCCATTAAAGGGTTAAAAATGTTTCTTTGGTTACATCAGGAGGAAAGTAGAAGTAGTTAGTTATTGGTTGGCAAACATGAGACGATTTTATATAAGAATGTGACATGCAGATAAGTTCAAGGACACATTGGCATGCAAATTAATTAATCTAATATTTTCAATACTTAAAGGATAATTAAAATGAATGCAGCTATGGTTGATGATATCTTAGAGTATTTTGAAGTAGAACACTTATTAAAAGCAAATAAAATCTGGAATTAGCTATTGGAGGCATTGGAGACTGATAAAGACTAGAAAGTCCAAGGTTAAGGAGGTGAAACCACTGGAGATAAGTGGTTCCCTAAATTCATTTAACTTAAACATGGACACACAGTGGAAATAAAAAGAGACACATAATACACAATAGGGTAGAAGAGAGATGTTAGAAATAATCCCTAGCATATAAGGCAACTCATTTTCATAAGAACACCGAGAATACAGAGCAGGCATTTTTCTCCAAAAAAAAAAAAAAAAAAAAAAAAAAAAAAAAAAAAAAAAGGTCATTGCTTTAATAAATGCTGCTGAAATAAAAGTGGATATTATTATACAAAGAAATGGATTTGGCCCTTTTTCCTCACCTTACATACATAAATAGACTGAGAAACAGATGAAGATTTAAATATAATCAGAAAGCATAAAATTCTTAGAAAAAAAAAAACAGGAAAGAGCTCATGGGTGACAGATTTTAAAAATATGTTAATATAGACTATCCAATAAAATGCCTACTGCCAGATTTGGTTTACCTCTTTTCAGTTGGTGCTCAGTGGAATCCCATAAGCATTGCTGTTGGCTGTTCTCCAACACTACATCTGAAGACACCACAGACTCCAGTCACTGGACATGTAAACATGGATAGGAACCAGAAGGTGGCATCCCTTCTGCCTGGGCTTCATAGTGCTGGAAGGTGCCATGTATGCTACCAGAGCATAATCATCAGTGGTACTCAGCTGGGAACCCTGTGTACTAACATAACCACCGGCTCAGGAAGATATGCCCCCTTGCACAATAGTGGGATGCATATTTTGGGAATAACCAATCACTTTCTAATTCTGTTACCCAGGACAAAGAACCATAATCAGTGTGGCTATAAGTCCCTAGGTGAGAACCTAATACTATCATTTTGCTAATAGAAATAGTATAATTCTTACTGAATGACCCATAAGTTAGCGCATCTCTCAAACTTCATTAGAGAAACTTCCTTTTGCAGTAGATAGCGATTGACACAGAAACACACAGAAAACTGGTCAATATGCAGAGAATAAGAGATTTTGGGATGTTGAGCCTTAAATGGATATCTGTATCACCCTCATCTCTAAGACTCAGGAGTCACTATGAAAGAGGAGACAGAATGACTGAAGTAGTAGGTCTTACATAAATTGCTAGACATAACAGTGCCTTTGACAATGTGAACTAGGCTAGGATTGCAAGAGCTACATATTATCAACCAATCAAAATCCTACCAGCGTGATGAGGAAGGGCTCATGGAGTACCACTCCACTGTGATGAAGTAGTAGCAAATAATGTTGCTGGGGAAAGGAGGCTAGGTTTTCTTTAGGGATGTGGCCCCTGAGAGGATGCCTATGCTCCCGTAGATAATATTATATTCGTGTATCTATAGGAAGCACTAAATAGATTCAGTGGGGCTCTTTTTCTTAAGAGACCACATGGACTTGGGAGGAAAAATTTATGGGGGCAATAAGGAAAGAATTGGGAGGGAAGGATTGGGGGTAGATTTGGTGAAAACACATATGCAAGTATGAAACTCTCAAACAATATATAAAGCAAAGTATAGACAACAAAGACCAAAGCAACCAAGTGAGACTGCTGTCACAGTGAGAGAAGCTTCTGTATAGAAGAGCAAATGAGAAAATAAAAGGGTAGCCTATGGCCAAGGAGAAGCCACTTACCAGACAAGTTAATATTCAAAAAAATTAAGCAAATAATATAATGTAAAAGAAATGGTGGTTTGTAAACATGCAAAATACTTGAATAGATATTTTGCAAAGGAGACTCAGGAATGGAAAATAAATATGAAAAGAGTAGTTAGAACATTACCAACAAGCAGGAAAAAAAGAAATGGAATCAGATATGTGTGTATCTACAGTTCCCAGTTCATTGAAGCATTACATACAACAGCCAAAATAGAAGAACATTCTTGGGCTCTGTCACAGGTTCATGAATAATGAAAATCTATGATTTTATATATGAATGTGCATGCATATGCATGAGAATTATTCTGCCTAGAAAAGGAGGCCATGATGCCACTTGTGACAATATGTACTGACCTACTGGACACCGTGCTAATACAACAAACCCGGTACAGAAAAACTCCATGATCTGGCTTGCACAGAGTCTAAGAACTAAAGTGAAGTTCATAGACATAGAAAATGCATATGTAGCTGCCAGAAAATCAGGACTGGAGAAAATGTAGAGACAACAGCTTAAGTATGCAAATGCACCTGAATGAATGACTTCTGCTGGCCTGATAAATACATACATGTCTTACAAAAATCTATTATAGATTCAAAATTTGGTAAAGTGGCAGATTTTGTGTATTCACACCACAAAGGATACAGTTGTGAGGAGGTACATATAAGGATTAGCTTGGGTGAGATACCATTTCATAATGTGTATTATACAATTTTGTAAATATGTATTTTGATATGCATATTTTGATATTCATATTGCATTGTACATAAAACCTTACAAATGAGATTGGGAAAAAGCACACACAGTAGAGTGAGTACACATAGTGACTCTCCATACACAAATCACAAATCTTCTCTGTAAGATCAGACTCAGAAAAATGAAAAAAATTAAGGAAGTAGAAGAGGTGGTGTCTGGGAGATAATCTATGATGGGAGGAGTTGGGTGACTTACAGTCATGTTCTACTCCTTGGTTAACAGATTTATGTTTATGATTCTGTGTATGTGCCAGATTTTTATGGAAATAAAGTAGAATAAGGCAACATTTTAGTTTTTGCAAAAATTTTGTGATATATAAGTATGTGATAAGCAAGTTCTGTGATGAGTAAGTAATGTGATTCTGCTATTCTATAGGATGCATTAAAAAACAAAAACAAAAAGCAAATTCACATGCCCACCACCTAGCACAAGTGTTCTTTGCAGCAAGAACAGATAAAACCTACTCATTTGGCACAAGTTTCATATACACACAATTTTATGGCCTACTATCTACAGGTTTCAAATTAGAAATTTTTCCATCCTACACCACACACACAAACACACACACACAAGATTCCATATATACATATGAAATGTTAAAGATAAAAACAAATTTGAACTTAGAATTTCATAATTGGCCATATTTTCACTGCAATGCAAATAAAAAAAATTTATAGACATGTAACAACCTGCATGAAATCCCTTTTAGAAAAAGTTTACATGCTAGGAGAAAGGCAGACTCTGGAAGTTGTGAACAAAATCATTACTGGCAAAAGTTTTTGTGAAGCTTGTTATTTCATAGAAGAAACAAAATCAGGGTGATATTTTCTAGTTCCATCCATTTTCCTAAGAACTTCATGAATTCGTTTTTAATAGCTGAGTAGTACTCCATTGTGTAAATGAATCACATTTCCTGTATCCGTTGCTTTGTTGAAGGACATCTGGGTTCTTTCCAGTTTCTGCCTATTATAAATAAGGCTGCTATGAACATAGTGAAGCAGGTGGACTTAAAACATTCGGGAGCATCTTCTGGGTATATGCCCAGGAGTGCTATTGCTGGATCTTCTGGTAGTACTATGTCCAATTTTCTGAGGAACCGCCAAACTGATTTCCAGAGTGGTTGTACCAGCTTGCAATCCCACCAGCAATGGAGGAGTGTTTTTCTTTCTCCACATCCTTACCAGCATCTGCTGTCACCTGAATTTTTGAGTTTAGCCATTCTGACTGGTATGAGGTAGAATCCCAGTGTTGTTTTGATTTGTATTTCCCTGATGATTAAGGATGTTGAACATTTTTTAGGTGCTTCTCAGCCATTCTAACACCCCTTCAAGATAAAAATCTTAGAGAGATCATGGATACAAAGGATATATGTAAACATAGTAAAGACGGGTAAAGGAAACTGATATCTAACATCAAATTAAATGGAGAAAAACTCAAAGCAGTCCCACTAAAATCAGGAAGGAGACAAGACTGCCCACTCTCTCCCTATCTGTTCAATGTAGTACTTGAAGTCCTAACTAGAGCAATAAGACAACTAATGCAGAACAAGGGGGATATAAACTGTTAATTAAGAAGTCCCTATCTGTCCCTATTCTCAGATGACATGACAGTACACATAAGCGATAACTAAAATTCTACCAGGGACTTTCTACAGCTGAGCAACCTCTTCAGCAAAGTGGCTGGATATAAGAATAAGTAAAAAACAAAAACAAGCAAGCAAACAAACAAACAAAACCACTAGTACCCTATATACAATAAACAAGCTGAGACAGGAATTAGGGAAACACCCTTCACAATAGCCACAAATGATATAAAATATCCTGTTGTAACTCTAACCAAACAACTTGAAGAACTGTATGACATGAGCTTCAGGTCTTTGAGGAAAAAAATGTCTTGAAGAATTTGGTGGGAACCTATCTGTAATATGGTTATCTTAGTGCCTGCCACTGAAGACACCTGGCCTAGTTAGTGCTGTCAATTTGACACAGCCTGGAGTAATCTACAAAGAGAAACTAAATCAAGATTGACTGTGGGTGTGTTCATACAGAACTGTCTTGACAGTTGGTATAGCAGAACTAGATCACTGTGGATAGCATCATTCTCAGAGAAGGTACTTATGGGCTCTATAATAAAGCAGGGTAAGTATATGCCTGTGAAAAATTCTCCCCTTGTTTCTTTTTCGCTTCTCTCTTTTTTTATTAGACATTTTCTTTATTTACATTTCAAATGTTATCCCCTTTTCTAGTTTCCCCTCTGAAAATCCCCTATCCCCTCCCCCCTCTCCATGCTCCCCAACCCACCTGCTCCCATTCCTGGTCCTGGCATTCCCCTACATTGTGGCATAAAGCCTTCACAGGACCAAGGGCCTCTCCTCCCATTGATGACTGACTAGGCCATCCTCTGCTACATATATAGCTAGAGCCACAAGTTCCACAAAGTGTTTTCTTTGATTGGTGGTATAGTTCTAAGGAGCTCTGAGGGTACTGCTTAGTTCATATTGATGTTCCTTTTATGGGGCTTCAGTCCCCTTCATACCTTCAGGGTATTTCTCTGGCTCCCTCACTGGGGACCTTGTGCTCCATGCAATGATGACTATCAGCATCCACTTCTGTATTTGCCAGGCACTAGCAGAGCCTCGCAGGAGACAGCTATATCAGGCTCCTGTCAGCAGGCTCTTGTTGGTATCTGCCTGGGGTCTGGGTTTGGTGATTGTTTATGGGGGGGGGGAAATCCCCAAGTGGGGCAGTCTCTGGATGGTCATCCCTTCATGCTCTGCTCTGAAATTTGTCTCTGTAACTCCTTCCATGGTGTGATGGTTTGTATATCCTTGGACCAGGGAGTGGCACCATCTGAAGGTGTGGCCTTGTTGGAATAGGTGTGACCTGGTTGGAATGGGTGTGTCACTGTGGGTGTGGGTATAAGATCCTCCCTCTAGTTGCCTGGAAGTCAGTCTTCCACTAGCAGCCTTTGGATGAAGACATAGAACTCTCAGCTCCTCCTGTGCCATGCCTGCCTGGATACTGCCATGCTCCCACCTTGATGATAATGGACTGAACCTCTGAACCTGTAAGCCAGCCCCAATTAAATGTTGTTTTTTATAAGACTTACCTTTGTCATGGTGTCTGTTCACAGCAGTAAAACCCTAACTAAGACAGAAGTTGGTACCAGGAGTGGGGTATTGCTGTGATAGGCCTGACCATGCTTTTATTTGAAAGAATGTGAATTTTGGGACTTTGGATTTGGAAAGCAGTGGAATGCTTTAAATGGGGCTTAATGGGTCATCCTAATAGGAATATGAAAGACTTTGTTGCTGGGAGTGATTTAAACTGTGTTGACCTGGCCCAAGAGATTTCAAAGGAGAAGAATTTCAGAATGTGGCATAAAGACTGGTTTTGTGGTATTTTGGTGAAGAATGTGGCTACTTTTTGCCCTTGTCTGAAAAGTTTGCCTGAGGCTAAGGTGAAGAGACTTGGATTAATTGCATTAATTGCAGTGAAAAAGGAAGTTTCAAAAAAGCCCAGCAGAGACTTTGTTCTCTGGTTAAGTCTTATGAAGAGAAGTTTGAACAAGCATAGCAAGCTTAGAAAGGAAAAATATAAAATATATGGTTTGAGTATTAAAGGGGTACCAGGAAGTGAAATGGAACAAATTCCTGTGTTCTAGGAGATAACAGATTAAGGGAGTGGGACCTTGGAGCAAGATCCTACCCAGTTTAATTAGATCCAGGCATGGTGGTACACACCTTTAATCCCATGAGACAAGCATGCTGATCTCTGCATTCAAGGTCAATCTACAGAGCAAGAACCGGGATAGCCAAGCTTAGGCAGTGAAGGATTTAGAATAATGTATTAGTACAAGGGGATCATGTTCTAGTTCCTGTAAGCAGCAGAACTTGGCAGCTTCAGCTATTTGGCTCTGGCTCTAGAGTTAAGAATGGAAGGAACTACTGGGAAAATTGATGCTGGTTAGCTGGAGCTAAGGAATTAGCGGTGATTAAGAAGAGACCAGCATCACTGAGGTTAAATCTTCTGGAAAGTGTTTTCTGGGAGCACAAAGAAGCTGTTTTCCAGAGATACCCAAGGTTGTACCTCATGCTGCGGCTGGACTTGGTAATGTGTAAGAGTCACTCAGGTGGTACTGCTTGTGAAGGAATGAAGTGATCATGGAGAGAAGCTGAAGCTTAGTACTGTGAGAGGCCAGGGAAGGCCATTGGAGAAGTTGAAGCCTCAGCTGTAGTTGATGGCCCAGGACTGAAGGGGTAATGCAAAGGATTTGAGGCTTGGCACCCTGAAGAGAGCCTATGAGAGGTTATTGGTGAAGCCTAGTTGGAGTGGAACACCCCAGTGTATTGGAGATGTCAGTATCATGGGATGATCACCAAGAACAGCAGTGGATCAACCTGAGTTTAGAGTGCTACAGAGGGCAGAACTAGAAAAGTGATGCCAGCCTTTAGAAGTAGCCCAAAAGATCAAGTGGAATCCTAGACACTGAAACAAGAAGCTGTAACATTGAAATTGCCTTGAAGACTCAAAGATGTTAAAGATGCCAGAGCCATGGGATACATGCTGAGGAAAGCTGCTAACAGGGAGTGGAACCAACCCAGGAGAAAGCAGTTTGTTGCAGTCAACAAAGATGAAAAAGGAGTGGAGATCTGAAAACCACTTTGACATCAGCCATGGAGATGCAGAGTTTGGAATTTGTCCAGCTGGTTTCCTGCCTTGCTTTAGGGATTACAGTTAATTAAGTTGAATGAATCTCAGAAGAGACCTTGAACTTTGGACTTTTAACATTGTTGCAACTGCTATAGACTATGAGGACTTTGAAAGTTGGACCAAATGCATTTTGCATTATGCTATGTTTAAGTATGGCCCCCATAGACTCATGTTTTTGAACAAGTCTATGGGGACCAGGGAATGGAATGTGATGGTTTGTATATCCTTGGACCAGGGAGTGGCACCATCTGAAGGTGTGGCCTTGTTGGAATAGGTGTGACCTGGTTGGAATGGGTGTGTCACTGTGGGTGTGGGTATAAGATCCTCCCTCTAGTTGCCTGGAAGTCAGTCTTCCACTAGCAGCCTTTGGATGAAGACATAGAACTCTCAGCTCCTCCTGTGCCATGCCTGCCTGGATACTGCCATGCTCCCACCTTGATGATAATGGACTGAACCTCTGAACCTGTAAGCCAGCCCCAATTAAATGTTGTTTTTTATAAGACTTACCTTGGTCATGGTGTCTGTTCACAGCAGTAAAACCCTAAGTAAGACACATGGCTATTTTGTTACCCAAGAAGGAACAAAGTATCCACAGTTTGGTCTTCCTTCTTCTTGAGTTTCATGTGTTTTGCAAATTGTATCTTGAGTATTCTAAGTTTCTGGGCTAATATCCACTTATCAGTGAGTGCATATCACGAGTGTTCTTTTGTGATTAGGTTACCTCACTCAAGATGATATCTTCCAGATACATCCATTTGTAATTGAATTTCATAAATGCATTGTTTTTAATAGCTTTGTAGTACTCCATTGTATAAATGTACCACATTTTCTGTATCCATTCTTCTGTTGAAGGACATCTTGGTTCTTTTCAGCTTCTGGCTATTATAAATAAGGCTGCCATGAACATAGTGGAATATGTGTCCTTATTACAAGTTGGAACATCTTCTGGGTATATGACCAGGATAGATATTGCTGGATCTTCCAGTAGTACTATGTCCAATTTTCTGAGGACCCGCCAAACTGATTTCCAGAGAGTTTGGACCAGCTTGCAATCCCACCAGTAACGGAGAAGTGTTCCTCTTTTTCCACATCCTCTCCAGCATCTGCTGTCACCTGAATTTTGTGCTGTAAGTTCGAGAATCAACAAATGGGACCTTGTAAAATTGCAAAGCTTCTGCAAGGCAAAAGACACTATCAATAAGACAAAAAGGCCACCAATAGATTGGGAAAGGATCTTTACCAATCCTAAATCTGATAGGGGACTAATATCCAATATATACAAAGAACTCAAGAAGCTGGACTCTAGAAAATCAAATAAACTTATTCAAAAAATGGGGTACAGAGCTAAACAAGGAATTCTCAGCTGAGGAATACCGAATGGCTGAGAAGCATCTGAAAAAATGTTTAGCATCCTTAATCATCAGGGAAACGCAAATCAAAACAACCCTGAGATTCCACCTCATACCAGTCAGAATGGCAAAGTTCTCCCCTGGTTTCTGTTTTAAGCTCCTGCTTGTATTCCTGTCTTGACTTCTGTTCAATGACAGACTGACTCGTAAGCTGAAATAAACCATTTCCTTCCTGAAGTTGTTTTTGATAAGAGTATTCTATCCCAGCAACAGGGATGATAGTAGACCAGCATCTAGCCAGCATGGGTCACTGATGTGGGCACACGCTGACTCAACCCAGTGTGCATACACATGCTCCCTCACACTACAGAACTTCCTCACACCAGCTGCCTCCTTCTCACCCTTCATGGCTGATTCCTTGTAGGATAACTTCAATTTCTTTTCTCCCCACAGACTACTTTCCCTCTTGCTCTCAGGTCTACAATGTCCTATGTTCAGGTGGAACTTTTCTCATCTGGGCTCTAAGAAAGGAAACCATGAGACATGCTGTTGTTTGACACAAGTCACTGTCCCATCGTGGTGGAGTGGAAGACCACCTTATCCTTAGCATACCCTGAAGCTGCTCCATCAGTCAGTGAGTTTTCTGTTAATATTTCCCTAGAAATTACTGTCCATTTATAAAAATCTGTAAATTTCTTGTGCAAGCATGAAGATGTGAATTTGATCTCCAAAAACCCACATGAAAAGGGCAGACCTGGTGTTGCCTGCTTATAATTACAGCTCTGGGGAGACAGAGGAAGGAGCATCCCTGAGACGCATTAGCCTAGTAACCTAGCCATCTACTTCCAGATAAAAGTGAAAACCCCCATCTCAAACTACAAGGCAGATGGCTACTGAGGAAAAATATCAAAGGTTTCCCTCTCACCTTCATTTGTTCTTGCACATTTACATATACCAGTCTTGATAAGCATACCCACACCCTCAAAATAAAAAAAAATACAAAAATTAAAAACATAATTTAATCTGAATGGATAAAATGAAGCTCAATTTCTCTTCTCTATGATATATGGAAAGTTTGCAAATAAAGTGATCTTAATGTTGCAATATACATTTTTTTCAGCAATATATAAAAAGCACAGCTACTACTAGAGTAAATATACACATATATCATTAGAAGACATAGAGAGTAGCCACAATATATGAAATGAGGACTATAAAATTTCTAGAGAAAGCAGGAGAATATTGGCAAGGTTTCTTAAGCCTAAGGGCAAAATTTTAATATAACTCACAAGTATCAAAATTATCTGGCCTCTAGTGTCACCACTTCCATTCGTACTTGCCCCCACAGGGAACTGAACCCTGGATATTGTATACACTAGTCAAAGAAAACAGTATTTCTACCCTCCCTCTCTTTTACTTCCTTCTCCTTTTCTTCCTCCTTTCTCCTTCTCCTTCTCTTTGCTTTTCTTCCTCCTCTTCCTCCTCCATTTATAAACATGCCAATATTGTTTTAAGCTTAGGATTTGTTGCTGTTTCTATCTGGAATTTTCTAATCATATCAATCTGATGAGTAGAGAATTCCTTCTTCTATGTCTAATCTTAGTCCTCCCACTAATTAGCCAGTCACAATGATTTTTGTATTCTCTTTACTACATATTCAAATTTATTTCCTTCCTATCTCTTGTGTGTAATCCACACATTCATTACCTCCAAGTGTATGAATATAGAAGAAGTAAAATTTGAGTAAAGATTTGGTTATCTGTATTTTTACCAGGGTGTCCTCAGTGCCTGAGATGCACAAAATGTAACTTGGAAATCCTTATTTCAAATATATTTTTCATTGGTTAGTCAGCCACCTCTGCAGCAGTGTGTGTGGCCATAAAATAAAAATAAATAAAAAATAAAGACTGTAGAGCAAAAAGGTAAATGAAAACCTGGCCACCCGACATTAAATTAGTTCAAGCTGAACATGGGGAAAATGAAAAGGAAATTAATGGCGGTTTGGTTTATTTGGGGAGACTCAAAATAGAAATGTAGTTTCACCTCTAATGGATTTTTGTCCCACAGCTTTCTGTGCGATTGTCTAATTAGCTGAATTAACTGGAGACTACATTTTAGATGAGGATTCTAGAATTTGAAAATGAAGAGGAAAAATTAAGTTTGGGCAGTAATTCAAGCTGAAGACTTGCAATTTGTAGCTTCATTATTTAGGCTCTGAAATTCAGGAGACAAATGAATCTCCGTTCATGACCAGCATTCAGGAGAGAACATTCAGAGAGGATATTTTGGAAAGATCTTTCTTTTTCTTTAGCTGCAACTTTTATGGCTTAAAACACATGTGTACTTTGTAAATATTTGTTGAGAAGACTAGCATTTAGAAAAGGCAGGTCCATAATTTGGGTGCACTAAGGACCTGTGTGATGACTGATGAGTCCACAGATGTAGGAGGAATTGAAAATGAATCTGTTTGAGTGGAATGACTGACAATCATTGAAAATTCAGAGTATCTTTTTAGAGAACAAAGGAAAAGAAAAGACAACCCCAAAACAAAACACCAAACAAACAAACAAATCATCCAACCAACCAACCTATTACTGACCAACCATCTAACTGCTCACAATGTGGGTCTGAGACAAGCAGAGAGGTCTGATGAGGCTCTGTGTACTTGGGAAGTCTATTTGCTTTTGGATTGTTGTTGGTTTTAACAGACTGAGTCATCTCAGTGGAGAGAGTAGAGAGGAAAACTATGCAGTGTACCACTCTTCTTTCCTTGTATCCTTTGCAATCACACTTGGGAGATCTTAGAAAGGTCATAGCTCCACTTGTTTCCTAGTATCTCACCTAGACACCAGAAAAAGCTAATTAAAGCAATAGATTCAAAGGAGTAATAAAGATTTAATTATCATATAGCAGAGAAATTGAAGCCGTCATGTGAGACCAATAACTGAAAAAAGAGTAACCACCATATAGTAAATATTGTCAATGAAAGGCTAGTCTTAAACATCAGGGTCTTCTGATCTCTTTCTGTCTCTGTTTCTCTTTGCCTCTTCCTGCATCTCTCTCTGTGTCTTTGTCTCTGTCTCTGAGTGTCTGTCTGTCTGTCTCTCATACACACACACCTTTATCATACTAATTATTTTGGTTAATTAGTTTGGTTTTATGATTGATCCTCAGCATCTTATTTTGCAATCCAGATTTTCTACTCATCTGTCTTTAATTTGAGCTCTTGAAAAGGAAGTTTACATTTTATGTGTTAGTTTTCTGCTCCTTCAGCTAAGCATTGAGAACAGTTCTTTTGAACACAGCATTTTTAGCTAAAGCATGAGATTTGACTCAGGTGGCCAAGCTGTGTTCTCTGATTTTTCGTGATAAATTTTAAACAATATAGAATGCTTGGTGACACTTATCTCCCACCCCAAGAGAAAATATAGACAAATCTTAGAAAACGTTAAGAACAAATAGAAGCTAACTGCTTTTAAGTACTTCTACCATTAAACTGTAGTCTGCCATTCCACCAGAGATTCAGGGAAACTCTCAGATTTTTATGGCATTTCCAGATAGAAACCACACAGTATTGTAGCTTGGGAGTAATAGTATCAGTATGATAAAATGCTTACAGTATAGCTTATTAGAAACTATGTGATCACCTCATTGCTGTTTAATAAAAACATCATAAATTCACATATTTCCCATTTGTTTAAGAAACTTCCCAAATTCAACCACAAACATGACTCTCATCTATATTACTGTAGTTGACATCCTTTCTATGACTTTTATTTCATTTGTAATTATTAGAAAATTACTATAGGTCTTTATCAGTCCCTAAGAGAAGGGATAATATAACATGATCACAGATTTCCTAAAGTATCTTTGACACGGTTCTAACCTTCTTCTTAACATTTAAGCCATTTACTCCCTGGATCTTTCCCTTCACACTTTCACATTTTTCTTTGAATCTTCTAAGATACCTATATGGGTTTTCTCATTCTACTTAAATATTGAGATGTCATCACAGTTTCTTCTTTATTCCCCACCCCCTTTCTAATGACCTTCTCTTCTTTGTTTGTTCTTCTTTTGTATCACTCTTGGAGAAGATGTACCTGGATCATAGTTGAAAGGACAACTCATTCATTCCCATGGATCCAGTTGTACCTCTCTACTTGTGACTCAAGTGTGCATAGCTTGCTGGAATCTCCCCTCGTAGAACGAGACTGAACATTTTCAGTGTCTACTGGTCTCTTGCAACAAGGCATCATACATTCTTAATATACACCATGGAAAGCTGTACTCATAATTAAACAACTTCTGTTTTCTCAAATAGCACTTTCATTATTTTCCAACTCACAGCACAGTCAGTACACATCTTTCCTAAGCCTAGAAATCGAACCTTATCCCTGTTCTTGCATCTATCCAAAGAATTATGATCAACTCTGAACTCTCAACACTGTACTTCCCTTTGTATAGACCTTCATGTTAGCTCATTTAGATCACTGCAACAATCTGTAGTGTGTCTTCCTATGGATGAATTGATAGCCTTGTCATTTCATCAACAAATTCTACATACTACATGCAGTTGATTTTGAAACAATGACTTTTATGCCATTCCCAATTTATAAATCCTTCAAAATTGAAGTCTACAGTACATAGCATAAATTACACAGCTTGCATGAATGATTATCTAATTGTAAGTCCAGTCTCACCATTGATAAAATCTGAGGTCACCTTTCTTCTACACTCCTTTGCCCTCATTTGTCTGGTTCATCCAGTATGTTCATCTTTGCATTGATATTTGACTAAGCCTTCCTGTCTGGTTCACACATTTAATCCCCCTACTCAGGAGCTACATTTTTAATAACAATTTTTGAAATTATAAATAATTTTCCATCTTTCTGTTCCTCCCTCCAATCACACTTATATATACACTCCCTATTATATATATATATGTAAACACACATATAATCAATCTAAATAATATTACTTTGTTACTTGTGTATATATGATTTTATGACCACAGTAGGAGTCATATACGAAGCTTGGTTAGGTTGCTGCTCTCATGTATAAAATCATTGAGCACACCTACTATATAACATTTGTCTCAGTTTACTATAGGCCTTTCTTCATTTGTCTTCCTCAGGAGACTGTTATATCCTTGAAGACAGGATCCACATGGCATTCAGTTTCCTGACTAGAAGCTGAGGCTTCTAGAAAAATAGGTAACATGTAATAGGTATTTGGTAAATGGTGAATCAATCTCTGCAAACAGAGCCTTGTAAGCACAAATACCAGTGTGACTTTCTAAGCCTGGTCCTGCTGTGCTTGAGGCGTACCCACCTCACCTGGAAGAATAAAAGAATAATATTTTTATTTTGCTACATATTTCATGTGAGTCAAAAATCAAAACATACCCTGTATTCTTCAGGTTGCATTTGTGATCTCTCTCTTTTCTTCAAAAAGAATATTTCATCACCATTGTTATATTTCAGTTTCATATTACCTATTCATACACTTTACATTGTTATGTTCAGGTAAAATTGATGATAAAATAATTAAAATTTGATTTCTTAATTCCAAAGAAATAGGTTTAAATATAGACTTGACATTTGTTAAACTACAGTCCTGTGTGCTGGTTTTACTTCTTTCATTCTTAGATTTACCTTTAAAATAGCAAGTAAAATAACAACCCTTTAAGTAAGACTGTTAAAAATGATATGTCCAGTAACACAGTTGATAATACATTTTTACTACAATGACAGCTGCAGTAGACATTGAGTGCCTCAGTAACATGAACAACTCTGATTGGACCAGAAAATGAATTGTGCTTACAATCAAAATTTGTGAAGGAATATGATAAATATGAAATTACTAGAATTAAAGTATGTTCTGAGGTTGGAATTTACATCTTACTAATCACTGTGTGTACTGGCTATTTTTGTGTCAACTTGACACAACTGGAGTTATCACAGAGAAAGGAGCTTCAGTTGAGGAAATGCCTCCATGAGATCCAACTGTAAGGCATTTTCTCAATTAGTGATCAAGGGGGAAAGGCCCCTTGTGGGTGGGACCATCCCTGGGCTGATAGTCTTGGGTTCTATAAGAGAGCAGGCTGAGCAAGTCAGGGGAGGCAAGCCAGTAAAGAACATCCCTCCATGGCCTCTGTATCAGCTCCTGCTTTCTGACCTTCTTGAGTTCCAGTCCTGACTTCCTTTGGTGATCAACAGCAGTATGGAAGTGTAAGCCGAATAAACCCTTTCCTCCCCAACTTGCTTCTTGGTCACGATGTTTGTGCAGGAATAGAAATCCTGACTAAGACACTGTGTCACAGTGAAGGAATTTTCAGTGGGTTTTGGTTTGTGAACTCAAGACACTCATTAAAGTGTACATCAAGTATGTTGGTAAACATCACAGGAAGATGTAAAACAAAGCCTAACCTTATTACAAGGGAAGTTTAAAAATAATTCAGTAGGGTGTCTGTCCCGAGCTATCATTTTCATCGGTAAGAACACACTCGGACAACCAGAATCTTCTGTAGCAAAAGCTTTATTGCTTCTTTAGGAGGGAAGACCCAGACCCCAGAAAATGGCATTGCTTATATAGCCCTCAGCCATGGCGTTTCAGTGCCTGATGTGGAGTGTCAGCTCCTGATTTGTTGCTCGCCCATCACCCCATTACTACGCTTTGAGATGGGCAGTGACTAGGCGTGAGTTCACTCTCGCACTTGCCCACAAGGCTTGTTTACTAGTTAGGCACAGCGGAGGCTAGCACCATCTCATAATGGCGATTGTTCGCGGCACGGCTCTCCACAGGTGTCGCCTGTTTCTTGCTGCTGGGGCAGACCCCTAGTTGGTCTGCTCCCCTGAAAACTCTGTATCCCAATACAACTCAGAGGACCAGCTACATTCAGAACAGTTGGTAAGAACACCCCTCTCTGCAACCCCAAGTCCCTGAGCTGCTTCTGGGAGTTTGGTGAATTTGGGACCCATCACCCACCAAAACCCTGCCCTCCCTAATACCACTCCCTTGCCTTCCATCTCTCCTATCCCTTCTGCCTGGTTCTTGCTGCTAGGGCAGTCTCCTAGTTGGTCTGCTCTGGTGAAGATTCCATATATACATTCTATAGGACCCAGTACACTCAGAGCAGTTGGACACACAGCACTCAGAGCAGTTAAGAATTTGAGGACCCTCTGCACTAAGAGCAGTTGAGAAGTTGAGGACCCTCTGCTCTCAGAGCAGTTGAGGATTGGCTGCACTCAGCTCAGTTAGACAACAGCTTGACTACTCCACTGAAGACCCAACAGTCTGAAGGCCTCCAAGGAGATCTACTGCAGCCAGGAAAACATATCATCAGCTTGTCTGCCCCTGTGAAGAGCCCCCAGTAGGAAGGCCCCATAGGTGATCTGATACAGCCAGGGCTGCAGGCCTACCGGGAGACCTGCAACCCGGGGACAAAAAAGGTAGACTCCATACAGTCACCCAGACCAACAAACACCAGGGATATACAGATGGCAAAAGGCAAGTGCAAAACCATAAGCATCAGAAACCAAAACACGTGGGCATCACCAGAACCCAGTTCTCCCACCACAGCAAGCCCTGAATACACCAACATACCTGAAAATCAGGAACCTGTCCTAAAATCCTATCTCATAAAGATAATAGAGTCCTTTAAGAAGGATATCAATAACTCACTGAAAAAAATAGAGGAAAAGACAGGCAAACATGTGAAAGAATTGAATAAAGCAATCCAAGATCTAAATTTGGAAGTAGAAACACAAATAAAGAAAACACAAATGGAGGCAAACCTGGAAATGGAAAACCTAGGAAAGAGGTCAGGAATTACAGATGCAAGTATTACCAACAGAATACAAGAGATAGTCTTGAGAAAATCTCAGGTGTAGAAGATACAGTAGAAGAGATGGACACAACTGACAAAGACAATTCAAAACATAAAAAACTCCTAGTCCAAAGCATCCATGAAATTCAGGACACAATGAAAAGACCAAATCTAAGAATAATTGGAATAGAGGAGAACAAAGATTCCCACCTAAAAAGACCTGAAAATGTCTTCAACAAAATCATAGAAGAAAACTTCCCCAACCTAAAGAAAATGATGAACATAAAGGTACAAGGAGTCTATAGAACACCAAATAAATGGGACCAGAAAAGAATATCTTCTTGTCACATAATTATCAAAACACTAAATGTACAGGGTAAAGAAAGAATATTAAAAGCTTAAAGAGAAAAAGGCCAAGTAACATAAAATGGTCAGAATTACACCAGACACCTCAACAGAGACTATGAAAGCCAGAAGAGCCTGGTTAAGGTCATGCAGACTCTAAGAGAACACAAATGCCATCCCAGGCTACTATACCCAGCAAAACTCTCAATCGACATAGATGGAGAAAACAAAATATTCCAGGACAAAGTCAAATTCCAACAGTATCTATTTACCAACCCAGTCTTACAGAGGATTCTGGAAGGAAAAGTCCAACACAAGGAAGATACCTTCACCAAAGAAAGGACAAGATATTAAGTATCTTACAACAAAGTCAAAAGCAGAGAGCCACAAGCACATAAAATCACCTACAAAAACTAACATGTCAGGAAACAAAGTCATCTCTCTTTAATATCTCTCAATATTAATGGACTTAACTCACCTATAAAAAGACATAAGCTAACAGACTGGATATGCAAACAAGATCCAGCATTTTGCTGCATACAAGAAACATACTTCAACAACAAAGATAGACACTGTCTCAGAGTAAAATGATAGAAAAAGTTCTTCCAAGCAAATGGTCCCAGGAAACAAGCAGGAATTGCCATCCTAATAGTCAATGAAATAGACTTTCAACCAAAAGTTATCAAGCATGACAAAGAAGGACACTTCATATTCATCAAGGGGAAAATCCACCAAGAGAAAGTCTCAATTCTGAACATCTATGCCCCAAATAAAAGAGAACCAAATTCATAAAAGAAACTTTACTAAAACTGAAAACTCACATTGAACCCAACACAATAATACTGGGAGATTTCAACACCCCACTCTCACCAATGGACAGGTCAGTGAAACAGAAACTAAATAAAGACCCAGTGAAACTAAGAAAGGTTCTGAACCCAGTGGATTTAACAGATATCTACAGAACATTTCACCCTAAAAGAAATGTTCTTCTCAGCACCTCATTATACCTTCTCGAAAATCGACCATATAACTGGTCACAACACAACCCTCAACAGATACAAGAAGACTGAAATAATACCATGCATCCTATCAGACCACCATAGCCTAAGACTGGTCTTCAATAGCAGTGAAAACTACAGAAAGTTCACATACATGTAGAAACTAAACAACTCTTTCTTCCATGATAACTTGATTAGGGAAGAAAGAAAGAAAGAAATTAAAGACTTCCTGGAATTTAATGAAAATATTGACACATCACACTCAATGCAATGAAAAGACACAATTTGGTCTTTTCATTGTGTCCTATGGGACACAATGAAAGCAGTGCTAAGAGGAAAGTTCATAACACTAAGTGCCTGGTAAGGAAACTGGAGATATCTTACACTAACAAATTAACAGCACACCTGAGAGTCCTACAACAAAAAGAAGCATATTCACCCAAGAGGAGTAGAAGGCAGGACATAGTCAAACTCAGGGCCAAGATTAACCAAATAGAAACAAAGAAAACAATACAAAGAATCAGCAAAACCAAAAGCTGGTTCTCTGAAAGAATCAATGAGATAGATAAACCCCTAACCAAACTAACTAAAGGGCCAAGAGGCAGTATCCAAATTAATAAAATCAGAAATGAAAAGGGAGACATAACGACAGAATCAGAGGAAATTCAAAAGATCATCAAATCCTATTACAAAAGCCTATACTCAACAAAACTGGAAATCTAGATGAAATGGATGCTTTTCTAGACAGGTGCCACACCCAAAGATAAATCAAGAGCAGATAAACTATCTAAACAGGTCTGTATTACATAAGGAAGTAGAAGTCGTCATTAAAAACCTCCTGACCAAAAAAAATGCCCAGGGCCAGATGGATTTAGTGTAGAATTCTGCCAGACCTTCAATGAAGACCTGATACCATTTTTTCCTCAAACTATTCCATAGAATAGAAACAGAAGGAATACTACCTAACTTGTCTATGAAGCCACCATTACTCTGATAACTAAACTACACAAAGACCCAACCAAAAATGAGAACTTCAGACCAATCTCACTTATGAATATTGATACAAAAATATTCAATAAAATACTTGCAAACCGAACCAAATAACACATCAAAATCATCATTCACCATGATCAAGTAGGCTTCATCCCAGGGATGTAAGGTTGGTTTAATATACAAAAATTCATTACGTAATCCTCTATATAAACAAACTAAAAGGAAAAAAATCACATGATCATCTCCTTAGATGTTGAAAAAGCATTTAACAAAATACAAAACACCTTCATGTTAAAAGTATTGGAGAGATTAGGAATTCAAGGCCCATACCTAAACATAATAAAAACAATTTACTGCAAACCAACAGCCAAGATCAAATTAAATGGAGACATACTTGAAGCAATCCCACTGAAATTGGGGACAAGACAATGGTGCCCACTCTCCCCATATATATTCAATATAGTACTCGAAGTATTAGCTATAACAATAAGACAACAAAAAAGAGATCAAGGGGATAGAGATTGGTAAAGAAGAAATAAAAGTATCACAATTTGCAGATGATATGATAGTATACACAAGCGACCCCAAAAATTCTACCGGAGAAATTCTCAAGCTGATAAATAACTTCAGCAAAGTGGCTGGATATAAAATTAACTCAAATAAACTAGTAGCCTTCCTTTATACAAAGGATAAACAGGCTGAGAAAGAAATTAGGTAAACAATTCCCTTCACAATAGCCACAAATAGTATAAGATATCTTGGGGTAACTCTAACCAAACAAGTGAAAGACTTGTATGGCAATAACTTTAAGACTCCCAAGAAAGAAATCAAAGAATAACTCAGAAAATGGAGAGATCTCCCAAGCTCATGGATTGTCAAAAATTAATATAGTAAAAATGGTCATCCTACCAAAAGCAATCTATAGATTCAATGCAATCCCCATCAAATCCCAACACAATTCATCAAAGACATGAAAAGAGCAATTCTCAAATTCATCTGGAAAGGCAAAATCCCAGAATAGCAAAAGCAATTTTTAACAATAAATAAACAGCTGGGGAAATCACCATTTCTGACCTCAAGCTTTACTACAGAGCAATAGTGGTAAAAACTGCATGATATTGGTACAGAAACAGACATGTTGATCAATGGAATAGAATTGAAGATCCAGAAGTAAAACCACATACTTACAGTCATTTGATCTTTGACAAAGACACCAAAAATATACAGTGGAAAAAAGAAAGCATCTTCAATAAATGGTGCTGGTCTAACTGGCTGTCTGTACATAGAATAATGAAAATAAACCCATATTTGTTACCTTGTACAAAGCTCAAGTCCAAGTGGATCAAGAACCTCAACATAAAACCAGATACACTGAATCTAATAGAAGAGAAAGTGGGAAAGAGTCCTGAACTCGTTGCCACAAGGGGAAATTTCCAATGGCTCATGCTCTAAGATCAGGAATTGATGAATTGAACCTTATAAAACTGAAAAGCTTCTGTAAGGCAAAGGACATAGTCAATAAAACAAATCAGCAACCTACTGATTGGGGAAAAAAATTCACTAGCCCCAGATCCAATAGAAGGCTAATATGCAAAATATATAAAGAACTCAAGAAGTCAGTCACCAAAAAAACCAAACAATCCAAAAAATGGGGTATAGAACTAAACTGAGAATTCACAACTGAGGAATCTCGAATGGCTGCGAAACACCTAAAGAAATGTTCAAAGTCCTTAGTGATCAGAGAAATGTAAATCAAAATGACCCTGAGATTCCACCTTACACTAGTGAGGATGGCTAAGATTAAAACCTCAGGTGACAACATATGTTGGAGAGGATGTGGAGAAAGAGGAACTCTCCTCCATTGCTGGTGGGATTGCAAAATTCAGAAAATTGGAAATAGATCTGCCTAAAGACCCAGCAATACCACTGTTGGCAATGTACCCAAATGATGCCCCACCATGCCACAGGAGCATGTGTTCCACTATGTTCATAGAGGCTTATTTGTAATAGCCAGAAGCTGGAAACAACCCAGATGTCCCACGATAGAAGAAAATGTGGTTCATTTACACAATGGAATACTACTCAGCTATTAAGAACAAGGACATCCTGACTCAAATGGATGCAGGCAAATTGATGGAACTAACAAAATATCATCCTGAGTGTGGTAACTCAGACCCAAAAGGACATTCATGGCATTTACTCATTAATAAGTGGATAATAGCCAAAACGAACAAACAAACAAAACACATACAGAATGCATAAGATACAGTCCACAGAATCGAAAAGGCTCAACAAGCTGAAGTGGGCAAGTGAGGATAGCTCAGTCCCACTTAGGAGAGAGAAGAAAGCAATCATAAGTGGGGACGGAGAGACTTGGGAGGGAAAGTGGAAGGGGTCGGGGGGCAGTAGAGGGTAGAGGGGAACTAGATCTGGTATTAGGTGAGGGAAAAGGACTGAGGCCCTGGTGGCCAGAAGAAAGAATATAATCAGGCAACCTCAGGAAATAGGAGGTTGCTCCCCCTCCCCAGAATGCACCAGAGACCTGGGAGATCAGAGACTCCCAGGACTCAAAGGGAAGGACCTTTGATGAAATGCCAGACAGTAGGGAGAGGAAACTTATAGAGCCCACCTCCAGCAGGAAGATAGGGATGGGGTTGCCATCCTACAGTTACAATCTGATCCATAATTGTTTCTGTCAGAAAGAATTATAGGGATGGAAATGGAGAGGAGCCTGAGGAAAAGAAGATCCAGCAACAGGCCCAAAGTGGGATCCAGCTCAGGGGAGGTCCCAAGGCCTTACACTATTACTGAGGCTATGGAATGCTCACAAAAAGGGATCTATCATGACTGCCCTCTGAAAGACCCAGCAAGCAGCTGAAAGAGTCAGGTGCAGTTATTTGCACTCAACCAATGAACAGAAGCAGCTGACCCCTGTGGTTGAATTAGGGGAGGTTGACAGAAGCCGAGGAGAAGGGCAATTTTGTAAGAAGACCAGCAGTCTTCATTAATCTGGACCCCCGAGATCTTTCAAAAGCTGGACCACCAATCAGACAGCATACAGCAGCTGATAGAAGGCCCCCAACACAATACAGTAGAGGACTTACGGGTCTGTGTTCATTCAGAGATGATGCCCCTAATCCTCAAGAGACTGGAGGCCCATGGGTGTTTAGAGGTCAGGTGGGGTTGGGGGTGGGGACATCCATGTGGGGACACGGCGGTGGGCAGATGGTGTGGGATGTGGAGCAGTCAAAGTGTTGATGGGGAGGAGCAGGGAATGGAATATGGAGTGTTAAAATATGAATTACAAATAAAATTAAATTAAAAACTAATTCAGTAGGCCAAGAAATGGAGATTATCAAAACATCTTAGTACATTTTTTGGTAACAATCTCAATATTTTTGCTTGTTTGTTTTCTGTTACTCTTTCCCACACTAACTCTTCCAAATGCACACTCATTGGTGCTTCTCTTAAAACCCCACATAAATAATCAAATCACTAGCAGCCCATGACTCAGCCTAAACTAGGACACTGTAGCTCTAGCACAGTCACTGTTAACTCTTCCCGGTCTCTCTGATCCTTATTATCCATCTATACATGGTGGTAGTCAGAAAACTTTCAAATGTATGTCCATCCTCATTTCACTTCTCGGCAGTCCCTGCGTTGGATGAGAATACTCAGCATGGTCTGCCTCTCTGTCTCTCTTCTTTCATCCCTGCATCTACTTCTTTGTGTATCCCATTGTTATAACATGTGGATTCTTCAGTGTTTCCTGAACTCACTGAAGACTCAGGCCTCCCTTGCTAGCTGTCCATTGTGCTTCTTACATTCTTCCTGCTCCTTGCAGAATTTACCTAATTCAGATCTCATTTAAAATTTAACCCTTTCAGAGAGACTCAAATTATATCTTCTGTATAATGGCCATTACCCAGACTTCTCTCTCTTCCTTGCATGATTCATGAACTATTTTTTTGTCATAATGATCTAAATTAGTTTTCTGTCTTGTAGTAGAAGGAACCAGAAGTAGGAAATCATTATTCTCCCATGTTCATTTCCTCACCCAAAATGCTAATGCTATAAAAACCAGGCAGATAGTAAATTCTTAACAAGTGTAAGCCAAGTAAACTAAGTCTTATTTAATTGCTGCCAGTGAGAAGCAAATGTAAACAGCAAACATGACTTTCTCAATGTAACTTGAAAATGTATTGACCCTGACACCAGTGCATCAAGTTACTTACTGTGAATTGATCAGATTGCTTGCTGCTGACTTCTGTACTCCTAAGTTCTACTTGCTGCATTTATGCAAAATGTGGGCTTTACTTATGCCAACTTGGTGTTCTATTTGATTAAAGTGGCATCCTGGACACTAAAGTTTTTACTTTTTATTTTGTGAACATGTATATTATTTGGCTTTAGTCTTTCAGGATCATAAATAATGGCCTCTTTTCTTGGCTTGGAAATTAGTCTTGGACTAGTATTTGTCTTCCTGTCACCTATGAGCATTAATCCATCATCACAATTTTTAAAATGAAAGCACTGAATGCTTATGCAATCTGATTTTGAATTCTGTCACCCCATCAATCCACAGGATTGATTCACTGGCATAGGTGGGTGTCCCAGCCCCTTCTACTACCATTGCTACATGTGTGTCCTTCTGGAAGCCATGTTCCTTCAAGGAGGACTTTCCCCATAGAGGACAAGATTGGTCAAGGTTATGCTCTTAGCTCCACTCTCTGGCTAGAACTTCCAAACCAGCTTTCTAAAAGAAAGGCACTATTTTCTTTCTCCAGCAGAGAGAAGGAACTGTTTGAGCTGTTCAACAGATTTTTGTATTCTTTTCTGAATCACTACACATTGGTTGAAAATTAACCTTAGGTAAAGTTAATGTTTTCCATCCTGTTTTTTTATAATGGTGTGTGTGTGTGTGTGTGTGTGTGTGTGTGTGTGTGTGTGTGTGTGAGGGATTGTTAATTCTATAGAAAAAGTGGGGATATAGGAAGGTCTACCTTTTCTTCTTTCCTTTCCTTTGTCTTTCCTTCTTTTTCTATTTTCTTTACTTTCCTTCCTGTGCCCCTCCTTCCTCTCATTCCATCCATTCTCCTCTCCTATCTTTTCTCCCTCCCATCTCTTATCAGGCTAGGATGTTCTAAATATGTATCTGAGAATAAACTTTAACTTCTGATCTTCCTGGACTCAACTTTTAAGTTCTAGGATTATAGATACATACCACGGTGGTGGTTTCAATGAGAATGGCTCCCATAGGTTTACATATTTGAAGGCTTGACCCCACCCCCACCCCACCCCCATTTAGTGGAACCGTTTGAAAGAATTGGGAGGTGTGGCCTTGTTGGAGGAGGTGTGTCACTGGAGGTTGTCTTTGAGGTTTCAAAAGCTCAGCCAGGCTCCCAAGCTCCCAGGCTCAGTGTCTCCCTCTCCCTCCCCCTCTCCCCCTCCCCCTCCCCCTCCCTCACACACACACACCACATACACACACACTCACATACACAGGAATTGTCTACAACATATGGCTCAGATGAGTACTCTCAGCTACTGTTCCAGTGTCATGCCTGTCTGCTTCCCATCATGAACTCTGAAACTTTAAGCAACCTCCCAAGTAAATGCTTTCATCTATAAGCTGCCTTGGTCATGGAGTCTCTTCATAGAACTAGAAGAGCAGCTAAGACAGACACAAAGCTCAGTGTCGTGCACTGCTGGTAAGCAGTTTACCAACTGAGCTATACCCCATCCCTACTATAAATCTCATTAAATTCATTTAATGTTTTCAGTCTGGAATCATTAAACTCATGTTTTGACATGTCTACCAGGAAGTATATATTCTTTACACTAAAGTTGGTGTTTAAAACTTCTATCTATAGTACTATCACATTTTGATAGTTGTGGATATTTATTTGGATTGATGATATTCTAGACTCTTTTCAAGAAAAAGACTGTAACTTTCATTAATCTGAGTTTTATTGCCCACTCTACATTTTTCTAGCTCTGGGTTATTTGACAAATTATTTGATACGTTTGAGCTGTGAGCCAACACCTACCAAACAGGAGCAATAAGATATCTTTCACAGAGTTATTGTGGAACTCTGGTAAAATGTGTTTGTGAAACACCTATACAGCAGGAAAACTTGGGGATAGATTTTTTTTTTGAGTGAAAAATGGAATGAATGATTCTTCTCTGACCACCTACCTGGCATCATAGGTCAGGAGCTCACTTCTAGAAGGACCCTGGAACTCTGGATTGGGTTCACAGTCCTACCCGGAGATCCTGTGTCTTGAGATGCACAACAGTTTTGACCACATATTTGTCCAGATACATGTGTCTGGGAACAGGACATCAGGAGGCTTCTCTGAGAATTCCTTATTATGCTGTTTGTCTCAGATTATAACAGTAATAGAAATAAGTCCTCAGATTTTCCTTTAAATAATTACCTGGAGTTCAGAACTGATCTTCATGAAAGCCAGACCTGTCATGTGGATTGTTGGACTCCTTTGCTGATCAGAACTTAATGTAAGTCAGACCTGTCATGTGGATTGCTGGACTCCTTTGCTGATTTGGATCTATGATGATGTTGACTTGATTTATATCTTATTATTTTTATGTTATGATAGCAGTTGCTAAGAAGATGCTCCATATTTCATGTCTCAATAATCCAATTTATTAACTAATTTCCAACTCTAGATCATATCATAGAGAGCATTTTGCAATAATTTTAATCTTTAATTAGTGGATTTTAAGATGCATAAATACTAAGATTACTATAAAGCCAACTTCATTTCTAAGTAAAATGTGTGTCCTTTCATATGTGTACACATACATATATGTATATGTATTTAAGTTTGTGCCAAATTATATTAGACTGTATGTAATACATATGATTGGTAGTTGAAGACAGGTTAAGACTCAGATATAGGCAATTTTGACTGATGAAAGAGGGAGTTTGTAATTAATGATCTCCAAATAATTCATTACAAGCTTAATTTTTAATGAAATATTTATCACATCAGATGTCTCTCAAAAGATATCATAGAAATTCCTCAAATGTGATTTAGTTGGGAGGGAGAATTCACTTCTTGGTTGATAGCTATAGGTCAGAGCACAGAGAACATATTATTTATTCCAAAATCAATTAAAATGTAAAAATTAATGACAGTGTTAGCAGTGAGCCCAGACAGGAGGAGTATCCACGTCCACTGAAGAGCATATGCTTATTATAAGAAACTATAGTGTGAGCTAAGGACTCTAATTTATCACTCAATTAAAAAAATAAACCTCTATATTGAGACTTTAAAACAAAAACATTGGCAGTACTTTATCTCTCTCTGAAGATGTAAGGTCAAATTATTGTTTTCGTTTTCTGACACTGAGAAACACAGAAAAATATTAATATTTAATACAGTTTAAAATGGTTAAATTCAATGTACACACATATATAACTCTTTCTCTTAAAGATAATAAAAAGTGAACTCAAATGGATTTATGGTTCTATATAGCCTACAATGGAAAGCTAAGACATTTTTTGATTGTGTACGCACACATACACATGAGTAACACATTTATTAGATCACTGTTCATAGTTGACATTAAATATATACTAGGTGTATATGATGCTGAAGATGAAGATGTGGAGAGAGGATAGAAATAAGGTGCTGGCCCCATGGGCTTCTACTCTCAGCACAGCTTGCATCCCTCTGTTTCTTGCTTAATCTTTGTTCCTTGTTCTTTTTTAAAAAACATTTTATTTTGCTTATTTCTGGTAACCCTGTCTTATTCTAAAATGGCCTCTGACTTAGTACAAACCCACATTATCATGGTCAATTTCACTCATCAAGAAGGCTCTTACAGTTGTATGCCTTTTGGGTATATTCATGTGTAGAAGTCTTATTTGTATTGAACAAATATAAACTTTTGTTTACGGATCTAGGCTGACATCATGAAACATACCAGGTCAGACTAACATCACAAACACTTGAGGTTTTTAATAAGGTCAGTAAGCTTGTGAGCTGAGAACAAAGGCATGGTTGGCAAAACCCCAGGCCAAACAGTTGGAATTTAAGGTAAACAATTTTGGTAATGGGGTGTAATTCTTTCCTGGATGATAGGAATCTTAAGACGCGAGGGGATGCTATAGAAGCCTTATTTGTTGTTATTGGCTCAATGATTTAAGGCCTGGGATGGGAGAGGAAGTCTACGTGCTTGACCCTAGCTGAAATTCCTACCAGATGGGGTTTAGAGACTGAAGTGTCCAGCTCCTCTAGTCAGACAGGACTTTCAGAGGAAAGAGGGAGACATTAATCCACCCACAAAATTTTCAACCTAAAGTTTTTCTTGCCTACAAGTTGTGCAGGGATAAAGATGGAACAGATACTGAGGGAACAGCCTATCAATGACTGGTCCAACTTGAGACCCATGCTATGGGAGAAAGGCGACCTCTAACACTATTAATTATTCTCTGAGATGCTTGCAGACAGGAATCTAGCATAACTGCCTTATGAGAGGCTTCATCCAGAAGCAGATGGAGGCAGAGACAAAAAGCCAAAATATCGGGAGGCTATAAGGGAGTCTGGTGAAAGAGTTGGGGATAGAAGTGAGCAAAGTCATAGGGAGTAAGGGTATCAGAAAAAAGACCTACAGAGTAAGGATATCATAAAAAGACCTACAGAGTCAACTCACTTTGGACCATGAGGGCTCACAGAGCCTGTGCCACCAACCAGGGAGTATGCAGGAGTTGGAACTAGACCCTATACACATTTGTAGCAGACGTACAGCTTGTTCTTCATGTGGGTCTTCTAACAATAGGGTGTGCTGTCTCAGTCTCTGTTCCCTGCCTTTGGATCCCCTTCCCCCTACCTGGACTGCCTGGTTGGGCCTCAACAATAAAGGATATGTTTAGTCTGAGAAGAAGAGGGAGCACCGGTGGGAGGAAGGATTTGAAAGGGTAGGATTGGGAAGACAGGAGGGAGGGGGGCTGTGATTGGGATGTAAGGGGAATTTTAAAAAGAAGAAAGAAAAGAAAAACAGATCTGAAGAGAAAAGGCAACTACATTATATCCTAGAAAAATCTAACCTAACCTTTTTATCTGCAGAGGAAAGGGCTTTAGGAGTTGCTCAGGTAAATTACTTGTTCAAACAATAGAAATGTGATACTGAATTCCTTAATTGAACTGAGATGGGCTCCTTCAATATGCAGACAGTGGGTCATAGCCACAGAATGTAGATTCATTAATACAGAAAACATTGGTATGGGTTGAGATGATTACTAAAATTATTCTAAAAGTCTTCACGATTAAACCAAAATGCTTCTTAGTCTTTCTCCTCCTCATCTAACCAAATGGTCTGGTTTACAATGTCAAGTTCCTCATCTCTGGCATGGAATACGTAGATTTCAGAGGTCTGAGGACACCCTCTGCTTTCCAATCTGGATGCCTGCAGTGACTGCTGGCGGCTTTACACACCTCATCAACCCCTTTACACAGCAGCTGCACTGAGCTTTAGTCTGATTGTGGTTCTGACTAAAAAATTTCAAATATACACTTCGGAGGAAATCTATTTCTAGATCCCATTTCATGCATAAATAAAGCAAAACTAAACAAACAAACAAAAACAACAAAACAATATTATGAAATCACATAGAAATTTTTATAGGTCTAAAAAGTAGTGTTGGTGGAACTTCAAGCTCTGGGGACAGAAAATTCCAATTCCTCCTACTTCTCCAGTAGCTATGTCAGCCCTGCCAGTGAGTCACTTATTAACAACTTCAACATTCTCATCTATAGGTTACAGATAATGATATCTCTCCCATGATTTAGTGTACAGATTTAATAACTAGAAATAAGTAAAGCCATACTGACTGATATTTGGTTTATTTTTGTTAATGTTAGGAGAAGAAGCCACAGAAAACAATGCCTTATAGTTTCTTGAGATAGATACACATGTACCTTGAGGAAATTTTGTAAGTAACTGAACTCAACAATATCCATCTAACATTATATATTTGGTACTTAAAGTGTCCATCGAATGCTCCTGAATAGAAGTCACAATGGAAATTGTTTAGGATGCTACTTATATCTTTTTTTAATTAGGTATGTATTTCATTTACATTTCCAATGCTATCCCAAAAGTCCCCCACATGCTCTCCCACCCACTCCCCCAACCACCCATTCCCAGTTCTTGGCCCTGGCGTTCCCATGTACTGAGGCATATAACGTTTGCATGACCAATGGGCCTCTCTTTCCACTGATGGCCAAGAAGACCATCTTCTGATCCATATGCAGCTAGAGTCACGAGCTCCAGGGGGTACTGGTTAGTTCATATTGTTGTTCCACCTATAGGGTTGCAGATACCTTTAGCTCCTTGGGTACTTTCTCTAGCTCCTCCATTGGGGGCCCTGTGGTCCATCCAATAGCTAACTGTGAGCATCCACTTCTGTGTTTGTTAGGCCCCGGCATAGTCTCACAAGAGACAGCTATATCAGGGTCCTTTCAGCAAAATCTTGCTAGTGTATGCAATGGTGTCAGCATTTGGAAGCTGATTATGGGATGGATCCCTGGATATCACAGTCTCTAGATGGTCCATCCTTTCATCTCAGCTCCAAACTTTGTCTCAGTAACTCCTTCCATGGGTGTTTTGTTCCCAATTCTAAGAAGGGGCACAGTGTCCACACTTTGGTCTTCATTCTTCTTGAGTTTCATGCGTTTAGCAAATTGTATCTTATATCTTGGGTATCCTAAGTTTCTGGACTAATATCCACTTATCAGTGAGTACATATTGTATGAGTTCTTTTGTGATTGGGTTACCTCACACAGGATGATGCCCTCCAGGTCCATCCATTTGCCTAGGAATTCCTTAAGCCTTTTACTTCATCTCTAGTGCCTCTTCTGTGTGTCTTTTCTCAGGTCCATCCTTTGGAGTTTTGTCACACTCCTCACAAAAGTGAGTGAGTCTTACAAAGGTGATCCACACAGAGGTGAGAGCTGTCTGTCAATCACTGTTCACTTCACTTACTCTGCTGAAAATGCATCCGTAGTGATATCTAATAATGACCAACTGGATATGAGCACAGGGTTTTATCCATTCACCTAAAGAAGGACAGATATAGAAATTGCCAGGTGCTGAAAGAAGTGATGGAGTCACTATTGCAACCTCCTGTTTGCTGACCTTTGCATGAGTGCTGCTGTTTTATGGCTTCTGTGAAGAGCAACTAGGCATAATTTAGCTGATACAATGCACTTACAATCTGTGATTGCGATGTAAGGGGAATTAAAAAAAAAAAGGAGAAAGAAAAGAAAAACAAACCTGAAGAGCAAAAGCAACTACATTATATCCTAGAAAAATGTGGGTATGGATGTTCCCAAGTAGGCACTGAGAGTCTTTCCAGAATCTCTGCTTTCCAGAGGATGGAGTAGAACTCTTGTAACCAATTATAAGTTTATATACTAAGCAGCTTCATTCATTTGTTTGGGCATTTCAGTTTATTATTTACCGTTGCTCCAACTAAACAAATGAGAGATTTCCTTGATGGAACAAGAAATATTTTTCCATTTAAAATTATTCATTTATTTTTCTGTGCATGTCTGTTTTGTCTGCATGTGTGTCTGCACAAATGTGTCTTCTGCTCCCGGAGGCCAGAAGCGGGCTGGATCCCCTGGAGCTGGAGTCACAGAGTTGTGAGCTTTCATGCCGGTGCTGGAAATTAAAGTCAGGTCTGTCAGAGCATCCAGGCATCTTCACTACTGAGCCAACTCTCCAGACCCCGCCTTGCATTTTGATGTTCTCGGGTGGTTGCCAATTTAACTGGTAAACTTCAGATCTTTTGTAGTCCTGCTCCATGGTTTGTAGGAGTTTGTGATGACAAAATTCTCCAGAGAAACCTTTTCTATCCATAGACTACTTCATTCTCCTTCTTTCTCTCCTCTTCTCTTCTCTTCTCTTCTCTTCTCTTCTCTTCTCTTCTCTTCTCTTCTCTTCTCTTCTCTTCTCTTCTCTTCTCTTCTCTTCTCTTCTCTTCTCTTCTCTTCTCTTCTCTTCTCCTCTCCTCTCCTCTCCTCTCCTCTCCTCTCCTCTCCTCTCCTCTCCTCTCCTCTCCTCTCCTCTCCTCTCCTCTCCTCTCCTCTCCTCTTTTCTTTGTTTTTTGTTTTTTGTTTTTGTTTTTTCGTTTGTTTTTCTAGACAGGGTTTTTCTGTGTAGCCCTGACTGTGCTGGCACTCACTCTGTAGACCAGGCTGGCCTCAAACTCAGAAATCTGCCTGCCTCTGCCTCCCAAGTGCTGAGATTAAAGGTGTGTGCCACCACTGCTTGGCCTTTTTTTCACTTTTATTTTTAGATATTTTATTTAAATTTCAAATGTTTTACCCTTTTCGGTTTTCCCCTCCTGAAAACCCCCAATCCATGCCCCTTCCCCTGCTTCTATTAGGATGTTGCTCCACCCACCCACCCATTCTCACTTCCTCACCCTGGCATTCCCCTACACTAGGGGGCATTGAGCCTTCGTAGGACCAAGGACCTCTCCTCCCATTGATGTCCAACAAGGCCATCCTCTGCTACATACATGGCTGGAGCCATGAGTCCCTCCATATGTACTCTTTGGTTGGTGGTTTAGTCCCTGGGAGCTCTGCAGAGCTGGGGCGGGGCCAGTTGGTTGATATTGTTGTTCTTCCTATGGGATTGTAAACACCTTCAGCTCTTTCAGTCCTTTTTCTAACTCTTTCATTGGGGACCCCATGGTCATTCCAAAGGTTGGCTGAAATCATCTGCCACTGTATTTGTCATGATTTTGCAGAACCTCTCAGGAGACAGCTATATCAGACTCCTGTCAGCAAGCACTTCTTGGCATCAGCAATAGTTTCTGGGTTTGGTGTCTGTAGGGATGGATCCCCAGGTGGGGCAGTCTCTGGATAACCTTTCTTTAAGTCTCTGTTCTACACTTTGTCTCTGTATCTCCTCCCTTGGGTATTTTGTTTCCCCTTCTAAGAAGGACCTTGATCTTCCTTCTTCTTGAACTTCATGTAGTCTGTGGATTGTATCTTGGGTATTCTGAACTTTTGGACTAATATCCACTTATTAGTGAGTGCATACGATGTGTGTTCTTTTGTGACTGACTTATCTCACTTAAGATGATATTTTCTAGTTCTATCCATTTACCTAAGAATTTCATGAATCCGTTGTATATAATAGTTGAGTAGTACTCAATTGTGTGAATGTAACATATTTTCTGTGTGCATTCCTCTGTTGAAGGACACCTGAGTTCTTTCCAGCTTCTGGTTATTATAAATAAGGCTGCTATAAACATAGTGGAGCTCGTGTTCTTGTTATATGTTGGAGCATCTTTTGAATATATGCTCAGGAGTGGCATAGCTGGATCCTCGGGTCCTACTATGTCCTATTGGATATACTGAAACTAATAGAAATGAAAAAGTGGGGAAGAGACTCAAACACATGGGCACAGGGAAAATTTTCCTGAACAGTACACCAATAACTTATGCTCTAAGATCAACAATAGATAAATGGGGCCTTATAAAATTGGAAAGCTTCTGTAAGGCAAAGGATATTGTCAATAGGACAAAATGGCATCTGACAGATTTGGAAAAGATGTTTATCAATCTCACATCTGATAGAGGGTTAATATCCAGTCTATACAAAGAATTCAAGAAGTTAGACTCCAAAAAATCAGTATGTACTCACTGATAAGTGGATATTAGCCCAGAAACTTAGGATATCCAAGATATAAGATACAATTTGCTAAACACATGAAACTCAAGAAGAATGAAGACCAATCTGTGACACTTTGTCCCTTCTTAGAATTGGGAACAAAACACCCATGGAAGGAGTTACAGAGACAAAGTTTGGAGCTGAGATGAAAGGATGGACCATCTAGAGACTGCCATATCCAGGGATCCATCCCATAATCAGCTTCCAAACGCTGACACCATTGCATACACTAGCAAGATTTTGCTGAAAGGACCCAGATATAGTTGTCTCTTGTGAGACAATGCCAGGGCCTGGCAAACACAGAAGTGGATGCTCACAGACAGCTATTGGATGGATCACAGGGCCCCCAATGGAGAAGCTAGAGAAAGTATCCAAGGAGCTAAAGGGATCTGCAATCCTATAGTTGGAACAACAATATGAACTAACCAGTACCCCCCTGGAGCTCGTTTCTCTAGCTGCATATAAATCAGAAAATGGCCTCGTGGGCCATCAGTGGAGAGGACTATTAGTCGTGCAAACGTTATATGCCTCAGTACAGGGGAACGACAGGGCCAAGAAGTGGGAGTGGGTGGGTGGGGGAGTGGGTGGGAGAGCATGTGGGGGACTTTTGGGATAGCATTGGAAATGTAAATGAAATAAATACCCAATAAAAAAAGAAAAAAATCAAATAACCCTATTTTAAAAATGTGGTACAGAGCTAAACAAAGAATTTTCAACTGAGGAATACCAAATGCCAGAGAAGCACCTAAACAAATATTCAACATTCTTAGTCATCAGGGAAATGCAAATCAAAATGACTCTGAGATTCCACCTCACACCAGTCAGAATGGCTAAGATCAAAAACTTAGGTGATAGCAGAAGCTGGTGAGGATGTGTAGAAAGAGAAATACTCCTCTATTGCTTGTGGGATTGCAAGCTGGTACAACACTGTGGAAATCAGTCTGGCAGTTCCTCAGTGTACTGGCTATTTTTGTGTCAACTTGACACAGCTGGAGTTATCACAGAGAAAGGAGCTTCAGTTGAGGAAATGCCTCCATGAGATCCAACTGTAAGGCATTTTCTCAATTAGTGATCAAGGGGGAAAGGCCCCTTGTGGGTGGGACCATTCCTGGGCTGGTAGTCTTGGGTTCTATAAGAGAGTAGGCTGAGCAAGCCAGGGGAGGCAAGCCAGTAAAGAACATCCCTCCATGGCTTCTGTATCAGCTCCTGCTCCCTGACCTGTCTGAGTTCCAGTCCTGACTTCCTTTGGTGATGAACAGCAGCATGGAAGTGTAAGCCTAATAAACCCTTTCCTCCCCAACTTGCTTCTTGGTCATGATGTTTGTGCAGGAATAGAAACCCTGACTAAGACAAATTGGTACCAGCAGAGTGGGGTATTCCTGTGACAACCTGACCATGTTTTGGGGAGGACTGTGGAAGGACGTTGGAACTTTGGGCTTGAAGATCCATTCGTTGTTAAGAGCTCTATCAGATGTTGTGTAGGAGCTTGGAAGATAATGCTGAGAACAGTGCAGAAGATGGAGGCCTGGTTTGTGAAATTTCAGAGGGAAAATTAAAGACTCTCTTCAGGGGCATTGCTGTTTTTATTGTGAAGATTTTGTAGTTCTGGTTAGCTGGAGCTGAAGAATCAGCTGTGATTAACAAGATACCAGAATTACTAAAGCAAAAACTTTGCATTACTGGGACTATTGATGCTGGTTAGCTGGAGCTAAGAAATTAGCGGTGATTAAGAAGAGACCAGCATCGTTGTGGTGACATCTTCTGGGAAGTGTTTTCTGAAAGCACAAAGAGGCTGTGTTCCAGAGATAGGCAAGGTTGTACTCCTTCTGCAGTGGGACTTGGTAATGTGTAAGGGTCACCCAGTTGGTACTGGTTTTGAAGGCATGAAGGGGTCACACAGCAGCTCAGGCTTGGCACTGTGAGAGGCCATGGAAGGCCATTGGTGAAGGTGCAGCCCCAGTTGTAATTGAAGACCCAGGACTGAAGGGGTCACGCAGTGTTTTGGAGATGCCAGTACCACGAGATGACCACCAAGAGCAGCAGCAGCAGTGGAGTACAGGCATCTGGAGCCCAGAGGACGACGTGTGTGCTACAAAGGGCATGGCTGGAGAAGTGACCCAAGCCCTTGGAGGAGCCCAGAAGATCGTGAGTTGGATCCCAGATGTTGGACGGTTGGAGATTGATTTTTGCTTTGATTGTGACTGTGCCCTGATATTTTCCCTCTTGAAGGAAGAAACTGTTTTAGTGGAGCCCACAGTTAAGAGACTTTTAATTGTAAAAAGACTTTGGATTTTAAAAGAGATGGATATTTTAAAGAGATTGAAATTTTAAGAATATGTAAAGACTGTGGGACTTTTAAAGTTATTTAGATCTTGGGGATGAATAAGAATGTAAGGGTTGAGGCTTACTAGTGATGTGTTTGTGTGTCAAGTTGACAAGGGGTCAATTGTACTGGCTATTTTTGTGTCAACTTGACACAGCTGGAGTTATCACAGAGAAAGGAGCTTCAGTTGAGGAAATGCCTCCATGAGATCCAACTGTAAGGCATTTTCTCAATTAGTGATCAAGGGGGAAAGGCCCCTTGTGGGTGGGACCATTCCTGGGCTGGTAGTCTTGGGTTCTATAAGAGAGTAGGCTGAGCAAGCCAGGGGAGGCAAGCCAGTAAAGAACATCCCTCCATGGCTTCTGTATCAGCTCCTGCTCCCTGACCTGTCTGAGTTCCAGTCCTGACTTCCTTTGGTGATGAACAGCAGCATGGAAGTGTAAGCCTAATAAACCCTTTCCTCCCCAACTTGCTTCTTGGTCATGATGTTTGTGCAGGAATAGAAACCCTGACTAAGACACTCAGGAAACTGGACATAGTATTCCCTGAGATTACTTCATTCTACTCATCAATATATCCTCCAATGGAGCCAGGTAATCCTTATTGCCACAATCATATCTAACATGGCTAATATCTAAGTCAATGAGATACAAAAAGTGAGTGCTCTGTTTATGTCTGTGATGATGGTAACTCACATGTGTTTTTAACACAACTTAGAACAAAGCAATTGGATAATTAATATTATCCACCCCCATCCTGGTTTCCCAGTGAGATTTTTTGTTTTGTTTTGATTTGTTTTTGGAGTTAGATAAAGAAATGAATTAAAAAAAAATAAGCACACTTGCAGCAAGTTGTGCTATGGTCTGATTCCAGACACTTAGGCTGCAGAGACCTACATGCTGCCTAGCCCCTTAACAGAGTTGCTAATATTGTTCACCAGAACCCCAATAATCTTAGCTTTAAATTGTTCCTCTACCATTTATTAACTATGTGACCTCAGAAAAGCACTGATTCTTTTCTTTGTAAAGTGGAAATATACACAGATTGTACAGATCATTATACTTCACTTATTCCTACCAAATAGGACCTATTTTCTTATACATTTTTAATGCACTCATTTAGAGGGAATTGATTTAACAGTTAGTGTGGTTTTTTTTTTTCAGTTTAAAAAGTGTTTATTTTATTCACTTTTAAACCACGGTTAATTTAAAAATTCCAGGGAATCAGGAGATTGCCTCAACATTCTTGTGTGTTTATATTGCAATGACATAGAGTTAAAGACAATGAAACTTTATAACCCAAGGCAGGCCCTATGGGGGATTAACCAAATCCTTTCATAATTAAATGGATCAGTTAATTACGGAAGTTCAACAAAATAATACATGCAGAAGACTCAAAGTGTCGGATTTCAATTGATTCTGACATTTTTGGACATACTTTGATATTTTGTTCATTAAAAATGGTTAATAAACACAGATTTATCACTGCATCCAAACATTTTAGTTCCATGCAAATCCCTAACACAGAATGTTTTTGAGCTATCGAATAGACTCTTTCCATGAGTCAACATGACCTTCAGGATGAAAACTTAACATCTAAAACTAACTAAAGAAATTATTTCTAGTCATAAATGCCTGTTTGAGGATGGAGTTACCAGCCTATATAAAATGAATTGGTTGAAACAAAACAAGAGCTAAGCAGAGATTTCAGATGAACAGACTAACACTGTACTCATGTCAAGAAACTGAGAAAAAAAGAATTGAACGCAAAGCTAGAAGGAGGGAACAACAAAGGCCAGAGCAGAGTGGAATGAATTAAAGAGTAGAAACACAATAAAAGACTCAGTTAAGCTCAGAATTAAGTCATGTGCATACATATTTCAGAATACCTGTTATCCATGGTAAATATGTAGAATTTTATTAATTCATTAAAATGAATTAGAAAAAGGATTAAGCTACATGCAAATGAGACAACATTCTCACAAAGCCATTTGGGGGAAGCTATAGGACACCTGTGTTAGATTTTGTCTACCAGGTAATGAGAAGTCATAAGATTGTCAGAGAGCAGCTTTAAGATAGTGTCTCAAGGTAACATTTATATTTTCTGAATATTGGCTTAAATTTTTAAAAACAGGGTTTTGTTTAAGGATATGACTGTCAGTTGCCTGTAATTTCTTTTTTTTTTTTTTTTTTTTTTTTTGGTTTTTTGAGACAGGGTTTCTCTGAGTAGCCCTGGCTGTCCTGGAACTCACTCTGTTGCCCAGGCTGGCCTCGAACTCAGAAATCTGCCTTCCTCTGCCTCCCTAGTGCTGGGATTAAAGGCGTGCGCCACCATTGTTACCACTGATGTTCAGCTCCAGGTTTCTTTGTCTCTGACTTTCTTTTAGCCTCTTTGCTAGAAACTGGCTAACTGGACCTCCTAACTCAGAAACACAGATGTTTCCCTGCTTATCCGTGTGTAATTGTGGCAGTGTTCCTTCACGGGGGAATCGAGAGACTGATGGTTGCAACCCCATAGGAAGAACAACAATATCAACCAACCAGATCCCTCTGCCCCCAGAGCTCCCAGGGACTAAACCACCAACCAAAGAGTGCATATGGAGGGACCCATGGCTCCAGCTGCATGTGTAGCAGAGGATGACCTTGTCAGACATCAATGGGAGGAACAGTTATTGGTCCTGTGAAGGCTCGATGTCCCAGTGTAAGGGAATGCCAGGGCAGGGAGGAAGGAGTGGGTGGGAGAGTGGGGAGGGGAGCATCCCCATAGAAGCAGGGGGAGGGAGAGGGGATAGAGGATTTCTGTGGTGGAAACTGGGAAAGAGGATAACATTTGAAATGTAAATAAAGAAAATAGCCAATGAAAATAAAAAATAAAAAAAAAAATCAGAATTCACGTTTATAAGCTTTTATTAAGTGTTTTTCTGAAGTGTCATTATTATTACAGCCTCAATCTGCCTGAAGTTGAAACTTCTTGTTTCTTTGGAAAATTATGTCAAATGTTGTTTTGCTGGGGTACACAGGTGAAAGGATGTCTTTCTGTAGCAAGCATATGAAAGACTGTTTCCCAAAAGCAGACACACATGAAAGGGTGTTTCTATATAGCAAACACATGAAAGAAGGCTTGATGAAGGAGTTAAATATGACTTCAAAGACAGTGGGAGAGGAGCACTGAGCCTTGGTTTGGTCTACCTTATGGTTTGCCTTATATTGTATTGTTGAGCTCAACTTGTGATAATGCAGCCATTGAGAGAAACCTGCCAAGATCTGATTGCGAGGTTCCTGTGGCAGCTTGCCATAGGCCAGTGGGTGAGCCTGGTGGTTTCTTCAGGATCGAACTATAGCTGCCTAGTTTCTGCTTGCAGAATGGACTGGACTGTGGCTGCTGGTTTGTGCCTGGTGTCTGCCTGCCTAGAGGACTAGTCTTCAGCTGCTAAGTTGTATTTGGTGTTTGCTACAGGACTGAACTTCTGCCAAAGAAGATAGAGCTTGCCCCCAAAGAACTACTGCTGAAGAGGTTCACTTACCCCATATTCTAATAACTTTTCTTCCACCACTACCTCTACTGAGTGGTGTGGACTAGAGGAGAGGTTGAACCCTTATTAAAAGTAGGGTGCAAAAAAGAAAAAAAAAGTATGACTATATTCACCCACTTTACCAGGCTATGGAAAGAAAATGGAAAAATTTTAAAGCAAATAAGATAATAATCAACCCAGAAATCATTGAGCAGAATCAACCCCCTAGAGCTGTCCAATTACAACTTAATGCTGTAAATGCAGCAGTTGTATTACATGTCACCATCACATATGATTTCATTAACTGTAAAAGGGAACCATTATAAAACATAATAAAGCAACTCAGTATTAACATATATATGTTTCTGTTGATAATCTGGTTTTAAGTTTATTTTATTTACCTGGAGGCCATGATATCTGTGAATGAGTAGTGTGACTAGGAATTTTGTCCCAAGCACTCTTAGTGCCTAAGGATTCGTGTTTGGTGCTGTTTATAAGTTTGATGGATAGCAGGAACTGTCTAGAAGTCAGTCACAGTGACCAAGTGTGTCCCCACAAGCCAGGCTTCTTCTTGCTTTTATTTTATTATGAAAATGCATCTCATTCATGGCCAAACGTTACTATACGATTTAGGATTCTTATAGTGGAGTAGAAAACCAACATTATCACCTTTGTTTTTCAACAATAACAATAACAAATACCCAAAAATCCACACAAAGGGGGAGGAACAGCCCTGAACTGCTACTGTGGGGCTTCTGTTTTTTTTTTGTTTTTTTTTTTAATCCATCACTGCTGAATACAGTCAACCCACTGAAATCTTCAGATCTCCATTCTCTGGAATGCTCTCATTGTAGTTTCCGATTTTCAACTCAGTGTAAAGGGAAAAACTAAAGAATGGGGGAACATCACCAAGGCTCTATATTTCATAATTAACTTCAAGCCGTACATTTATCACATTTCTACCATGAATTTATAACTTTAGTATAAAATTTTAATATAAATAATAATTCTCAATTTTATGTTCTTTGTTAATCAGTTCCATGCAAATCTTTAAAAGCTACACTGCAGTTGATTTGGTTCTCTGAGGACTGTTCAGGCCAGTAAAAGGAGAGATTGATAGACTCTGTTGTACAACATCCAAAAGTGACTCAGAGCCAGCACTTAGCAGCTTTATAAGCAGTCCAGATGAGTGATGTTGTTCGTGGAGAAATTTTACTGAAATAATTAATTGCGTACAGGGAGCAATTCCTCTTCAACACAGCATCGCTCCATCATTCCTGAAAGAAAAATAGTGAGTCATACGTGTAGAGAATTTGCTAAAACAAAATAAATAGATATGAATTCTTACCAGAAAAATAATGTAGCTATTTTAGGAAATAAAGCAGGCAAATATCAAATGGCCTAATACATAAGTCTCTCCATATTTTTTACCATTTCATTTGCCAATGTTGTTATATTATATTTAGATCCTACACTGACCTTCAAGGCTGCAGTTCAACCACAGATGTAAAATAAAAATAAATGGAAAGAATAAAGCTAGGGTCCTTTTAGCTCCTGAATTGCTTTTGAACGTTTTTTTAACTAGCTCCCATTTCCTAGTTGTGATTATCTCTGTGTGATCAGGAATAACAAATGAGAATGCATGAGTGAATATGAACTGTAATCAATCTCTACTATAATAACCTATCAGGTACATTAATATGTGCATTTCAACAGCAATTGGGCTAAACTAATAAGTATCCTGAACATACAGTGTATGGTCTCCCATCCCAGAAACACCAACTCTGGTCTGTCTAGGTCAAGTCAGGACTCTGTCTTGACAAATGGAGTGGATTCTAGTTGTGAGCACTTTCAAAATATAAAATACAATGAGCTGTGTCAGGTAATCTACCTCAGGAAACATTTGGTCAATATGGTACATATAAAGGAACATATATACATTTTCATATGATATATGTAGTGATTCACTCATGAGTTATACATGGACCACTCTACTGCCTACTTCCATCCTTGACAAGTCTTGAGAAACCTCCTCTCAGGATGTATCCCATCATATCTTACCTAAAATCTATATTAAATTTTTCTTTCATGTGTGTTAGACATAATGAGATTGCTTTTCTATAAGTAAAGTTGTATGAAATACTTTGTCATCCTTTACCTCTTGGTACTCCTATAAAACTGTATACTGCATATAACTAAGAACAAATCATAGGAGCAATAATATATGCATTAATGTCCTTAGTTGTTGATGTTATATTTTGTATTATGGACCAGAATTTGAAGACACAGCAACAGAAGGAGCAGCCTGTACCTAGGATGTTAGGTTAGGGCTGACTCCTGCAACTGTCATCATGGGAAAATGAGAGAGCTGAAAGAGGTGAAAGAGGTGCTGTAAGAAAAAGCTTCCAGGTAAAATGATAAAAGAGCTTAAAATTATTTCTGAATGCTGGCTCCCCTTTATCTTTGATATGAGCTTTGAGATTTCCATGCATTTTCTATATCAACAATTCTCTATAATTTTGAAGTGACATTTTGGTAGGTGCCTCAAAGATATCTGCACCCTAATCCTGGGAACTTGTGAATACATTAGGTGATGTGAAGAAGGGATCTGTAGATGTGATTCAGGCTGCGTGAAGTGACGGTCCAGGCTCACAAATCCAGAATAGCTATGAGCCATTTACAGCTGTGGTCAGAAAAACAGGTGAAAGGAGAATTTGCTAGTCTGCAAAATTGAGAACAGAGTTGTGAGACCAGGAATAAACATGTTCTGCGAAATCTGTGTTGGAGGTTTGGTCTACAAAACTTTATGGTGACTAAAGTGTGTTTAAACCACTAAATATGTGATAATTTGATACGATATCAAAAGAATACCTATATAAACAATGATAATATTTCAAATTAACAAAGCTTTGTAACAATATTTGAATTGACTCTTTCATTGTTTCAATGTTATAACATTGTTTAAAACTATGTTTTGTATGTGTAATTTGGAAGTATTATACATTTTTATGTTTTCTTAATGATAACATCTAATATTTTTTCCTTTATTTATTCACTTTACATCCCGGTCACAGTCCCCCTCCCTCCTCTCCTCCCAGGCCCACAGTCACAAAGTCCTCCCCCATAACCACTTCACCTTCTCCTTAGAGAAGCCCCCTTTGGGTACCATCCTGCCCTGGTATATTGTTACAACTTATGCTTTACAGTATTCAGGGGGAGCTGATGGGCTATACAGAGAAGCAATTTTATTTTATGTTGATCATCAATATTTCAAACCAATGGGAGACTGTAGGAAGGATCCAGACTACAAAAAAAACACTCTCAGGAAGTTTTTTCTCCTTTTTCTCCTCCAGACCAGAGGGTCCTAACCAGGGCCTTCATTTAAAAACAGGGTCCCATTTATTTTCCATTCTAAATTCTGAAAGATAAGAGAGGAAATACAAAACAGCATTGGGATCAAGGTCTGCTATTTCATTTCTCCATTTTCCCAATCACTACAGAGCCTCTTTTCTTTGCCCAGTCTTGTTCTAAAAGTGAGGCATGAATGAAATGACTTTGACACCTTTTATTAAGTCTTTAAATGTATCAAGACATTCCACAGGATGAGGAATAAAAGGGTAAATTGCCCACTTAAGATCTCTGTTACAGGTGAGTTTGCTGTAGGCCACAAGGCTGCAAAAATGAAAACATATTTTCTGAAGGGTCACACAGAATACTGCATCAAATTTAGGAAGAAAAATGAAGCTAGGACATTCATTTCTGGGTGAGAAAAGTCAATTTTTTCCTATTCAACAAAAATTATTCAGAATTTTAAGAGCATTGCAATTAGCAATTTAATCTGAGGGAGAAAACTTGCTTAGGTAACCGATGTTTGATGGATTCATTTCTTTATGTCTTACATTGCATTTTTTCTTTCTATTTTATAAACATGTTTTCTTGCTCACTTTGCATCAGCAATACAGAACTCTGTCTCAAGCATCACTTTGAAGATCTCATGCTTCTTTCTAGTTTTTACTTCTCAACAGCTCCTCCATAGAACCTCATCTTGCTTACAATGCTGTCAGAGATGCAGTCAAGGGAATGGGGTGTGTGCACTGGAGGG